>NC_137588.1:22532295-23132295 GCF_963210335.1 Falco punctatus | reverse complement strand
CATATATGTATTTAGACATATATGGGCATACATGGTTAATTAGGTCAATTATACCAGTATTCAGACATTTGGCCAGAATAGGCATGTGTGTATGTGTGCACACATTTAAATACTTTTATGGGTATATGTATATACACATGTGAATTTTCTGCACTTGTAATGTAAAACAGAGGGGAAAAAAAGATGGGGAAAAAAAGTTGCCAACAGATGCCAAGAAGGTGGCAAAAATTTTAATCGAAACATGCATCCTGACCAAACTAATAGGGATATTGTTTATTTTCAGCCAGTTATAATTTGAAAAGGATTAACTTAGAAGAAACTATGTAGGTAATTATTTTAAATAGAGGGTAATTGGATAGCTTATCTGAATATTCAGACCTGTTCTATAACATTAGTGCAAGCATGACCTACTAAATCACTGCTATAAAATCACTCATTACTGCTCAGTTAACAGGTAAGCTGTACTGCAGATCAAAACAGCATACATGTATCATAATGTGCATGCAAGTCCCTGTATCACATAGCATAAGGACCAACTCATTCCATTTTGTTCCATCAGTAAGCATATAATATATGGCTCAAAACTGTCAGTGAATGCATGGACAGGGATATAAGGAGGCAATTCTAAAATATTTCTATAAAGAAGCAAAGACTGCCCTTAAAAAACTTTCTCCACCTTCTAACTTTTATATCCTGGAGTATATTTCTACACATTCTCTATTTATCAAAAATAGCTGACTTGAAATGGAAGGTAAATTGTTAAGACAATGTTTATAATAAATGTGGATTGGATTATTATTTTTGTTAACATTTCCTCACATTAAATATACTTTCTGTGTGAAAATCCACTGACTTCATCTGGTAAGCCTGCTTTGCTAACTAGCAGCCTAGGACTCAAGTAGACCACGTGGCGATTCCAGCCAACCAAAAAAAGCTACATAAATGTGTTAAAACTGGTCCAAAGCAGCGAGTGCCTTGTGTGGTCTGCCTGGTAAGCTCCATCTCTGCTATGAAGCAATACCAGACACAGAAATATTTACTGGCAAACAAAGCAGTCTCCTCCTAAAAATCATACACTCAGGTTATGAAATTACTTAGTTTTGCTCCCTGTTATGTCCAAAGCAGGGAAAAATTCCAGTTACTATCTCTGTGGTCTCACTACTACTAGTTTGTTCTTTCTTCCCCCTGCCTATTTTTTGCCCCTTTGGCACAAGGCAGTCATTAGGATCTGCCCCAGTGTTTATTAAAGTGCCACCTTCATCAGAAGCGGGGAGTAGAAAAAGAAATGCCAGATTCAGTCCTACAGTACAGAAAGGATGAATATTTTAGTGATTTCCACTGCAGTTTTAATACATTTGGTAAGTCATAGCCACTTGCCAAATCTCCAGAACTGTTCTAAAAGCCCTCCCCAACCACAGGGACTTTACCTCCTAAACTTCCTTTCTTTTAGTTATCCGATTTTGAAACAGTGAATAATCCCTTTTTTTCCCTACTAACATTTCCACTGATTACTCTGTTGAATTATGTAAGATTTTCAATAGAGCTGTGAATTTTTCAGAGTTCTGTTTTACAAAAAAAGTGATTTATTAAATAAAAGAGTATACAGGTTCACTTACATTCAGCTCTAAAACTATTCCAAGGCATTCATATACTAATGATACACCAGTCGCCACAGCAATGATAACTACTGTCACAACAACATGGAAAACTGTTGAGAGGTTCCCATGGAAAAACACATTGGCAATCACCTGAAACAGAACCACAATTTTAAAACTTGATTTTGCTCTGTATGTTAACAAACAGCTTATTCTAAGTCATTCACAAACTAAAAGAATGGATGAGAGTATGCTGAACTTTACCTCTCTTGCTTCAAGAATGCATCTTTACCCACTTCCAAAAATAATTAACAAAAAGCATTACTAAAATTGCAGAACACTTGCAAAACTGACTTAGTTACACCTGCAGAATTTAGGGTATGCTTACTTTCTTCTCATTTGTCCACTACAAAATAAAAGCCGATTACAAGTTATTTACTGAACAGATGGATCTCCTAGATGGAGATACTTTAAAAAGCAAAACTAGTAAGCATGATAAATATGCTATTTTCAGTTATTCTCAACATAAAACCAACAGTGGCATTTAAGCAAAACTTGGAATTTTAAGCATCCCTGACATTATTAATTATTAACATAATATTGGATAATGTTATGATAAATGTAATACAGTGTATGTTGCCAGAGTCTAAACATTACAAGTATTGCATGTAGCAGGGTAGGATATGCTGATGTTTACTACAGATCAACCATTTACTTCAGCTACAGTATATATTAATAATGTGAGAAAATTATTAATATATATCAACATTGTTAAAGGGAGAATGTAATACTTACCTCTCTAGTCACAAAACATTCAAGGGGGAAGGTGAGAATTACAGTAACTCCATAACAAAACCTTCCAAATGTAGCAAGGTTGTCATCTCTACAGTAGTTTTCAAATATATCTCCTGAGGCACAGCAAAATATCAATTAGTTTGAACTTCATGTCATTTGACTGTTTACAAACTGAAGGATAATTTACTGGAGTAATCGAGAGTTTCTGATCCCTCTCCTGACATATATCAGGAAACTGTAGTTACAGTCAAAAATTACATCTAGCTTTATCCTGCTACTAGCAGTGGTTTTATTTCAAGTAGTGTTTATCTTTAAAAAAAAATATTTTAATATATAGACATTAGTTTGTCATCTGTTACCTTCCCCTTAGCACAGATTTTTATGAGATGCTGGTGTTTGTTGAAATAAATGTGACAGATTCAGAAAGAAAGCTTACATGTAAAAGATCTATTTCCTTTATAAATGTAATTCCTAAGAACAACAACAATTACACAAGGAAGACCAGGGTATTCCTCTGCAGAACTGCATTTCACTGATAGTATCGAATCATAGCTGGTAAGCTGCAGCGGAGAATTTCAAATATTCTGACCCTGAAAGCCCATTAAAAGCTTACAGATTGTTACCTAGCAAATCTTCTTACCTCTAACAACAAAAGCATTGGTAGAGAATTCTAATTATCATCTTGCTTAGCCTTTACCACAAAGAATCTGGAATAATGATCTCTGAGGCACAAGAAGACACTACAAGACAGCGATCAGATCTTTTCTACTAATTTACTATACTGTCTTATGATTTACTACTTTCAGGATGACTATGGCACTGAAGAAGCAATTATGGTGTACTTCAGAGAAAGCAAGCAAAAAATTTTGACAGGGAGAAAGAAGGTAAGATAGACCCTGCTTCCAGTAGTCATACACTGAGGGATAGCTGTAGTCAGACCTTTCTATAGTTGAAATATCTCAGCCAGTTTGCACTTGGTCTACCTACAGTTGCACCTAGGTCAGTGACTTATTCTGCATAAAGAGCACTGGAGGCAGGAAGAGGCCAGATCAAGCAGTAACACCCATCCTACAGTTCCTCTGTTCTCAACCACATCCTGCTGCGCATCAGGAAAGGAAGAAGCCTGGAAGCCTTCTCCTATTGGAACAGAACTATTAAATAACAGAAAATCTGCTTGTTTATGAAATGTGTATTTTTCCTGAAGAAGCTAATGCACTAACCAAATCTATGCCTCGTTCTTTTATGCACCTTTTCCACTTCAACAAAATGATGTTAAATAGTATGATGTAACATTGATTATATATTTTTATACACATATGTATATTCATATACCCACAGAGGTGACAGTAGGATTAGTTAAAGCAGAAAAGCTGTTGTAAAGATAGGAAACACCTCTAAGTCAGAGCTAGGATACTGTGTTAGCACAGACAGGAAAAGATAAAAAAGAATGTACAGAAATACATGCCAGGCACCCTGCAGAAAAATCAAGGCAATTTTTGTTCTTACTGCTCTCTCCTAGTGGACCATGTGGCTAAATTATGGATATTTAGTCCTCAGAAGTATTTTAATTATGGAAGTATTCAAAGGGGACTTTCACTGGTGAGGCTTACACTTGGGACTCTGACACCTATTAACATTTTGTTGACATCTTTGTACCCCGTTTTGGTTGTTAGGTAACTATAAAAAATATCTTAACTATTTTTGTCCAAACATAATATGATTTTGGTATTTTTAGAGTCACTAATTAACAACAAAAGTCAGACAGAAAAGTAGAAATGTAAGGATTACAGCAAGCACCAAAATTGAGGGGTCAAGCAGTTTACCTTCTGTGTATCCTGTAAAAGTCATATATCCACATGCAGCAAACACAACGCTGATAATAACAGCAAGTGAGACAGACACATGTGTGACTTGAGACCAGTTCTTTAATGTGGGTTCTTCCAGAGACCCATATATTAAAAAGCTGTTATGGTTGCAGATGAATGCTGAAACACACATGACAGTTAAAGCAGATGTATGAATTCATGCATATAAGCATATAAAATGCATTTACAGAATACGTATTCCAAGGCAGGAGAGATACAGCACAGTTTGAATCCACTCATTAAACACAAACTAACCCCGAATGAGTGCAATGATAAATGGCTTCAATTTTTGCTTAGTTATTGGATTTGATGAAGGTTTATACTCATCCTAGGATGATTTTGACTACCTTACAATGCCACACCATTTCTCACCTTCCACACCTCTGTCCCACCTGTTTTCTCTTCCTGCTCTTCTATTTCTTAAGAACACAACAGCAGTTCTGAGATTATTTTTTTATTATTATTTTTTTCCCAAAAAACTCCAGAGCCATTTGCTACTTTCAGACATCCTATGACATCCATTTTAGGCAGCAGCAAGCATTAGGAGGCCTTAGATCGTCACAGCAATAACAAGAATATACCAGATCCTGCAGGCAAGAACATATTTTAGAATGAGTGTGCCCAGGTGACCAAGAAGGCCAAGAGCATCCTGGCTTGTATCCAAAACAGTGTGGCCAGTGGGACAAGGGAAGTGATTGTCCCCCTGTACTCGGCACTGGTGAGGCTGCACCTCAAACACTGTGTTCATTTTTAGGCTTCTCACTGCAAGACAGATATTGAGGTGCTGGAGCGTGTTGAGATAAGGGCAACGAAGCTGGCAAAGGGTCCAAAGAAAAAGCTTTATGAGGAGCGGCTGAGAGTACCGGGGTTGTTCAGCCTGGAGAAAAGAAGGCTCAGGGGGGACCTTATTGCTCTCTGCAACTGCCTGAGAGGAGGCTGTAGGCAGGTGGGGGTCAGTCTCTTCTCCCACATAACAAGCCACTGGACAAGAGGCAATGGCCTCAAGTTGCACCAGCGGAGGTTTAGATTGGATATAAGGAAACATTTCTTCACTGAAAGGGTTGTCAAGCATTGGAACAGGCTGCCCAGGGAAGTGGTGGAATCACCATCCCTGGAGGTATCTGAAAACATGTAGATGCGGTACTTAGGGACACGGTTCAGTGGAGGACTTGGCAGTCCTGGGTTAATGGTTGGACTTGGTGATCTTACAGGTCTTTTCCAACCTAAATGATTCTATGGTAGTGGAGGCAAGATGAGACTCGAATGGTTCACTGTGAGAAATGGGAAGCAACAGGCACTCTCTAGTGAACATATACATTGCAGTCAAAGATTTTTCTGTTAAAGGTTATCCAAGAGAACGCAGAATGATCACAGCCTCCTCAGTTTATCAATTAGACTAACCCTATTGGTGTAAGTGTTTTAAGACGACCTGGATTCACATGTCACACCGCTGTCTGCTACGGTGGCAACAGCCTCTAGGGCAGGATGGTCAATAAATTAATGTAAATGACTCAAACTCAACTTCATTTTTTTTCTGAAACAGCTTAACATTAATATAAAAAATTACAATTGAAAATATGTAACTTGTAGGTCCAATATATTATATAAAGTAATTTCTTACAGTTGATCCGAGTATTAAAAATACCAAAAAAATTACTTACCGAATGACATCACCCCAACAGCTTGTACTGCATTTGATTTTGCAAATATCCATGCATTTTCTGATTTGGGTCTAAAACAGACATTTGTTTTAATAGATTATCCTCTTTTCAAGTATCAGTTATTAAAAATAACCTAAAATACTATGCCGTAATACAGGACTGCCAGTCAGATCTCCAGAACTCTCTGAAGTAGGCCACAGTGTTCATCAACAATAAGATGAAACTAGGGAGATACCCTTCTCACCCCCCTTGTTTAAGTATTTCTGCAATCAGTTTTTACAGCTAAAAATGTCAGTCTGTTTCAGTTTTGTAAATAAACTCTTCAAGTCATATACCAAGAAACAGCAACAAGGAAGGTAAAAGCTGTTACTGATTCTGACTAAGGTTATCTCAACCCAAAATCTCTTCTGACTAGAGGCAGTTTCTTCCTTTGAGCTTACACATGTGATCCATGCAGTCTAGAGATACTTTTTTCATAGGCTACGAATTAAGTGAGGCAGTTTGCCTTTCTTTACACCTGTCCCACCTATTCCTCATAGTAAAGGGATTCTGTTAGTTCCCAAAGAAGTGATAAAGTGTAAGACAGTATATGGAGACTTTTATAATCAGGCACAAGTGTAACATCCCCCACATCTGCTCCTCTAAGATATGCACACAATTTTGGACCTCAGGTAATTGTAATTCTTAGAGGAGGCCCACAGAAAACAGTCAGCAAACTTCGTTAAAAAACCATTTGATGCATAAACTTCCTCTCTGAATAAAGAGCCAAAATAAAGGAAAGGAGAAGGACACAAAACAGCTTTTTCCAGAACTACAAGTTGCTAAAACTATGAAATGAAATTCATAAGCCAGTTCAATGTTTTTTTTGCAATATTGAAGCACAGACAAAGAACAGTACAGAGAAACCTATTCACAAAAAGTTGGCTGCTCCTAAGTTTCTGTTTTTATTTAGAGGGAAAGCTGCTGCCACCTGAGGCCTTAGCTGCTATTTTCCTACTGCCCTAGAAAGTAGTGTGGCACGCACGCCAGTTCTGTGAAGTTCTAAATGTCAGCTTTGTCTCTCCCTCTATCTGGTGATAACTAGCCCGTTTTGACAGCTGTAGTGGTATATGCTATGCTAGGTTCCATTACTTCCAAACGTTTAAACTCCTTCCATAGAGGAGGAAAAAAAGAAAAAAACAGAAAGATATTGCTGTTTCCCCTTTCAGAACTCATAGATTACTATTTCTTGAGAGCTCAAATAGTCAATCCTTCCTTTTCCATATTAAAACTCCCAGATTTATAGTATCTAATTCATATCCAGTTCAGACTTGGAGCACCTTTTCAGCTCTTAAACTGTAGTTGCTAAGCTTAACTTTGAAGTACACAGAACCTGAGCATCAAATTTAAGCTCATTTTTTTTGTCCTTGTCCCTGTTTAGTTTGACCTACATTCTTCTTAGCAACTCTTAGGGGAAGATTTTAACTGCTCCTCATAGAAGAATAGCAGCAGCTGTGAATATCCATGAATGACAAAAACAGCCAGCTTACTGCTCCCTGCTCAGTGTACAAAAACAGGCTACGCCTGCATGAACACAAAGTCTTTTTCATGCTGGAGAAGAAGTAGATGAAATGCAATGGAAGTGAACAGAAGAAATACATTTCTGATACAAAATGCACTTATTGACAGCTGTACTATCATATATAGTAGAAGCTGTAACACAAAGCAAAAGCTGAGAGGTAATGGAAGTGTGATTCTTGGAACAAAAATAATAAAAAGATTGAACAAGAAAAAAACATCCTAAGGGAGATCGCGGACAGGAAAAGGTCTGAGCTGAAAGACAACAGCAAGACAGACTGACAATAAAAACTCTCCATAGGAAGGTAATCAAGCCTAGTGATGAAGACAGCCTGGAGGTTAAAAAAGTAAGATTCTACTCAGTCTTCAGAATACTTAAGGGAAAGTATAGCATAATAAACATGCTAGTGAGTTTTAAAAAGTTTTGAAAATATTTGTGTTTATCTACATAAGAACAGGGGGAAATGAAAAGAACAAATGAACCAGGCAAACATTGAGCTTCCCTAACAGGGTAAAAGGCATTTCACATCCAGATCATGAGTAAGAGATGGGCAAATCTGGCAGTCTAAAAAGCATATCTTCTACTTGTAAAATATTTCTTAAGATCCGTACTATCAAAAAATCTCTTCTGTCATTTATGTAGAAATGCTGCCAAATACAATACAGCAGAGTGCATCAAAAGTGAAATATCTTTAAGGAGGGCAAGAGAAATATGCATCCCTGATCTCAACCCAGCTGGCAGGTAGGAAACACTGACTGAAAAAAGAAGCTTTTTTTCTAGAGAGAAAGCAAAGTCATATGTCTGACCTTCTATTCAAAGGTAAAATAGCTTTTTAGGTTTTGTTTAAACTTTAAAAATCTAAAGATACTGAAAAAGTTTATAGATGCTGAATATAACATCAATCAACATAACTAAAAGAAAATGAGTAATGCTCTCATCAGCCTTGAATTTTATATTAATCAAAGCCATCTTGGTTGTCAAGGAACACAGACAAGACAGAGCTGTATGTCAGTCCCACTTAGTAACAGCTGTTTTAACTCCTCTTTATTCCTTAATGAACCACTTAGCAGTTCCTTAAATATATGGTAGCTTAGTTTTATTTTTTAATTTCATCACACATTATGTTTATCTCTGCTTACTACTGGATTATTTATATGAAGGAAAGAATCAACTTTCTACTTTAAAGTTATTTTCCTGAACCCTTGGTTTTTCATCCCTGTGATCAGCTGCCAGTTGAGTAATTCTCACATCCTATTTATGTGTAGCAGATGCTCTTGAAGTTTTTCCTAGAGATTTATGTATTATGCAGACACTGGCATCGTGACATTCTTTCCAAAAGAACACCAAATTAAAACGATCCAATTTTATAAGCTACGTAAAATATTGCTTTTTACAGAAGTGAATGTTAGTTTAATCTTTGAAGCACAAAGTTATTTTATGCGATATTAACATACTGCACATTCAAAGTTTGAGATAATTCTAACTCATTGGTTTTGATCACAGTAGAAAAATACCCAGCTATAAGCAGGTGGAAATAAAGTAAAGAATGGATCATCAAAATGTACTTTTATCCAACATCTTAAAACTCTGGGTCCAGAATACTAGATTTTATCTGCAGGTTCATTATGTCCTTCAGGCAACAATAATCATACGGATGATATTAATTGAAAGCAAAATTGGAGGGGAAAAAAAAAAAAAAGTACTTCAGTTTCATATTTGTCATAACAGGCAATAATTTAAATCAAGTAATCACTCATCATAAATACATTTTTTTATTCTTGAGCACTAATAAGAAAATAACATTCCTATAATGTCCCTGGACAACCTGCTCCACTCCCAAAGCAACTAAAAAAAAAAAAATAAAACAAAAATGCAACACTCCAAAGACTTTCAATTGCTGTTTTTCAGCCTACAGTTTCAAGTACATCAAATCATTAAAAATAGTAATAATGTTGTTTCACTGATGGTCTACCACATCACAGAAGGTTTCTAAGAGAGATAACATTCTCTGTTGTCCAAATAATAGATAGAGTTTTCAACTAGAACATGCATTGCATTTAAGTAAAACAACAGTTTTATCATTCCCAGATAACCTTCTTGCACCTCTCAAAGGGAAGCAAACTTCACTTTGAAAAATCTGAAGGTAAGTAAAAGCTGATTACTAGCCAGGGAGTAATTATCAAAGCGAATAGATATCCAAATGGGATTCCAGTGGTACCTGACCTGAGTCCAGCACTTTTGAATGTATTCAGCAGTAACTTGAATGATGGAACAAAAAGTAAGAAGCATCCTCAACAGAAAGTATGAAATGTGCAGTTCATACAATCATGCTAGAGAACAGGGTGAAAATAGAAAAATCATTGGTTGGTAAATGGAGAAATCATCTAATAAAGCAGTATTCAATTCTGTAATGACAAATTCTACAGTTATGCTGGGGGAAAAAGGCTTCACGAGAACAGGGCAGGGGAACAACAAGCAAAAAAAAAAAACCCAAACACACACCCAACTTCATGAGAACAGAGTAAAAAGAAAGGAAAAATTGCCAGCTCACTGTTATGCAGAGAAGGGCTTGGTGCTTCACTTAGACTGCAAACTCAAGGCATGTCTACAATGTCATGCTACTTTTGAGAGAGGCAAACATCGGCAATCCCCAAAAGATACAGTTGAAAGGGACATATAAGATACATCAATCTTTCTTCTCTGCTCCTCAATGTGAATACCACAGGCAGCTGGGGCACCACGATCTCACTTTCATTTGCAGAGAACTTAAGGCAGCCACTGGGAATGATCAGTAGTACAGGAAATGACAAAGAAACACTAAAGGAACTGTGTGTGTTTAGTCTATAAAAAGGATCACCAAAGGGGATCAAAGATACAGCTCTTTAATGTTGTTTTTTCAATAATTTGAAAAAGAATGAACAATTTGCTGTCCACATCCACTGTGGTTATGCCAAGAAGCAACCAACACCAAATGCAGTAAGAGACACATATAGGAAGAATTCATAAGAAAAGACTTGTTAAGAACTGGAATGGAAAACCATTGAATTGCCAAGAGCAAACTAGATAATCAGCTGTCATCAATGACAGGCACACAATCCATTCTGCTGTGCAACAATGGTAGGGATTAAATATTCTCTCTGGCCCATCAAGTCTTTATCTAGGATTGTACAAATTATTTTCCTATACGATAGATCTGAGAACTGAACTTCATAACCATGATTTTTTTAAAATCTCTTTGAAAACCTCCAATTCTACTCTTTTAATAAAGATTCACAATACATTTATTTAGTTGTTTTACTTGATATAATACTGTGATGTGACCCATATGAAAATAATCAGTGTTCTTCATTTTTACTGAAAAAAAAAAAGATGGCAGAGCATTATACCATCAACAAAATATTAGAAGGTTTTTAATACTTGAAAGTATATGTCTATTTCTAACTGTAAAATACAAATAGTAAAAATAGACATTGATAGACTGTTTGTGAGAAAAAAAATTCTGATTAACAACTTGCTAGATGCATTTTTTAAAACAGTAAGTGTGAAGGCAGAAATGGAAGTCTCTAAAGAATTAAAAAGTAAAACCAAGAATCACTCAAACCCCAACATTATGTCTTGTAAGAAAAAATAAAGCTACGCATTCCATATTTTTCAGTGCTCCACAGCTGTTGAGAAGAAATGTTACCATAGTAACAAGGTCATCAGTAACCATTATATATAGCTTCTTCATTTTTTGACAGGGAATTTTGTGACTATTCTTTCAAATACCTCTTTAACACACAGCATGAAAAACATGCTGCTTCAGAAAGATGGTGGGGGGATGCCCCACACTGTTTCAAGTGCATCATTTTATGGATGATAGGCAATATTATCTGGTACAACTTTAGAAACTACTATTCTACCCATCTTCCTAGGATTAAACATTAATACCCTGCAATTAACCCACATATCTTACCAGTAAGACAAATGAACGATCGTGCGTAACACTGCTAAAACAGTCATGGTAGAAGAATTCACTGCTTACAGAAACATTAGAAATACTATATAAAACTGTCACAATAAATAAAAAAGCACATTCAGAAATAGTTTGTTGTCTTTATTAATATATATATAAATATTTAAATTATAAGGACAAATGCAAACTTTCTAGGCCATTAAAGAAAGATAATAGATTCATAGCACTTTCTTGCCATATAATTATAAAAATCTTGCCACAACACATACTCATTTATACTAAATTGTCTAGAACACTCCAATGTCCAACGTTAAATACTGCTTTCAGAGTATGAGTGCTGGAAAACAGTTTTGCATGTTTATATTGTTGCTTTCTCAAATGACAGAATAAAGTTTTTATTATTGTGTTCTCTTTTTTAATGCCATTACTTGTATTCATTTTTATTATATTAATATATGAACAAAATGAGAAGTATTACTAAGATACTATCTATTTTAAGATTGTAAATTATAGGCCATCTGACAATAATGGAAAAAAGTAAATATTTCTCAAAAGACAGACAACCTCACATGCCCATTCCAGAGCCAATTAATCTACAGTTTTTCTGAATTTATGTGCAATACAAGAAAAATAAAAAAGATAAAGTGTTTTAGCAGTTCATTTTGTATTACTGTTAATACAGATTTATTTTTTCAATTATCTATCTCTCCCAAAACAGCCATGTTCCAAAACTATGCAGATATCTGTAACAGTGAAATAACATTACATATGATCAAAAATTCACTTTGTGGCAATTGCAAGAATACTCACACTTGTGGACTGAATGTTACTGTTCTCACCATCACAATACACAGGATGACAATGGTTAAAATCAAAGAAATAAGAGATATCTGTAAAGGTAAAAACACAGCTTCATTCAGTAAGCTGCTGAAAGGTTGTCCTCTTAGCAGCATAATCTACGTGTTTTTTTTAAAAGAATAATTAACAAACAAGTACAGTTCTAAATATCACATAAAATATTTATAATTAGAAAGCTTGTGTATTTCATCATCTTTTAATTTGTTGCTCTTTTTAAGTAACCAGCCAATTCCAACTATTTCTCTAATTTTAAGTGATATTCCCATCTAAATATTTCTAATTAATAGTGCTCAGCATTTCAAGATCAGGCCTATAGCACCCAGTGCTTTACAATATGTGAGTTCTACTAGCAGTACATGGAAAGAATCCAGTGATTCATAGGGAGGCAAGAGTTTTGCTTAAACTATTCCAAGTTTTCTCAATATTTCTTGGGGCAGAAGTCAGTCTGAACTTCTAAAATACTTAAGATGCTCTAGCCAAATGTATTCAGTTCAAATATATTAAGTTATGACTAGCACTTATTTTCTAACGGCATACACAAAAATAAACAAAAAATCAAATACTATTGATTTACCTTTCCCAGTTTTGCTATGTCTCGATATAAAGATATAGGCACGGTAAAGATGATGGTGGTAAGAAGAATTATGAAGTGACGGTCAGTAAGCACATTATCTGGTCCAACTAAAGCACAAAAAAAAATTACTTCTCTAAGAGACTAACATCAGGAACAGATTAGTTACATTTGAAAGGCTAGGAGTAACAATCTCTGATGTTGACCAGGCTTTTATCCCCTTTACTCAAGCCAATTAACACTGAAAAAAAGACTAGGAATTAACTAACCTTGAGGAAGCCATACACAGCATGTGCATAGTCACAAGAATTCTACAGATTCAAACCAAATGCATAACATAGGGGATATATCATACCAAACTTTGAAAGTCTGGCATTTCTACATATAGATTAGTATTAATTTCCTTCATCGTGCCTGGTCCATGTTGGCAGACTGCAAGTAAAATATCCTAGTACTACTTTCTGCCATTTACTCTTGAGGATTTTTTGATACTGTGTGTTGACATCAATTACTGTGCTGTTGAAGATAAGCAAATTCTTAAAGAACGATCCTAAAATAAGTTAATTTTGAGGCTTCTTTTGAGCACCTCCTTTCTTGCTGTCAGCTGGCTTCTACTTGTAAAATACAGATTACCATGTGAAGGCAACAATGTCATAATATTCCCTGCAATCAGTAGCATTTATTTGTACAACCAGTGTTTTTTTCAAGCCAATTACAACTTAAACCAAAACATGTCAGTTCCAGTCAGGCCACCAGGAACCATGGGCTTGAATGAAAGCTTGCTGAATAATTATGGCTGGGAAGTGACGGCCAACTGACATGGCAAGTCTGTGTTCAGTTCCCTCTGTTCTGTGGGAGATGGTAACACTTTCCCCACTTCCTTCCAGGCAAGCATTCTACTGGCCAGGTGAAAAGATGTGCCATGCTGCTGGTTCCTGCTATTACTTAAGTCATACGTCATATAAATTATTAGATATTCACTGTCACTATCAACCTGATCAGGTATGCACAGAACAAGTGTGACAGTTAAAACTGCATCCACACCTTGTAGGCTTCACCTGCTGAAAATTATAGTCCACCTGTGGAAATCAAACAGTTCATCCACATACGAATTTCCATATCACTGCAGACACTTCTTTTAATTCTATTCCCCAGTGAAGAATCTTTTAACTTAGCTGGCTTTGTGCTAAAGTAGATGGCAAAACTACACACAAATTGCTCCACTGATTCTGCTGTGAAAACTTACAGCAAAGAAAGTGTACAAGTGCATGAGTTAAAGAGCTCAAAAAGCCACACCTGCTTTTGTAATATCTAAGAGAATTGAAAGTTACATATGTAGTTCATGACCAACTATTACAGATATGCCTAAGTAAGCATTAAACTCATTATATTATTTGCAAGTCATCCAGTATTATTCACTAAAGTGCTGTTTCAGTAGTCAAATGATTATTATAGGAAAAAGCTAAAAAAGATGACAAAATATGATGACCTTGAAAATATACCACTGTGGAAGACGCCTTCTATTTGCTTAGTATTTCATCAAAGCATGTGGTTTCTTCACTGACACTGAGTCCAATGATAACCAAGGTCTAGGAGTCATAGTTTTCATTTGAGAAAGACTTATTAAAAAAACACCAAACACCACAACAAAAAAAAAACCCCACTCATACGGATAGGCTTCAAGTCCTTAACTTACTATATTTAAGTGTAATTTAGAAGCAAAGTAACAGGTAAGCCCTAAATACTTAGGCTATACTGCTATCCAATACATTTTCCCCATTCTGAATTTTTTAAATGCATCTTACCTCCAGGAATTCTCTGAAAAACTTTAGTTAAAGTGTCTCCTGTTATTATGTTGTAACTGATCATAGCTAAGAAAATAATTTTTTTTTGTTAGTACAAGTCAAATACGAATTATCAACATTTTATACACATTTTGTAGACTTCAGGATTATATACCACTGTCCCTCTTGTACAAATTCTGGATAGCACCAACAACTTCTGTTTCAGGTTTAAAACAAAACAATAATAAAAAAAAATCTCTAGCACTCCAACCCACCTTTTTTAAAAAAAACACAGGTTCAACCTACACAAGCCTAACAAGCAAGGCTGTTGTGCTGACTTGCCATATAACCTTACTCCCAAAGAGGAAATCTAAGCTTCTAAACACTGTTTGTTTATAACAGCAATTCTTTGCCAGTTTATTTTCAAATTCTTGTTTCTATTTAGTAAAGCTCCAGTGTTAGTCTAATAATCAGTCCTGTGAATAAATGCACAGAACTTCCTAGCTCATGTAAAGTCAGCAAACCTTCAAACCAGAAGAAAGGAATTAAAACCAGAATAAGGTATCAGATATGCACTTCCATTCTTTCCTCTCATTAACAAAAACTGTGGCCTTAACATTCATACTTCATTCTTATCTTAATCTACACTACAAGTGTGTATATACGTGTGTGTGTGTATACACATACACAAAATACATTTATATACTCATGGTCTTTACCATTTAGACAACATATATATATAGGTACTGACCTTAAATAATGCATAAATAGTCACTGTTATGAAATTGTAAGTCATAAACACTACGTATAGAAATAAATTCAAGTACGTACATAGGCATAACTAGTTCCTTGGTAAGGACTGAGATCTTTACAATTCTTTTCCATATTCTCTATGAAGTAGTAAGTACGCTCTTTTTTGAGCCGATATGTGTAACATCGTTGCCTGCGGTAACAGTAACTTGACTCCATTAAAAAATCTCAGCTACCTGTAATCAATTCAGGCTGATTATTCCCAAAGTAGGAGTTTTGATCTGTGAATGTGGTCACCAAGTCCAGCCTCTTGGCATATCAAGCAACCAGTACATGCAGCCCCATGTGTGAAAATATCAAGCTTATTTAAGATTTAATTATGCTACTACTGTAGGAAACAGATTCAGAATATCACTTTTTTTAAAAACTTCCAGTCCAATTGCTGCCTAGATTATACCTGTTCTTTTACTATTTCTTCTTCAAAGAGGTCTTGAGTGCCCAATTTCCTAGTAGCTCATTGGATATGAGGCTGAATTAATGCTTCTGAAAAGCAATGACAGCACATAATAGTCAATCAACTTCTGATCAGTGGCTTCTCCAATCACAGCAATACTATATCTTTGGAAAAATATTAATTCAATATACTCCTAAAGTCATATTTTCCTTTTGTTTCAGGCACATTAACTTTGTGCTCTGCTACTCATTCTACAAAAGAATCTGCCCTTTGCTATTTCTCATGGCTGCTTTTGTCATTAATTTTCAAGTGTGTGATCATGAATCTCTTTGCTATCATATTTCAGTTCATTTCTATTATGCTGGTACTCCATCTCATTGAATTCTTCCTCAGTCATTATTCAGAACCTACCAAGTAAATTTTAGTTGTTTTTTCTTTTTTTTTTGAAAGCAGAAAGGGCCATATACAGTATATTCTTTACAGAGTTCTTAATATTTAACCAGTGAATGAATAAGATAATGTGAAAAAGCTTGTTATTTATAAAACTTAATCATCTGTATTTTATGTGATCTTACCAATAAATGGATATAAAAATTGAAGAGTTGAAAGAACTAGATAACCTACAAGACCATATGTTTTTCTGACCAGCTCTTGATAGGTGTTGGTACTGGAGAGGTTTCCTCCTTTGATCAGTAATATAATGGAATAATCTGTTAAAATATAAAATTACTGTTAAAGACAGCATGAACTGACTTGTAGTTGGTTCATAGCTGGTTAAAAAAAAAAAAAAAATCTTTAAAAAGGAAAAGAGTGGCATTGGGAAGGACAAGGATGAAAAAAAAATTCTCAGAAGGGATCCCAGTCCACCAAACCCAGGAGTTATAGGTTCATACTGGAAGGAAATTGCAGCTTTCCCAATTAAGGACAGCAGAATCAGACTGATTTTCATTGGTTTCCAGTATGGCCAAAGGGAATAGGAACTGTAACAAGCACCAAAAAAGGAAAATTAAATTAATAACACAGAGCTCCTGAATGATTGGAGCATTTTATTGTATCCTGAAGGGGGGTAAACTGCAAGGGACTACCTATGTCATGGTACTAGAACTCTCAATCACTTTTCTCAGCTATATATCTAAGTTTGTGAAAGGTAAAGCCTGGTTAATATTTTATGTCTTTTTCATTAAATTATAAATATTTTAATGGAATACTTTTAAAATAAAACATGTAAAAAGTGATTTAACTGGAAAACTATGAAGCAACGTGCCTTGAGTCAGAGCTGATATCACAGGCAGAATTAGTCCCAGATTGGGCTTCAAATTTTATGGAGAACAATTCTGAGATATTGGTGTTACATCAGGCTATGCTTTAGTACTCATTTAAGCACCATTGGATTTTCCAGTCCAGATTAGTTACAGCACAGAATTTATTACCTTAGTGCAGATGTCTTGCCAGAGAGTAGCTAGACCTCATCTATTCCTCATCTGGCTTTCACTTAGCTTGTAATCTATGCTGCGATAGGAATCAGTTCTTTTCTATGAACATTATCCGTGTTCTTCTGGGAATGACTATAATTATGAAATTTCCACAGTCTTTCCAAAGGAGATTTCTACCATTTGTTAATATCAAAGCCAATCCAGAGGTTCCCATGAGCATATGCAGTTTTTACACTATATAAACTTGCTTACGCTATAATTGGGAGCAGACAAAACCAGAAATACATAATTGTTCATTATCAATTATGCTGCATACCGAGCTGATCTTGAGCAAGAAATATTAGGTCTTTGTAGCAGGGGATCTTAGACCCAAAAAACTTGAAAAATATTTATTGTTAAATGACCTAAAATTGTATTTGTCTGTCAATCTAGGACTATATATAGTAAAAGTTAAAAACATCCCCCAAAAGGAAAAGCAGTAAGAATTTGCCAAGTATTCAGTAAAAACTACACAAAATAACTACTAATGTTTCATACTTAGCCTGCACTTTAAAGGCTACAAGTCAAAAAGTTGTAACTATAGTTATAACTTGCTTGTGCAAGATATATTGAGCCACATCTTTAACATAATAAAACGCTGAGTTAAATTCACAGGTTGTAACCCTATGGCTATGAAGTCTTCAAAACATTTAGAAATGCAAAGGACAAATCAGATTTCCTACAGAAAAGTAACCGAAATTTCTGAGCTATGTTTAAGATACAATTTCATTAATGTATTCTGCCATCAGCCATAGAGAAAATTTTCCATTCATAAGGAACATATTAAGTCATATGACTCTCCAGTCAAATTTCAATGACTTAGACAAAGCCTTAAACGATATTTTAAGCAATGAAAAGCATCCACTGCCGCTCTGCATACAAGTAACAGAATATGTACCATTCATATTTACTTGGTTTGTTATTTTAAGACTTGAATCCACAGAGTCTTTACTAAAATTCTCCTTTGATGCCAATGGATTCACTTACATTTAAGTTTATTTACCATGTGATTTCAAAACTTTTCCCTTTTTGAAGGTAAAACCATTCATTTTTTTAAAATGAATTATAATTAAGTAAAATATTCAAAGTCATAGTACAACCAAAGGTTTTAATTCTGTGGTATATTAAAAAAAAAAAGTGGTATACAACCCACCATAGGATCAGCCTCTTAATTAGGATAAAAACAGTGGACTAAAACAGATGATTGAGGCACAAATGAGAGCTGTTTTTCCAAATGTCACCTTGACCTAGTCTAAGTAACTAGGCTTTATGAGAATAAAATGCACACAAAAAGCAGCTTTTTATGTTGTACAGTGTAATTATCTACTGCTATTAATCTACTCAAGGGATTAGTGAGGTAAGGAAAAAAATTGTCATTTTTATTGTCATAGATATACTTGTTTAAGGTATTGTTAAGCTCAAGATCAGCTGAACATTGCAAGACTAGCTTTCACTTTACAACAGAAACTGCTTTTAGAGTACCTGTGGTATAGGCAACCCCAAATAAAAGCAGTACTCCTAGTGGAAAACCAGCTTCCTTCATTGAATATGGCAGTCCTGTAAGTAAGAAAAGAAAAGATTATAGAAGAATCTTTGCAAATACTTATTTGTGACAACCAAAATAAAGAATTCAGATTAAAAAAAATTATCAAATCTTCCAAATTGGACCAGCGTGCTTAATAACCTCAGAAAGATCACTTTCAGTGAAGAAACTGTTGCCCAGGTGTGAAGTTCAGCCCATCTGTCCAATCAGTTCTCTGCGGTCATTATGGCAAAGAGGATGTAGGGTATTTGTCATTGGGAGACATAATCTCAGCTGACACCCGTGCATTTTTGCATAGTAAGCAAATAGAGAAAAATCTTTAGAAACAGCAGCAGAAAGTAAGGCAACAGTGTTATTCTCCACACTGGATAGTCATACATGTATAAACAAGGCTGCACACAAGATAGTGAAGAAAGTTATGTTTACCTATAATCCCTGATCCTATGATAGAGTTGATAATGTTGAATCCAGCTGATGCCAGATCACTGTTTCCTCCTTTATTCCTGGGTTTCCTAAGGAGGGCTGTTTGGTCATCTGTATCTACCTATTTCAGAAAGACAATGATAACATTATACATGAGAAAATAGGTGAGGACAAGTATTTTACACATAGCCTATTCAAGATCAAAAAAAAATTGTCATAGACTGAGATTTGTAGTTATTTTGATAACTAAATCCCATTTTTTTCCCAGTAAGAAATGAAAGGGATGTTAGGCATCTAATTCCTGTATGTCTGACCCATAATCTGTAATGAATTCTTCTCTGAAAAAAATAAGTGGAAGGGCAGAAATGTATACAAACTCAGAGGCAGGCTGTTAAACAAAGAACTTTTTAGTTATGTTCCAAAGGCAGACATGTGATTCAAGTATTTTTGAAAATATTTTAGCTAATATGACTGATAAGTAAACACAGACCTCTGAATCAGGGGAATGAATTAAATTGCAAGAGTTACTACTAAAGCATGCAAACATCTGATGATGCTCTAATTTAAGGTTTTATTCAGCATTTTAAATATTTCTGTCACCCAATGGTTTAGCTCATTATGAATAGTTAATAACACTATGAAATTGGTTAATCCCAGAAATTTTCTGTGGGAAGGTCTGGTACAAACCAAAATTCAAAGCACAATTTGTAGCCAGCAGCTTCAAAAATTAAAGTTTTATCTGCAAAAAGCATTTCTTCATAAGCATGCCATGGCCCTCTCCTCAGATCACCACTCTGCTGTCAGAGAACATTTTAGAATCATTCATTAGCAGGCCAGTATTTTAAATCAAGTCATATAATTCAAAAGAGGAACATGCATTTAATGAAGAAAATGCTTGCCTGTGTTCGACCAAAGCAAAACATTGTGTACTTACCATGAAAATAAAGCAACTATTTCATAGATGCAGGAGCCTACTTAAAATATATAGCAGGTATTAGAAACTCGGATGCTTGTCACTACTACTCCTAGAAAAAAAATTAAATGACTGATAAATCTAAGTCATCTATAGATAGTGGTATAAGCTGACAAGCGTAAGTGCTTTAAAGAGGGCTACATATTTAAGGAGAACCTTTAATCCTTAAGCAGTATTAACATTATAAGCCTAATAGTGGGTCAGATCAAAGGCCAGTATAGCCTGGTATGCCATTTTTGAGTGGCCATGGAAAGCACCTAGGGAAGAGTTTAAGAACATGAAAAATAGTTAGCAAGTAATTTTCCTGTCCCAGCTTTCAGCAGTTTGCATACCCCAGAATTCCCAAAGCAGTTATGTTCTTGGTGCATCACATCCCTTAATAGATTGCTCCTTAAATTTGCCCCTTTTTCGAAATCATGTACATTTTTTAAGCTTCTACACTATCATATGGTAAAGAATGCCACATCTTAATTATACATTATATGTAGAGACAGGTACTCTTCTTTGTTCTGAATCTATCATTAAATATTTCCACCTGGTGTCCCAAATTTTTTTATCATCACAGACAAACCAACCACCATTTCCTACTTACCTTCTCCATATCACATGCAATTTCATACATAACATTCTCCCTCAGCTGTTTCTTATCTAGACTTACAGGTGCCATGTTTTATTTCACTACTGATTTGAGCATCACTGCCATTCTCTCCTGAAATTTTAATCCTCTCTGCTACTTGCAGCACAGTACACGTGAAATTGCACTGAGCTAGAACAGCCCAATTCCCTCTTTCCAGTTGTTACAATAAAATGAACACAATGTGCATTTTACAGCCTGAAGACTCTGTTATGAACCCTGGTCCTTTTCCCATTTGGAAGAGACGTTTGAATTGGCAAAAAGAATGAGAAAGGGCAACAGAATTCATGACACAGGTGAAACGGCTCCTGTGCGAAGACTGGCCCGAAGACGGAGGTAACACCTGCTGGGAGGCCTGCCAGGGACAGCGTGCCAGGTGGCGGCGATGGTGAACAGGACGGGTTTGTGCCTGGCCAGGTGCTCTCCCAGCGATGGGATGCAGCCCGTGAGATGGCCTGGGTGGCCACCAGCGCACTGACAGCGGCAGGCTCACCAGGAGACAGGGTGCTCAAGTTCTGGTCTTCAAGCAACACTGAATTTTAGCTGTGCCAAGCAGCCACAGTTCCCCTACCGCCCGAGAACAGGGCCCCTCAGGTTGCGTTTTTCTTCCCTGCGTGGTACCTGCGAGTCTTTCTTTCTCACACGAATTGGGGGCGAAACTGAACGGAGATGAAAGCGCTATGGCTGCTGCCAGCGCAGCCGGGCCGAGCGCTTCCCGTGGCTGGTGGCTACAAAGCCCGACAAAACCGGCCACGGCGCCCCCGGGCGCTGCCCAACGTCCCGCAGAAAGTAAAGGCGAGTCAGGTGCGTGCTGGCGGGCTCGGTGGGCTGCGGAGAGCCCCTCGCCTCCCCCGTCCCTGCCGCCGCCGATCCCAGCCCCGGTACCTGGTGAGCAGCGGCCGTCCCGCCGCGCTCCATCGTCAGCTGCCGCGGGGGGGGCGCTGCCCTCCGCTCCGCTGCGCTGCCGCGGGCCGCCTCCGCTGCCTGAGCCCCGGGAGATGCCCGGGAGTGAGCGGAGAGGCGCGGCGGGCGGGCGAGGAGCGGTGGCAGCGGGGCCGCGGCGCGGGCTCCTCGCGGGCGCGCTCGGAAAGGTCCCGCCGCGCTCCCGCGGGTTTTGCCCAGGCCTGAGCCCGCAGCCCGGACCCGCCTGCGCCCCGCCCGCGCCGCCGTGAGGCGGCCGCCCCTCGCCTGGGACCTTTCCGAGAGTGAGCGCTGCGGATTCGTGTTCTGAGACCCCGACCTCACAAAATCGTGTTTATCCCAATGCACGAGGAGAGCTTTCCCTGCAGGGTGTGTAGCGAAAACTGGCGCCGGTGTCAGAGTCGCTTATTTGTTGTTTCTGTTCGATACCAATGTTATTTACGCGGCCCCCCTACGGCAGTCACTGTTTTTCCTCAGGGAGGGCAAGCTGCTGTAGAGTGCCAAATCAATCAGCAAAATGGGTGCGAGTCAGATAAAAGAACATACTGGGGCTGCAGTGAAAGTATAGGAAGAGGCCAAACTAATTAAAACCAATGCAAAATTACAGTGCTGAAAGTTTAGAATCTGCAGTTATCTTAAGCTGGGACCAGGCAGTCTCCAGCAGAAACACTCCGTAAACATAGAACAAGCTACAAATAGAAATCTACATCTTAAAAACATGTGGGAAGTGGTAAGCAACAATAAAACAGACATAATTAATTTTGTGAAGTATTACTGGACATAAAATTTAAGGCCTACAAGAGTCAAAAATAACTTTGGGAACTTACTTCAGTTGCTGGAGGGCCCTATCGATAGAATGTGGACCCAAAATTTTCAACAAGATTAGTCTTTATGGGTAAAAAAAAATAAAAATCTGAGATGCAACTAAATAGCAGAAGAAAATAGGGCATGCTAATTTCCTTTCTAGAATCTTAGGAACTCTTACATTTGATAATACTTTGCTGGGATAAACTGCAGTGGTTAAAGGAGTGCATATGCCATGCATCAGTAATTTTGGCCTTAAAGATCTATGATGCATATGATCTAATATGGAGAACAAAGTACACATAAAGAGCATACATGACATTTTTGTTCAACAGCTTAAGCACATTAGCTCCAGCTCCTTCAAAAAAAAATCTCTAATCAGCTCCATGACAAGCTACAAGCTGACATGTATTCTTGTGTGACCAGTCAGATGACATGAGTCAGCAGAGAAAATTTTAGAGGCCTAAGGTGCAGAGAAAGTTCTTGTGATTTAGCAGCAACATTTTTTTTCTTGGACTGTACAAAGAATTTTGTGTAAAAGCAGGGAATTAAGCTGTTTTAAAGCAAAGTGTGATAAAGTGTATAGTAGGTTTTCGTGACAGTACTCTACCACTCTACATGTTTAAGACTGTAGTAACTTCCTCACAAAATCTTTTCATCTAACACCCACATACTCTACAATAGTCTCTCTGAGTTCTGTGATTTTGTTTTAATTCCAGTTTGGGGTGTGCATTTGTTACCTTAGAAAATAATTTCTGGTTTGTGCAAATGCTTTCTCCTGAATGGCCTTGTTATTAACCAGATACATTCTTCAGGCATGTATTTGATGCAAATTAAGTCAAGATCCCACTGTGCAACTCTTAATATGCGAGGGGGCCATTACCTGAAAGTGGCACCCATTTATTTAAGAGTCCTAGAATTTTACTTGTATTGGTCATACTGGCACAATGCCGAGCAGTGTTTGTAAACTTAAAAGCTTTAATTCAGTATAGCAGTAGTGAATTAGGGAAAGGAATTGGCACTTCTGAAAAGATTCTGTAGAGTAACTTTTTCCTGTGCTATGAGGGTAGGCTTTGATGACTTGGATTGCTCTATGCTCCTTGCTATTCTTTGGGATGTGGTTATTGTATGAAAGGCTTAATACTGGTTTTGATCTTAACAGAGACTAGTAGTACATTGTGAATAAAATTATGAGGTGCACGGAAAATCCATAATCCAGAGTTTGTATTATGTTCTCTCTGAGTTTGCTGCAGGACACTTTGTACAATTGTTTACTTCTGTGGTTGTGGTGGAGGGCCAAGCTCTGAAGGATGCCAACAACATTAAACCACAGGGGCAGGGCAATTATAAAAAAAAACACTGAAGGCATCTTCCAAAAAGGACACAAAGGAAGTTGTGACCAAAAGAGGAAACAGAAAGGATCATAAATCTCTGTGAAATGTAGAAACACATTAAGGCAGGTTAAAATGGGTTAGAGCAACACCCAGTGAAAAGGAATCAATACTGGTAACTTTAGTATTTATGAGCAGAAATCCTGCAAGAGAATCCTAAGGATCCACAAAGAACTAAGGTTGGGCAGGAAGAGCAATCATGATAAAACCAGAACAGAGAAAGTAAGGAGAGGTTTTTGTTCACTGAAGAGGTTCTTGGGAAGATTTTCACAGCAGAAATTTTCCCATCTGGAAGACCAGAGAGAGAATACGCCTCAAACCGAATGACCAGTTGAATGAACAGAAAAGATAAGCAATAATGAGTTGCAACAATCAGATGTATTCACCTTGGGATCACAAGTTAATTTGTAGCTGGGGAAAGGGGAGTGCTAAGTTTTTGCTTAACATCAATGGAACTAAGTGGTATTGGAAAGTGGCAGATGTGACGTAAGTATGACTGCCAAAAAAGGCTCCAGTAATGAACCAAGGAACTGCATAGCAATATGCCCAACATCTCCACTGGGCAAGGTAGTAGAAAGTATAATAAATAATAGGATGAAGATGGCATTGAGCTGTGTTGGCAGAGCTTTGTTGAGAAGCCTGCACTGCTACAGCTTTTACTTCACTAGTGTTACTGCTTGAGACCTAAATTTCCAAATGCCAATAAACCACTGCAATCTTTCACAAGCATTAAATCTATTAAAGCAAACAAGACATTAAAAAAACAGAGAAAACTCAGTACTATAAGCTCTTTGTGTATTCCAAGGATGTGGTCTAGATCATCTGAAAACATGTAATATGTTAAAAAGATTAGATGCAAAGCAGACGTAGAAAAAGAAATGCCATGTGATACGAATTGACAAACATAAGAGAGATTTCATTTCCTTTTATCTGTTTTTTAAATGAATGAATAAAACAGGAAAAAAAGAGCAGTTTTTTGTAGGACATGATTGTTATAATCACATGATACTTTAATATCAGACTTATTAGTCCTTCCTGGAAAGGTCATGTATCACTTTACTTTTTAATAGTGTCTTTGTCCACAAGGCAAACATATTAAAAAGAACTACTGTTTTCAACAATAAATTAATTTAGCTGTAAGATACCTAATAGTCTGCCAGTATGAGTGATTATGGGCCACTTCTAAAAAAGATTTTGCAGAGAAATGAGCCTTTGTGATGTGCCTGAGCAAGATGGAATGAAAACTGCCCAGCTTAATCAGGCACCCCTGCAAAGTTGGTGAGGACTACAGGGGAATGCAACCTCTTAACATTACCACTGTAAGCAGTCTACTTGTGTTGCTTAGTTGATGAGTTTAATGAACACCAAGCACCGGGTCTTCAGGCGGACTATATAGAGCATTACAGAAAGTACTAAAAATAATTATGGTTTGGGGTGTTTATGCTCTCAAAGTTCTAACCTGGCCTTCCTAAGAACTTGTAGTCTTTGTGAAATTAGTGAACAAATGCTAAACTGAGCTTGAAGTTACTAGTAAAGCTTTGCCTCTTCTATGAGTTGTAGCTACCATAATCTGTTTTGGAGGAACATAGAGTCTTTAAGTTTATAGGTGATGGATTTTGTATAGGCAGTGTTGGTAACCTTTTGTTGATGATTCTTATTGTGGATACTGGGTCTTCAGTCTTTTGCGATAAAGAAAATGTTCTGCTTCCTGATTAACATGGTCTGCACAGTTGTGGTCAAAAAAATACATGTGGAGGGGGAAAAAGAAATCTTGAACTGCAGCTGGATCTGCCTTACTAGTTGGTTGTGAGAAATATACTATTTATTTAATTTAAATGTTGCACAAACCCAGCTAAATAAGAAAACTTGAAGCTTTACATATTAATTTTTCTTATGGCAAGTTTGAAATGTAAACTTGTCATTTCTCTCCAACCCATTAATTCATGGGATCTGTATCTGGGAAAATCAAAATCAAAGTTGTTCTGGTTCAAAATAGCCACAATGAAGCCAAGAAGGCAGACACACTAATGCGGGAGAGCTGTTGTAAGAACTCATGACTGTGCATTGGGACTCAGTAATTTTTCAGCTAAACTGTATGAGCCCCCAAAGAACTAGTTATTTACTTTCCTAGATGTTTCACCTTTCTTGGAACTTTGATTCCACTTCCCCCTCACCCAACCCCACCCCATGTACTTTTGACTTCCAGTAGCTGTACTTTTGGTTATTTACTATAATTGAAAAAATAAATAGGAGAATAAATTGTTGCTTTATATTCAGATGACTCTAAGTGAATAAGGTGTGAGTGCAGCTAACTGTGCTTGTGCTTAACTAAAGGGCTTAGGGTTGAAGTTAATACCACACTTTTTAACTGCTGGACTATCTACATTGGGAGAGAAAAGAGAAGCTGAGAACAAAAGCCAGTTACGTCTACTTGATTGTGTACCTGGGTGTAAGTTTAGTATTTGAGTGAGGAGGAAGTTATAAAAGTTGGGGTTTGCGTAAAGTGTTGTGGTAGCAGGTCCAGATATCTCCTTTTGTACTGCTTGAACAGATTTGAAAGGGTAGGAGAAAGCAGAAAACCGAGTGTGGCCCTTCAAAAAACCTGTAGAGGAATTGTAGAGGAATGAAGCTGGGTTAATTAACACTGATAGCATACAGCTGTGGGCTGTCTTCAGGGTGGTGGGTTGGCTCATGTGGATGAGGTGCAGGTGTGGCTGGTGCTGTTAAGTGGTTGAGAGCAAACAAAGAGAGGGTGGCTGAGGAAGAGAGAGGAATAAGTAAGAGAGGAGAGAGTGGGCCCTGGATGAGATGTGGTGAGACAAGGAGAAGTCAGCAGAGGGACTGTATGAAGAGTGTGCTGTTATGAGATAGCAAAAGACCTTGTTGCAGTATGATAGTTTGGAGAGTGCTATGACTGAGGCAAAGTGTCAATCACTTTAAAATTATTTCCTCCCCTTTTACTTTGCAATTTCACACTAAAATTACCAGTTTTATCTGGAGCTGGAAGTGGATAGTAAAAGGCACTGGTTTCCACAAACCAGCTGGGTTTGTAGAAAAGGAGTGTTCTTGAGAAGGCTTTTTTTTTTTTTTTTTTTTTTTTTACAATTTCTTCTGCAATGGTTTTGGGCTTTTAAAAACCAAGGTAAGATTTCTTTTTTTTTCAGTGTTTTCAATCAGGTCTACCAAAAAAAGTATAATACAAACTATCTCAATATGCCTTAGCTGGTGGGGAAAGCTGACTAGTTGTCAGGAAAAAATATTAAAGCAATTTTAATTAATGAAGATGTATAAGAACTGGTTTAGGTAGCTGCCAGAAGCTGTCACTGTAGTAAAACCAGCTTACTCCTTTATGTCACTCTGTGGCCCTTTAGTGTTGACTAAATACAAACAATGGTATTTGGTTACAGTTTTGGGTTAAATAGGCTGGTTTACCCTGCTTCTCCAGTAAAGACTTTGGCTTTCAGTTTCTACAATCTTTTCCTTATCCTGTTTTTTACAGTTTTATTTTATAACGGGTCTGTTCTTCTTCATACATGTTTATGTGACTGTAAGCCCTTAATGTCAGATCTTTTTTTTTCCTAGATGGCAGAAATGGATGTCCTGGTAATGTTTAAAGGAATCATAATGTACAGTATATATCATAGGTTGCTTGCTGAATGTGCAACAGCAGAGATACTGGTGGTGTCATGAGTGTTCATGTTGAACTGTGGGGTCTTAAGGTTTTTTATTCAAATTTCCTTTCTGAGTACAAGATTACAGAAAGAAAATACTATAGAATTATTTTAGATGAAAAAATATAGATATAGTAAAGACAAGTAGGAAGCCTGGAGGCAAGAGAGTAAGGTGCAAGTGACTGATAACATGCTAGCCTGAAGGCATTCAGTGTTCAGAGAATGAAAGGTATGTGCACAGAGATGTTTGGTAGGCATATCTTTGTGTATAAAGGGTGTTTTTGTGAAGTGTGCCAAGTTTCTTTGCTACATGCATAGTTTTAATTTATACTGAGTGTAATGGCATTGTGGTTACCAGTCAGTTAGCTTAATTGGTTCAATTTTTTTCCTGAACAGTAGCAGAAGATGGTGATGCTGCAGGTGCTGGTGTTCTGCTGGATATTCATGATTCACTGATGATGTGATGCCATGTGCAATTCTAGAACTTTTACTATATTTCTTCAGTGCCTTAACAGATCCTGTACAGAAATAACCAGAGTTGCTTTGACTACTACTTATATGCTTTTTCAGAGGGTTAAAGCTGGCATTTCTGTATGAATTTCCGTTATTAGCATTTGCTGTTTTGGCCCTGCTTTTCTGTGCTTTAATCCTTGAATGTTTTCAGAATGAATGCTTGTCCGTGGCCCAATTCCCTTGCTTTTTAGGGAATAGTTCTTCTGTATTTTTGAAATGGATGACGAACTGAATGTACCCTTGTAGTAGCTTAAAAAATGCTGCCTTTAATATGATAACCTATGGGCTCATTTGGAAAACTAAGTCGATTTACTCAGTATTTTTCTTCTAGTTAATAACACAATATGCCTTGACTATGAAAAGACCCTTTCCCTCATGTTTTGAAATGCATATCCCTTGTGTCCCCATTACACAATATTAATTCTACCTGAAGTTCTTCACTAATGTTTTTAATTCCTTTGCAGAACCAAGTGGTTCTTACTTGGGCATATACTCATACAGCTCATTTCTAAGCTATATTGAGATGAAGTCGCCCAGCAAGGGTTAGGGACCGCAGCTTTTTGCTGCGTCTTGCAATTAGGCACCACCGCAATCCTCCCCCGTTTCCGCCGCGCGTTCCCATGCAGGACGTAGTTAACACTGTTAAGGCGCAGCGCTCCAGGCCGGCTGTTGGTGAGCGCCGTGCTCCGCCCTGCAGGCGCCAGGGGGCGCTATTCGACCTGTTTGAGCTGCCTGCCGCAGAGCGCCAGCGGCCCTACAGCCGCTCGGCTTAACGCAGGCGGCATCTGTGGCAGCCTTCTCACTCGCTTCGGCACCCCTTACACAGGCCCTAGTGGAAAATTTTCTGCAAACACAATGACAATTCAAAACAAATGCTAAAAGCAAGTCCTGAACTCAGAATCCATTGTGGACACTGTGACATGCTCAAAGATGTTTGTCAGGGACAGAAAATAAAAATACTGATATTGTTCCAATTCTTTCTCTCAAAAGTGTTGTGTTATAAAAACATGACTAAAATTAAGTACAGTCTCTGACAATTGTGTCAGAGATTAGTCAAGCTTCTTATGTCTTTTGTTGGCTTATTCCTAACAATTTTGGTAACTTTGTATTCCTTACAACTGTTTGTCCATTTATTGGTCTTGATCAGTTTCAGACTCATGTTTCTCTTTGTTTCTATGCAGAGTGTGGGGAGGTAAGATGTTGCAAATCTGATTAAGAAAGCTGATGTCTGAATCGAGCACCATAAGTATTTAAGATACAGACAGTGATGTTACACATATACATAAAGATATTTACAGATGTTACAGGCAATAAACAGATCATAGTTTATTTATGATGTACCAAGTGACTGAACATTTTTGCTATGCTTTTGGAAACTGAACTCCCCATAAGTTTTTTTTCTTGTTTGTTATTTTAAAATAATCTGACTTAAGGATAAAATATTAATGGTGAAAGCTTGGACAAAGTGAAGTCAATGGTGTAACCCCTAAATGATATATGGTATTGTATGAATATAGCATAAGAGCTAACCAATTAGCTGTAGGATGTAATGGATTAATTTGTTATGCTTCTTTTGTGTTTTTCTTCCTTTTATATCTGAAAGACTATGTTTGTATGTGTAAAGTCCTGTAGTAGGTTCTACAGTAACACAGGATTGGAGGGTTGATGTATTGATGCATTTTGAGGAGGAGCAGAAGAATAGGTAGTTTTTGTTTTTAAAATGGTAGGACAAAAATAATAGGAGACAATTGGGCTTGTCAAATGCTGTTTTGCTAATTCCCTGACATTTATCTTTTGATTGTTTTTACAGCGTCTCCAATTGTTCTTTCAGAAGTATTTTCTGATTTGCCACTTCTAATGTTTTATCTTAGGTGATTCAGTGCTTTCCAATCACCACTCAACTTGTAATCTTAGCTGATTGCTCATTTTAACCCCAAGTTAATACCTTTCATTGTGAAAGGCAGCCAAGAAGTTTTTGGCAACAGTTCTTAATTTTGTTTTAGAGTGAGGTTGAAGAACTACATGTGAACACGGTTTGCTTATTTTTTCATTATTATAAATAGAGAAGTGAAGAAAGAGGAAGGGCCTCAAGAGGAAAGGAAGAAAAGTCTAGCAGATTTCTAATGTGTTGTCAATACGTCCATTTAAAGTTCATTAAAACAGTCTCTTCTAAAGTACCTACTTGATATGATCCAGGGGATTTGGTAAACATGTAGAGAGCAATGTTTTGTCAAATACATCCCTACTGCTATGTAGAGGCTCCGTATAATCAGAGATTTTCCATTAGCAGTAGAATGTGGATGTGCTTTACAAATATCTCTCCTGTGTCAAAGCACAAGTGACAGATGGTATCAGTGACACCTTAGTTCTGTCTTCTGCTTCAAAATACTTGCTGTCAATTAATTCAGACTAGGAGTGAATTAGATCTGTTTATCTTTTTTTTTTTTTTTTTTTGTCAGTTAATACTTAGTATTTTTAGCATATCCAGCTTGTTAGTTTGTTAACATCTGGCACTATGAATCCTGACCCATCACTAAAACTTCTGCCCATTAAGGTAGTATGATGAGTAAGATCAAATCAAAAAGATGGATTCAGCATTCCATTTAATTCGCATCATCGAACAGCAGTAAGAATATATAGGAATATTTTCCAAAATACCAAAAGAAATAGGAATCAGAAAAATCGTATTTTCAGAAAGGTATTCCTGATTTCAGCATAGTTTTCTCTTGTGATATTGAACATGCAGTATGCTTTCTCTGTGCATGAGTTCCTTATTGGTAAAATGAGGATAATATTTTCCATTTTTACAAAATATTGTGAAGAAAATTCCATTAATATATTATCTCAGATATTAATATGATGGATACTATAGATTATGCTACAAGAAAGCAACAACCATGAACAAACTATTTGCTTTATTTAAATTTCAAAAAAATAAGTGTATTTTCAGTAAGAAGTTAAAGAATTAATTCCCCTGTAGCAGTGAGCTGAATTTATTTCACTTTTGATCCATTTGGAGAGTGACTTGTCTAGGAAGATATCTGAGAGAAGTTAGAAGTTGCTAATGTGGAGCCTGCATGAAGATGCTAAAAAGGAAAGCTATGTAGGAAGAGCCTATAATTTTCATTCCTATCTTTGGACTTGGATTAATGCCCAGAATAGTGACAAATACTACGTCACTGGGGAAAGACTAAGAATCCATTGGCAATAACAACTAACTAAAGGAATGGATAACTGCATACAATTATAACAATAAAGTATTTGCTAATAATTTTTTTTCTATTTTCAGTATGGATAACTGACAAAGACCTTTTTTTTAACACTCAGTATTTTCAATGGGGGAAGAAAATGAAGTGTTGATAACTGTGTGAATATATGCATGGTATATATACACACATCTATATTCAACAGACAAATTCAAATGAAGCTATTATAAAATATCATCTCCCTCAATGCCGAAAACATACTATGTCTAGGTGAGTTATTGGAGGCACTTGTTTGAAGAGCTTGGCATACAAGGTGCATAATTACCTGAGAACAACTCTTTGATAGAAGTAAGGGTAGAATGTGATAGAATACTTGTATTTATTTATTTTATTTGTCCCCTCTGTCACTTAATCTTCTTTGTTAAAAAATAAAAAGGAATATGGACACACTCTGGTTTAAGTGTTAAGTACTTCCCTACACATTTTAGACCCATATTGCTACTGCACTCCCTTCAGAAGCCTCACTTTACTCTCTGCTTCTCAGGAAACACTGCCTTACCTGTTTCTCCATTTCTGCCTTCCTTTGGAAGACCTGCAGAAAACCTCCTTGTACTGTCTGAGTTGATAATATCCTGGAAGAAAATGGGTAAAGGACCTTTCTAGCTTTCTTTGGAGTCTGAGGGAATAACAGTGGTCCCTGTTATTCTCACCTCCCTTATTAAAAATTCAAATAATTCTTTGTTTGTGGGTAAAATAATCTGTGACTGTAAGATGCAGTGGCTAGGTCTATGTGTGGAACAAGGTGTTGCTGTAGTACTACATGAACAAAAGTTCCTTGTGTGCCGAGATATTACTTGTATTAAGTTTGGGTGTTTGGGCTTGCTTGTAGTGCTTTTGAAGCATGGGCGGTCTAAAAGGAATGCAGAATTGTAAGTCCTTTGCTAATACTGGCCCAAAAACATCCACAAACAAGACATGGGATTCGAACAGTAAACATACTTTCCTTACCAAATGGAGAATTTACTTACAGAGATGTCAGCTTTTAAGTATCCCTGCTGCTGCAGTATTCCCTGACCTTATGACTTTATTCATTTCTGAACATTGTTACTATCTTAGTAAAGGGATAAGTTATAGATGATAGAGGGTCTGTTCAGTTGGGTCTATGTTGAAATAGCAGCTGACCTCATTGAACCCACTTCAGGCTTAGTATAGCAAAAGGTAGTCTTCCAACACCCCTTCCTGTATTATACGAAAGTATGCTAATGCAAACATGTATCTAAAGTTAGATACAATATTTTTTTAAAGTCCTTGCATATCCTGCACTCTTTCCTAGTGAGTATAAAATTTGACTGTGCCTATCAACACATTTTTTTCTATAAAGAATTTCACTCTTACCTCATCTATTTGGGGTGCTCCCTACTGTGTATGTGGAGTAAAATTGAGTAAAATATAGTAACTCTTTTGGGTAAAATATAATAAATATGAAGCTTTAAAAAAAAGTAGCATTTATGTTTACAGGAATAATTTTCACTATGCGATCAAATATTTTAGGTAATTTAACATGTCATGCTTTTACATATAGAGAAGGAGTATTATTTAAGGTAAAATCAGAGATACGTATACATATGTGTTTTTTTGTACCGGAACCAAGGCTTAACAGGTACTTGGCTTAGTACTGGCTGGCAGAGAGGTTTACTTTTGGGCTGAAAATCTGCAGTAACTCAAACTAGTGACATTGCTGTGGAGGTAAAGACATGTTTTAAATATTAACTGGTATGAAATATCTTGAAGCCTGTTGTTGATACACATTCCTCAACAACAAGAGTGTTTGCAAGCAGAAATGGGAACATGTGAAGATGCAACCAATCAAAATACAGTTCTCCATATTATGTGCGGTTGTTAAGGATGTAAACCTATCAGTGATATTTCAATTTAGGCATTCGGAGAATGAATAATAGCTCGATGACTAACTATTAATGATATGGAGTGAAAAAGAAGCACTGTTGGGTAACTGGAGGTAGAATCATTTTACTATATGCAGCGATGAATATTACCTTGCACAAACAGTACAGCCTTGAAGTAGGGTGGGTGGAGGTGCAGCTGTGTGGGAAGCAGACTGAAAGAATATGATTTATGTGTGAGAAATACAATCCTGTAAATAAATTTTAATGTTAGAAATTTAACACTAGAGATGCTGCATACTGGGCTTTGAGCTTCCAGATGCTCCCTGCTTTCAGTTTTGGTTTAATGACATTGTTATTTCTACAGCAACCGTTAGTGACATTGTTGAAAGGACTGCAGCTAGAGTTTCCATTATTAGATACAGTTATGGATTACTGCTATTGTAGTTCTAACTATTGAAGATGACCCTCCATCAATTCCTTTCCTCTTTTCCTCACTACATGTTTTTACTAACATAAATAACGTATGCAAATAAGCATCCAATTTGTATAACTGAAAACTAGCTGAATAACTTTGCCCAGGATTTCCAAATTTTGATTTCCTGGTATAGCAGCAGAGTTACCATATTATTTAAATGCTTTTTAAAGATGATTTTAAGATTACTGGTGCTAGAAATGTAAGAAAGTTAGAAGGGTAAACACAACTGAAAATAAAATTCAAAATATCTGCAAGATCCAGGTAATGGCCAGCAGGTTGTTGGTACAGTTAACCAGATTTGGTTCAGAAGTGCACTAATGTCACAGTCATTACAAGCAGGATAAGCACAGACTTGCTTAAAGCCAAGAAATACACATTGCTGTGAAGGAGTTGAATATCTTGATTCCTGTTACAGCCAAGAGATGGAATTGCATATTGAGTTACAGCAGGTTATTTCCACTTAAAATCAATTACAGTTTTTTATGGTTGTTATTATAATAATTATTATTCACATAATAGGAATAATTATAATAATTAGTGAACTAGTTTTATTTGCAAAATAAATATTTAATAGTGTTGATCTATAGTGCCAGTTCAGAAAAGAACGCCTGTGGGTGTGTTAAATTCGTTTTTCTTTCTGAATCCTCCTGCAGCAGCAAATTAAGGCCAAGGAGTTCTCTCCCATGCGTGCAACTGCTATGTCACTCATTTCCCATTGTGTCTCTCTGTACTGAAGAAGCTGCTCACTGTTGAAACAATCTTGAGCTAGTGCATTACCGCGTTAGGGCACAAGAGGGCAGTGTAGGGGCAGGCTGAAAGGGTATCGCAGCCAAGAACCGCAACATAACTGATCGAGTAAGTCTAATTTTAGGCCCAAGAACATCAACATTCGCAAATAATGAGGAATAGACTTAAAAGTATCTCAGTAGGTATTCTACATAAGCAATATTCTTTTCGGTGTTTTTTTTAGTGTCTCTAACTTGTATTTTATGTATATATTTGTATACAATTTTTTTTAGAAAATTACTTCATTCCTTTTTTCTTTTCAAATCGTAAGATATTTCAGTCACAATTTCCATAAATATTTTGCAGCTGTCTGGGTGTTTTAATACATTCCACTGCACTATGTCTTTTTAAATGATGTTTAATAATACAAGCAAAAATTTTAGTGAAGGTGAACATAATCTACAAAGCTAATATCTAACATGATACACTTTAAAAACATTTTCTTTTGGGCTTTATTTTGAATAGATGTATCTGAGAATTTTATTTTCTTTAAAATAATAGCAGCTTTTGTATGTACAGCATTTTAAGGTGTTAAGTAATTTAACAAAGTACTGCAACACATCTAGTACATATAAATACTCTGAGTGGGCAGAGAATAATACCCAGCCACATACATGTGCAAAATGCATGCTACAGTATTGGTCAAATCAGTTAACATCTATAAATAGCAAGGAATCAATTTATACAATATCAATCTAGTTATTGTGTAACCTTGGCTCCAGAAGTATAGTTCACATACTACTTTTACCCTGCTGATTGTATACATTGGATTTAGCTGAATGAAATTCTCTATGCTTGGGCTAGATGAAGGGCTTTTTGAGTAGTGCATCCTTGATGGCAGAATTCTGCTTAGTATTGTAGAAGCTGGCCTAGCGCAATCCAGTTTCTTAAGCAGCACTTAAGGCATGGAGGATTTAAAAAAATAATGTATTTTTACAAGGATATTTCTTGGCTTGTTACTTGATTTCTCCCTCGCATCTGCAACCTGACAGACCAGTGAGTGGTGTTAGTGGTTATTTGTGGTGGTGTTTAGTTGTGGTGTTTTTTGGGTTTCTTAATTATTATTGAGCTTACCTTAGCTCTATTTGATCTAAAGACCACTTGATGGAGTTAAAACTCTAGAGACATAGTCCTTGATGGTGTTGGAGCACCTGAACTTATCTTTAGAAAACCCTGATGCCACAAATATGATATCAGTAACTTCAAGTGTTCATTTGGATAATGGTCTTAAAAAACACCACAGGGACTGTGCATGAACTAAATGAACTAAAATGTGGGATTTTGAGTAGTTAGACTCTTTGGTCTTATGGCAAGGGTCCCATAGCCTATGGAGCTGGAATTCAAGCACGTTTCCCACTTGCTTTACTAGCAGTTCTATGTGGAAAAAGTGCTTTGTGACAGAATTTAACAGCAGCTTTGCTTTCAGAAGAAAAAGGTCTTTACAATTTTGGCTTGTTGTTGTGATACTAGTATAAAAAAAAAATCCAGTGTAACTTCCTTATATGATATAAGACAAATAGTGGTAAAAACAATGATAATGTTTTGGCTTTTATATGCTGCCCAACATTTCAGATGTCTGTTTTCAAACACTTCTACTCTGCTTCCAGATCTGTACATGTTTATGGAGACCTAATTCTGTCAAAAGGGAAGTGATGGTAAAATACATGCAGTATTGGTAATAGTACAAAGATAATGCAGAATAAAAACATCTTCAGAAATTAGTGGCACAGACTGAGGACACAGTGACTTAAACCTGTCTTTAGATAGTCTCCATTTTAAATCCATGTGCTCTTAGGTTTTTTAGTACTTGGATTTCCTTCCCATTTTGCTTCAGAAAGTTCTTTCGGCTGCAGATGGTCAAAGAGAAAAACTGTACTCACAAGTTATTTAATTGGTAGCATGTGTATTAATATTTATGGAATTTGAACCAAGAAAAAAATAATGAATTTAAAACAAACAAACCAAAGTTCTTATGTTAATTGCTGAAGAATAATGTTAATGCACAAAGTTCTGTTGGAGGCAAGTCAATAATCGGTGTGCACCCCAGGGACTGATACTGGGGCCAGTACTGTTCAACCTCTTTGTTGATAACCTGATGATGGGACAGAGCACACCCTCTGCAAATTTGCAGGCAATACAACGATGGTGAGGAGTTACTGCACAATACTGTATGCATTGATTAGTTGTGCTACCATTCAGATGGGCCCGGACAGGCTGGAAAATTGGGCAGAGACAGATATCACGATCAACAAGGGCAGTTCCAAGTCCTGCTAGTACATGCTGGGGCCCAAGTGGCTGAAAAGCAGCTCTGCAGAGTGGGATTTTGGGGTCCTGGTAGACAATAAGTTGAATACTAGCCAACACTGTGCCTTCCTGCACCCTGTGCTGCATTAGGAAGAGCACTGCCAGCAGGCTGAGGCAGGTGATCCTTTTCCTCAGTGTTCAGCACTGATGAAGTCATATCTGGGGAGTACCATGTCTGCTTCTGGGCTCCCCGGTCTAAGAAATATGTGGACTTCTTGGAGTGAGTCCATAGAAGGACCACAAAGATCATTAAGTGGTGGGAGCATCCATCATATGAAGAGAGGCTGAGAGAACTGGGACTTTCAGTCTGGAGGAATCTCAGCAGGGATCTTGTTACATGTATAAGTACCTGCTGGGAAAGAATGAAGAAAGAGCTAGGCTCTTGTCAAGTAGTGCCTACTGATAGGACAAGAGGTGATGGGCACAAATTAAAACACTTGAAATTCTCTCAGAACAAAAGAAAAACCTTTCTTACTGTGAGGATGGCCAAATATTGGAACAAGTTCCCTGGAGGGGTGGTGGAGTTTCTGTCTGTGGAGATGTTCGAAAACTGTCTGGACATGGTGCTGTACAACCTGGTCTGGGTGACCCTCCTTGAGCAAGGGCGTTGGACTACATGATCTCAAGAAGTCTCTTTGAACCTAACTGATTGTGATTTCTCTTACCTTCAGATAACATGGTGGAAAAGAATTATCACAGTGGCTGTGTATGTACATTAATCTCAGGTGGTCGTGCTTAATGAGACTGAAATGTGGAAAGAAGCTATGGTGGAAACCATCATTGGAGCAGCAATACATCCTGTGCTTGTGTTCTTCCCTATAAACTTACTGAATTGTGCCTAGACCAGTGTAATCTGGTATCATTCCCATCAAGACTTTACTGCTCTGTACAGATCCATGAAAGAAATTTTCCAGTTTCAGATTTCATAAGTCTGGTCTGTCAACAGGTGATGGGAAATGTTCTTCTGGCACAGAACTGTGACAGTAAAAAGAAAGAATGGCCTAATAAAACGTGAACAACAACATTTTCACTTAAATCTCAAGTTGTCTGTGAAATTCAGTGCACTGAGGAAATTCAAAACTGAGAATTGTACTAGTCATAAAAGCTAGGTGGCCACTATAGCATGGTTTTGTTGCTTTCAAGACTGTAGATCTCAGGTTGTGCCTATTTCAGATTTTAAAGACCCATTGTTACAAAGATAGGAAAAACCCTATAGTAAACAATTTCGTTTAATGTTTTTATTCATCAGCACAAATTCAGTGAGATAAGATTTTATGATGTATGAAAAGTTTTATCTAAAACCTGATTTTTGTCATTATTAAAAATGCTTTTACTCTGTTAGACTTTTCTGCCTAGCTGTGAGCATGTATAAAGTGTCAGTTTTCTGCTGTAGTAGATAGATATTTTCTGCACTTGTAATCTACTGCCAGTAGTGCAGCTACTGGCAGTAGATAATGTTCTAAGCATTTGCATCAGTGAACACATTTTACAGGCACTTTGAGCTATCCTACCATACATTTGAAGGAAACATTGTGTCTCTCTTGACCACAAATTGAATTTACTTGCAGGTCTCCATTTTATAAAATATAAAAAGATGTTCAGTTTCTGCCAAATTCGGTTTTGTGTTTTAAAGTGTGTCTTGTCTTAGGAAGAGAAAGCTGAAAGGCATTTTCAATTAGAAAAATCCCTCTTGCTTTCCTGTTAAAAAATGAGGCGAAATATAGAGATGAATATGGTGGGAGGGAGCTGTAGAAATATAGAGATGAATATGGTGGGAGGGAGCTGTAGAATAGTTTTTAAGTAAAAACTAGCATATGCTGCAAAAAAAAAAAATCGACTTAGTTTATGCAAGCATCTGAAAATAATCATTTATAGTGCAATGAAATGTCCACCTCTGCAGACAGAAAGAGAAGGTCCTACATGTATCAAATTCCCCACACATTGTGGTGTAGCCCAGTCCTGAGTCTACTGGGTTCAATGTTATGGATTCTAGTTTCTAAATTTGCTGGCAGTGATTAGCAAGACTTTCAGAAACTCTAAACTTAGTGGACTGCTGATTAATAAATGCATGTTCAGAATTTTGATCAATATGGAATATAACTAGATTCAAATCTTTAAACTATTCTATAAATTTAGTAAGATTTCACTCATTTAGTTTGCCCTTCAATAGTTGTGTCCCGTTTCAGTACAGTTAATTCTGAAGTGTGTAGTGAATGAATCTTGCAATTTCACTAGAATTAGTCTGTGTTCACAAACAGGTAGAATTCAAACCTAGAAGTTGGTGGGAATAGAAAATCGGGTTTTTTTTGCAAGATAATTTTGTCTTCTCCCCCCTTTCTAATTTTTTTTTATTAAATTATTAAAGCTAACGCTCTTCCGCTGTCCCATTAGGTGCTACATCATGAATAATGAAGTTCTGGCAGGTCCAGTACTGAGTGCTATTCACCTTCTCCTGTTAAAACTAACAAGGAGCAAATATACAGAGAAAGGAGGCATTTAAGGATATGCAGAAGCAATGCAGCTTATGGTGTGCTTCAGTACAGTAAGTTAATTTTGATTTATTTTCAGAGGTTCTCTCTAATAAAATAATGTCTCTTTCTTACATAGAAGTTTCTAATTGTCCACAAGCAGTACTTGTTCATGTCTAAGAAACAGGAAAGAAATGTCAGCCTAGAGAGGAGCAAGTGGGCATGTTGGTATTCTGTGAATTCCTGGAGTATGTTGAAATTTAGGTAGAGGGTTTTTTGTCTTTATTGGGGTGCTGCAGAATATTTTGGGTTTTTTTAACTATCTTTGTCAGACAAATCTGTATGCAAAATGGTGCTTTTTGTTGATGATGATTTATTCCTTGGAAAAAACAAACAACCCTGAATGTATTGTTTTGAACATTGATTTGTTTTTCATTGTAAAATGGCCTAGCTACTCTTCAGTAAGTCAGCAGAAAAAGCATGCTTCCTATGGGTACTGATATGTATATAAAATCTTAAATCTGTTTGCTTTTTATTTACATATTCATGTAAATAAAATGGAGGGGAAAGGCACTTACTCTGGAGGAGCTCTAGTATATAAGCAGTCAGAAAATTTTGTGAAGAAACTGTTCCTTTCTTACTATTGAGTCCATTTAAACACGTTTAGTGAATACACCTTGTGAACTTATTTACAGTTGGTAAGCATTCTTCTTTCAGGAAACAGAATTCAGCTATAACAGGCACGAAATATTGGTATCACTGTTCCTCCTTAGCTCAATTGTTTTGTAGATGGTGTCATGTGAAAAAATTTCAAATGGGTTAGTGTTTAATTCAGTAATGTAACTAAATGTTTTCTTGCTATAAAATCCTAAATTTGCTGACTGTCCAAAAAGGGTTATCTGTTTATTAAAGGGGATTAACATTTTTTGATTACAAAATCATGAACATAAAAATGCAGAATAAGAATGTAACAGAATATTTTATTTTTGCAGATGTCCCCACAGCAAACAAGAACTTAAATATTTTCTTTAAAGTACTAAAACTTATTCACACAGAACTATGAAAATATGTCTTACATAGCGGTCAAAGAATACGAAGCTTTTATAAAATATCAGAAGTACTCTAAAGTTGTATTTGATGATAATGTAGACATTATGTGTTACAAAAAGTGCACTGTTTGTGTTGAAGTTGGGGAGAAGACAATTAGATTTGAAATCTCTGTAGAAATTCTTTACTAAATTTCCATTATTTTAAGGCCACAGAGTATTAATGTAGATTTTGAATAGTGTTTTGGGTTTAGTTTTTTTCCTCATCTTCTAATTAAGTCATTTAACCTAACTGAAAAATAAGGGATCTTCTTTTTCTGCTCTGTGATTTAGGAATATTGGGAGGAAATATTTAACAGAACTATGAACACTCTCTTACTGCTTAATTAACTTTTTTTATTTTGTCTTTATCATTCAAAGGTGCAATAATAATAAGAAACATAGATTTTTGAAGTCTTATTGACTCAGAATTTTTTCCCCTGATACTAAGGTATTCTATAATACCAAGTCAGTTATACTTCTCAAATATTTTCCCTGTAATGTGAAATCATGCATGATAGATGGAGAAATCCTTCAGACTTTCTTTGTAGTTCTTTATCTCAAGACAGAGTGTTACTTATTTCAGCTCCTTCATGATGGCCAAAGAGAATATACTTCTAATAAGTTAATAATACTATTTCAGCTCACTTAGGGACTATTACTCATGTCTTGCAAAACTTGAATCTATTTGTAAAATTTTTCCATGAATCCATTTTCCCATACATCATATTTACAACAGTCTAAGTCTAACTCGGCTCAGCTTCAGATAAATCAGTGTGACACATGGATATACCTTCTCAAACATATTATATTGTGTGTTTATCTAAAGTGTTTTTCAAAGGAAACTTATAAAAAGTATTCTTTTTTGCTGAATGAAAAGCAATAAATGATAAGACTGAAAGCCCTGGACAGATAAATGAGTCCTCCTTTCAAGACTTCTCTCTTTCAGAAGCTGTAGAGGTAATTTTTAGCTGTATCTTCCATCTGTTTGTTTAGGTAATACCTTTTCAGAAATGTTCTAAAAATTGTTAAAAATAAATGTATGCTCAAGTTTTTTACAGCACTGATGCTGGTGTTATAACATGCACTCTGTTTTATTGTTACTTTTTAATCCCTCTACCAGTGTGCTTTGTCTAACACTAATTTCTATGTTTATAAATCTGAGGCATTCTTCTTATTTTGAGTAATTTCTGTCCTACAGACTTCAAAAATAAATGCTTAATCACTTCCCCTTTTAAACGTCTCCAATCTATTTAGTGATTTCTGCATTATTGTCCAGGTAATTGGGGAAAGAGTCACATTTTCAGCGTCACTGTTATTATCACTGAAAACAGGCGGATAAGAATCACTTCCATTCTCTGTTATGATCTGAAGAGATTTTTTTTCTTGTCTTAGAAATTTTAGAAGCTAGTAGGTGATCTAAATCATTAATAGTGAATAGGAGGAAGGGTATTTAAAATGGGTCATACTTGAATTGTTTGTTTTGCAACTTCAGGCTCTTGAATTAGAGGAGAGAAAAGCCTGTTTAAAGTGTCATTTAAAGGCATGAGAAATGGTTCATCAATGCTGATACAATAAAGAATTGTATCATCTAATTTGTTATTTATATGCTAAAAATAAAATATTTGGAGATTTGCACTCCAGTGAAAAGATATTTTGTCTCTGCTTTTTAGGGTTTTTTCTTCTTTATCAGGTTGATTACAGGTACCAGTCAAATCCAAAATACAGGCAGTAGAATTAGTTCCTATGTGCTTTGAAATTATTCAGCAAAAATGTTATAGTAGTAACCACACTGGAGGCTGGGGAATATGTCTAAATACTTATTCAGCCTTAGAGGTACTGAGTGTTTATTTCTACATGTAAATTTTCCAGCTTAGCAATTTTAAAGAAGCACATCACAACAACATTAAAAAAAAAAAGTACAAGCTGTTTGTGAGAGAGAGGCAATGGCAAAAAAGCAGTGGGCAGAGCTCAAAGGTTGAAGTATAGGTGGTGATGACTGAGGGCAAAGAAAGGAGAATCCAGAGTTAAATATCCTGTCAGCTTTTATTTTTATAAAGTGTCCTAATAATTTAGAAATAGTAAAATCATGATGCAAAACTTAGGGGCTTTTTTCTTGAATATTAAAACACAATCACAATGTATTGAGTCTTTAGTAAGCAGTGACTAAAAAAATGGCTTTTCACATTTTGGTGTGCCATGTAATATAGTCTAGTGGCATCAGAAGTTTATGGGGCTGTGTCTTAGAGTGGTTAGTGGTTGCTTTCCTAGCTTCTTAGAACATTAGTGGTCTATTTTTAGTCTTCTAACCCTGTGTCTGAGCCTGTCCTCCCTCTCTCCGTATCCTGTAGGGCTTGTAAGGTTCCGGTCCTAGGAAGAGTTATTTGTTCAATGCTATATAAAAGGGGGTTTTGTGTGTTGTACAGTTGAGCAGCCTCAAGATTAACTTCCTTAAAATTTATGGATCTCTGCCAAGCGTCATTCAAATTTATATGTCCTTTTTTCATAGCTAGATAGAACTTTTGGAACCCACTTTTACAATCCCAAAGTAACTTTAAGTCAGTTGTTTGCTTTAAAAAGGTGCATTTCCTTTTGGAAATTCTGACTTTGAGACTCTCTTGCTTATAGAATTTAACTGCTCATCACTTAAGTTAAAAAAGAGGTTGGATTTAATTTTTTTTTTATGGAGCAAGATTTGTTCATAACTTTTTTCAGTGCCTTAAGAAACCTTTGGAAAAAGTCTTTTTCTTCCCTTGATAAATAACATCTGTATGTGAAATTCATCACATGACTTGTGATGCCTTTTTACCTCAGGACCTTTTAACTTTTTTGTCAAACTGAGTTTTGCCATGTAGATTTTTAATACACATGCTTCATTTTTATATTCTGAAATTTAAACTACTAGTAAAGTTGACTCCATGTGGTGTCTCCAGACTGCAGCAGAAAGCGAGTGCTCACCTGTTAAGAGTTCCCAGCTCTAATGTAAAGAGAATAGGAAGAAAATAAAAGGATCGTGTCAACAATCTGTCAGCTAACCCAGAGATGGAAATGTCAGCAGCTTATCTGTCAGGAGGGATGAGTCACTTGTCTCCCCATCTGGGGAGAATCTGGATGGAGCAAACTGGTTTACCAGACCATCTGCCCAGAGGTGCAGTCCTAGTAGGGAAGCAATCTGCTGGCCAATAGGTTCCAGGATGCTAACCTGTAATCTTTTCTTGGATGGTACTCTAAGCAAATGAATTACCTAAGAGAATGAGGGAATGGTATAAGGAAGAAGTCCAAACATAAGTTATACTAAGGCAGAATTCTTCAACAACAAGTTACATGTGATTTAAAGAAATATCTTTTAAGATATAAAGCTGTGCTAATGGTGAGAAGTATAATGGAATTGGGCAATTTGAATGCCAATGTATTTTAATTTCAGGTGTGTGATAATAGAGTAAATCTAAGGGGAAGTTTCTATGATTTTTTTTTAATTTTCAATTCCTGCTATTTTCTATTTTTTTAAGGGGTTTTGTTACTAGAATTTTATCTAGTATTCTAGTAATAATTCTAATAACTCCTCATGAGAGTAAAAGAAGATACATAAATAATACTTTAAAAAAGGGGTGATTTTGCGGAGCTGTAGCTCACACTTTGTATATGCAGATATTCTACAAGAATGCCAAGAATTTGTATGAGGCTTTGCATGTATTACTAGATTATGATATTGAAGAGAATAGTGTGCCAACCGTATTATAACACTTAACTTAAAAATGTAACAGGAATCTCTTCTGTATGTAAGAGTATGTAGAGGATAATGACATTTCTTCATTATTCAGTTGGATAAAATAGTATGTGAAGTATAGTTTTCACTCGTCATTACTTAGTCTAAAATTTTAACTTGACTTTTTTTTCTGATAACTCAGTTTATCAAGTTTTTTCTTTGCTTTTTCTCTCAAGTGAGTATTCTAGAATGTCATGAAAGACCACATTCCAGTCTATGATAAAGATGCCTATGTTTACTGTTGGCCAAAACTGGCCACATAGCATCTGCATGGGAATGCTCCCTTGTATTAGTAGCATGTCAATTACTCATTTACATTTACCTTTGGATACCTATAACTTATGTAGACATAATTGATTTCAGACCCTATACAGATTTGGGCTTTTATATTACTGATTTTTTTTCTCTCTCAGAATGTCATACAGGCCTATTAAAAGGCTTTTGCAAGGCATTTGAAGTCAACAGTTACTTTGATCAAATAAACCTATATTCAGGAAGAAGTTGTGTTTGGCAAGACTTAGTTCTCCTGAAGCTGTTATGATACTCATCAGTTATTCTAGCATCTCAGATTCTAAACTGATTGTAGTCTTTATTTTCCAGTCTATGTTTTTACCCAGGATCAGTGTCAATGTAATGGGCATATATTCACACAGCTGTTCTCTTTCATCCTTTGAAAATACTTTATATGAGTAAGAGAAAAAGGTCAAAGAAGGTTGTAATTAAAAATAAAGAAATCTGGACAATTCGAAGAGTGAATTAAAGAGAAACATAAGGTTCAGAAAGTACATAAATATACTATGTGGAAATATTAACATTGAGATTTCTGCACTAATGGAAAACTTGGCCTCTATTCTTCTGTTTCTTTAATGTACCTGAGATTAGATATTTACATAATCAGATAATTTATTTGTATAATAATATTTGAGCTTTTAAACGTAAGGTCGCAAAGAGTGACGATGTGTACTTTAAAGGACATTTAATTTCCTGTGACTAGTCTATTTCCTATCCTTCATATTTAATTTATCAGCTACTACTTTTATGAATGCCACAGTCTGTGGAAGCAGAATTCTTAAGTGTTCATGGTATTGTGCACCAGATTTTGTTATCAAAATAGTTTGTATGCCTTACATAAAGTAGTTTCATGGGGAAAGTCTAGAACACTTGTTTATGCAGATATAAAGTGCATTTTTGTGTAAGTGGTGACATTTGGACTCTTAATGCAGAATGAAGTAAAGAAAATAGGTAATGGTCTTGGCCAAAGATCTGAAGTTCTTTGGAGGAGCTTGTAACAGAATATAGTCCTTCTGACTTCAGTTTTTGTGCTTTAACTAAAAAGTTATTTGGAGCAGTGATGGGGTAAAGATGAATTTGCTCATAATAGTTTGCTAGTATAGCATACAGTAAGTTCTGGCACCTTTGTCTTCCAGAACTCTTTTCAGGACACTGAGAGGTATAAATTATTTGGGTTCTTTATCTTCCTTGAAAAATGGGTGCTGTAATGCCCCTTGGTCCAATGACAGTTTTTCCTGTGTTTGCCTGGTTTACAAGCTCTTTGGAACAGAAATTGTTTTGGTTTGTGTATTACTTCATGGCTTGTAGTAAGTAACATGTTCAATAAATAACAGTAAATCCATCCTAAAATGCATAGTTAAATAATAAGATGCAAATGCAATGGAAAAAAAATTAAAAATAGGCAAACTTATTCCTGTTTTCTTCTATGTAAATACTGATGTTAAAAAGTCACCTTTCATGAGAAGTTTGTGGCAAGTTGAGTACCTGGATTTTTAATGCATTCCATGCAAAAATAGATAGGTCATTTTGTTCATCACCTCAGAACTTACTACTTGGAAAGTGTTTTGTGGAACTTCCTTTAGATGGTTAATGATATGAAAGGAATTACCCAACCAAATCTCCTGAAATGTTTACCTCTACTATTGTCTATTTCTGCATGCATTTTAGTATCTGATTTGTTTTGTTCTCAAAGAATATGACTGTTAATAATCCTTTTTTATTTTGAATTCTGATGTGACTTTGTATTGAATATTAGTTAATGCATAACTCTTTTTTTTTTCTCCAGAATTTCAAGGAAAATAAGTTTGTCTTTCACACTCGTTTAAATTTTAATTGTCTTTTCAAGTAACAAACAAGCTTCAAGCTAAGACTCGCAGATGCTGAAAACTAGGTCATCTTGTTTATGTACAAACTCTGCTTGCTGTACTGCAGTGGTGGTCTATAAAAGCAGAAGGATTTTCCTAGGATTAGGCAAGTCAGTAAGAATGTTAAAGTATTCTTACTGCATCCTGCCATGAATTAACCATTATTTTTTACTAGTTATTCAGCTATTATAATTCTGGTTTTTACTTACTTGGATTTAATTTAACTGCCATCCTCTGAATGAGTAACTGCTCAGATTTTTCACTGAAAATGTAACCCATGGTATCTAAGTAAGGCTGGCATTTAACCAGGACTGATCTAGTGCTTTCCCTAATTTGGTGTCCTTTCTAGGGTAACCTTCATGGTCACCATGAAGAGAACAGGATTGTGCCAGATTACATAGTCATACCATCTTTTTAACCATGAGTTTCATTTGAAATGTGGTGACACAAAGCTGTTTCCTTCCTTTACCTCGTGTTAGTCATACCATGTCCCCAGTAAGCCATTCAGCTTGCTAAAGTGATGCATAAACAGGCTAATAGTTCTTGTCTTCACTACAAAACCTTATTATCTAACCATTAGTCAGAAGTATGAAGGCAAGTGTTAAAGTGCTGAACTCACAACTGGTTATATAGAGACTACCCTTGAAAACATGTAGTGTCATGGTGGCAGTTTATGCTCAGCTTGTACTGTTTTATAGATTTGAGCTGTCAATTTGTTGAGAGTAAAATTTCAGGATCACATGTGGTAACTGGGGTAAACACTCCAAAGGCGTGGTGAGATTTTTTTTTAAATTGTGCTCCACCTTATCTATGCTGCCTCTTCATAGCCAGTATTATCAGTGAATTGATTCTAGTGAGTTAAAATGCAACCTGGTTTCTTAATGAAGACCTAATTGCAGTTCAGTTCTGTTTTCTTTTTCTGAATCTATTGCCTCGTTATGACAGTAATAAGAAAGATATTAAGAAAACTTTATCAGATTTCAGTGGTTTTATGACACCTTGGGAAATAGCACCGGAATAATACTTCATTTATCCCTGCTAGTTTCCAGTCCCTTTTAGAACCAGAAATGCAAAGTTTCATGAGAACTGAAAAAGAAAATTGTTAATGTTTTATTAGTCTTAAGTTTTCCATATTATTTATCTGAGACTCTATAAATGAGTGGAGTGCTCAGGCTAAAGTCCATATTAATACCAACCTAAGAAACTAACTGTTTGTCTCTGTGGCATACCTTTCTTTTGCATTTGTCACCTTTTTATTACTCAGAAATAGTATAGGAATAGAGACAATATAATCTTACTGCAGTGCTTGGTATCTTGAGCGTATTGTCCACATTAAAGTCTTATTATATCTTCCTGTTTGCCTATCTCCTCCAGTTCTGCATGCTATCTTCCTGTCTGCTTCTATTTTAGAAACACATGAATATATGTAAATAGATGATCTTGTACAATTTGTGATTTGTTTAGTGACTCTTTCACTCTGATAGTGTGTGGGGTTTACTCAAAACATTAGCTTTTTAAATAGAACAGAAATGGAGGAAGATGGCTTTGTTATTTTAGAACATTGCTTCACTTGGAAATTTTATTTTATTTTTTAAGATTAAATTTGCAAAAATTACTAGGCTAGATTGATAGTGTTCTGTTTTTCACTGGGTGACTGGGTTTTTAACAAAACCTTTTCTCTGGGCAAATAGGTAGCTCCTTTAAAACTAAATAAAAAATGAAAAGGATCCTGTTTTCATCTGAAGTTTTCAGTGGTTCAAAAATGAGTAATACTCTAGTAAGTAAATAATTATCAGTTCTGATGCTACTGCTTCCACTTCTCTTTATACACTGGTTTCTTTGACTTTACCACATAGTCCGCTATGCTTACTGAATCTTACTCTCCCTTCTTTCCCCCACTTTACATGAAGGAAGAAATAACATTTCCTAGCTGATTTATTCATCACTTCTTTACAGATCAAGAAATAATACAAGGAAAAGCTTAAGGCTTGAGGCAAAGAGCACGTTCAATAGCAGCCATATGACACAACTGTCCAAGGATCAAAACAGCATTTAACCTTTGCTATCATTTTATCAAAGTTTTAACCTGTGATGTCTTCTATTAATTTATATACAATTCTCAGTCAAATCACTGTAGTAACTGTGCAATGCAGTCTGTACAAATGCCGTAAATAGATAGAATGTGTGAAGTGGGGCAGTAATCTCTTCATCTCATTGTCTCATTCTGAAATACTAAAACAACTACACAGAAGTTGTTGAAAACTGGCTGTACATGTCTTACCTACCAGATGCCAGATTGGAATTGTACATACAGGTGATATGTTTTCTTGGAACAATTAGTACAGTTGGCAAAGTGGCGTTTGTTCACAGAAACCCCTTTTTGGGATCTGAAATAGAAACAATAAACTTCAAAATTAAATACCACAGAATAGTTGGTCTCAGATTATATCAGAAAGGAGATAGCTCGTTACTATGGACTGAAGCAGGGAGGGGGATATAAGCAGGAAAGAGGTGGCAAGGTGAGGCATTTACTTGGAGAGCGCTATAGGTAAATTATAGCCTGTGGGACCAGAACATGTTTCAATCAGAGTCAGTAGAGAAGCCAGAAATAACTTAGCTTGCCCTTCAAATTCTGTTCCTGGAATTTGAATTTGGAAGGGAAACAACAGAATAACATAACTTAGTGAATGATTTATTTAATTGATTCGCAATCCGAGTGAATGTAATATGTGAGAAGCACTGAAGCAACAAAAATTTTTTAGTGCAATTTTAAGGCATTTTCTTCAGTGGAGGTTTTTAGTTGTTCAAGTTGATCTGAAACATCTTTTCATATATGATGTATTAATTTTTTGCAAATAAAATACAAGGTTGTTGAATAAACTGGATTTTTTTTTTTACTGTTCTAGCAGAGCTATTCTTGATGGCATTTGTCCTTTTATAATACAGTTGACTTGCTTTGGAGACTATGTATCTTGCATATGTGTATTTCACAGACTCCCTGAAGTCCTTTGAAATCAAAGTAGTTAATAGTTAATGACAGTGTATTATGCATTGTATTGTAATTCTTACTGCTAATTCTATTTAAAGAATAACTGGGTTTTGGGCTAAAACTAACTGCATGAACCATCTTGTTTTTTCCTTCCCAGCTGTAGTGGTGGTATTTAGTCCTTTTCTCAGATATTCATGACATATTATGAAAAGCATTAAATTAGAAAGTAATTTAGTGTTCTGTTTCGATACTGCTGTTCATCTTTTACTAGTGTCATTACACTGGCTTGTTCATGGATTATTTGGTTTCACAATATTTTTTGGCATCAGTTTCATACCTTTTCTCTTTAAAATAATAATAAAAAAACCCACTCTGGTTTGCCAGTTTTGTGTGCCAGATGTTGTCAAGCACGTTGACTCTAAAATATGTCTACAATATTTAAGAAAAGTATTTTATAGAGGCATCTGGTATTTTTGTAGCTCATCAGTATTAGAACTTAGTGAAACTACAGTATCTCCAAATGAAGGTGCATCTATGAGGTATGCAATATGGTTCAGTGGTTTATATAGCACTGGCTCAGTAATATTTGCAGAAGGAAAAAACCACAAAGTGTACTGAACATAGTGCCTAGCTATTTGGGAGGTTATTTCTCTTTTGATTCATACAAAACTGAACTCACTACCTTTTTGCCATGGCAACTATCTCTTGATAAACCTGTTGCCTTATCTGTATGAGTCACTCTTAACAGGTGTGATCTGACTTGTCCTAAATGGTGTAGAAACATCCTTACACACTCTGATGGGTAGACGTGAGGCATGCTCACATGTAGGTGTCAGAAAACAGAATCTGTACATTTAGTTTACAGATTCAGATTTACTGCCTGTTTTGAACCATGGGAAGACATCCATATAGTGTCTAGTATCCATAAATGAGATGTCACCTTTGTGTAACACTGTTGAATCCTTATACATGAAATTCTCTGAACTGCTTTTTTATATGTACTTATAATACATGTACATTATAAGGAAAGACAAAGTTATCTATAACTGAAGAAATTGATTTCATTTGATATTCAGTGTCAGTGTGAAGCATTTTTAGAATATATTTATATTCAGATATCACACCAAAACCAGTGTAGGATGTCATGAATGATACAGAGAGATGGTAAGGATTTTTATTCAAAATCATATATCCTATCTAGAAGTTGGATTTGCAAACAATACTTAATTTCAAAGTAAGCTGAACCAAAGTCTTGGCAGTAATTCCCCTGAAAGTTTAGTAGCTCAAAATCTATGTCTTAGTTTTGTGGCAGACTTCCATTTCTGATGATGATGAACTGAAATTAAGCAATGCCTCATGATGTAGCTCATACAACACTCAAAGTGTAGCAGAAACAATCCAGGTGGATTGTACAAATAAATCAAAATTATACACTATTTGTTGTATCTGTGTCACATCTGAATTTGTGTATCTCTTATTGTATTTTCTTTTTAAAAGTGGAAAAATACATTCTTGTCTTTGATCTCATGGGTATAATCACTTTTTTTGCATGGGTAAGGTAGAATTTTGACTCAATAGGCTACCAAGCTAGTCTGCCATGAAAATAGTTAATAGTATGCTTAATTTAATGATGACGTTATGTTTGCCTATCCTGTCCCCTCCTCCAAATCAGCTACATTGGAGGTGACCTGATAGAGCTCTTCTGCTGATCCTGTTTTCCCTGTGATATAATTCTTATACTCAGCCAGATTCATTCAAGGACTCAAAACCACCAGCATGTCTGCAATGTCTCCTTGCCTAACTACTGCTAAGATTGTTATCTTTGAGTAAACAGCCGAAAGCTCTGTAAACTTCTTTCTCAGTCTGACAATATATCCCAAATATTCATTAATTTTTTTTCTTTTGAATAGCATTTTTTTGTTTGGAGGGACATAAGCTATTGAGTACTTTCTATTGCTGTTTCTTCAGCCTTTTTCTCACTTTGAGTGAAACTAGCTATTTTGCTTTAGTTAGCCCATAAAGATTAGAGGTTTCTAACCCAAGAATGGAGTAAATGCCTCAATCCTGCTTAAGAAAAAAGTTAATCTCTTCCACAATTCTTAGTGAACACACATCATGGCTCTTAACTATGGTGGTTTAAAATGTTATTTGCATGTACTTTGGGTCCATTTCATTATTTTTATTAAAGCACCCTAACTACCTTTTGCTAAAACACAACCATAGGTTTGCCATCTAATTGTTCAAAAAGTGAAATGCACTAGATATGTGACACCTCCATATTAGAGTATTACTCCTATCTAGTAGAAATACCTTATGAAAGCGCCGTAGAAGACTCATAGCTTTGCAAATAGTCATTATCAGAGATGAGTAAAAGTGTCTTAATTAAGGATTATATTGAAATAAATAATCTGTATTTAATGTAGAATCAATGTTTTACTGTTAATTTTATAAAGTTTCCACAAGTCATGACTAGAGAGAGATTTTCATTAGAATGAAAACAAATAATAATGCATGTGAAGTGTGATAACAGTTTGGAAGTTCCTGCCAGGGACAAAGATTTCATTACACTACTGGAATTAGTCACCAGTTAAACTAATATAATTTCATCACATAGTTTTGTACCAATGTAATAATATTCCACATAGGAAGGAAAGAAGGGCTGTTTGCATTTTAGAGGAGTGTTTAACCACACTTAAGATTTATTTTCTTTGATGGTCATAATTTACTGACAGTTATATGTATGGGCAAACTTTTGATGTTTGTACCATTACAGATGCCATCTGGACTTTATCTTTGCATAGATGCTCGTTCTATATCACGTTCATTTCAACTGGCAGCCAAAGCAGTAACAAAGTTTTTACTAAGCAACTCATGAGTGTACTTTGCAACTTGTGTTGAGATAATGTGCAGTAGTAGTTCCAGGTGGATTTAATTTATTAATAAGTTTATTAGCAAAAAACCCAACACCTGAGTCTTGTTGTACAGCTAGGCAAAATTCACTCCTTTTGATTCTATTTCACATTGAAGAGATGATAAGTTTTCTTGGCTAATGTTTCTTCCTGTGTTTGGAAGAAATCTGATTCATTTTTTGTCTCTTTTTTTTAACTACACTAATTTATGATGATGTTAATTCGTTGTTTAGAACTATATTGTTAAGTTTTCAGAGTGGCCAAGAGCCTAGTGTCTGCCAACTAGAATTAGTACTATATCTTAGGCAATATTGCTCTTTAGTTACTTCTTTAGGACATACAAAACTCATTGTATATGTTTTACCTACCAGGTGGTAGATAGTATTTGTATCTCCCAGAAATTTTTTATGGTGTACTCAAGCAGTTAATATATAGAATCAAGATACTAATTTTCTCTGTAATAAATTGTCTAGAAGATAATTAAAAAACAATGTATTGTGGTATATACCCACAAGATGGCAGATTGACTTTAGCATATGTGACCTTCAGCATTTGCTGAATTTTGTTTTTAGACATGAAGTTTTAATCTTTTATTGATGCCTGAAAGCCTCTGTCAAATAGGTATATGTTGGAAAGAAAGTGACTGTAGGCAGTGCATAAGCACCCCTTAGTGCAGTGGAAAGAATTAGTCAAAATTGAATGAATAACATATCTGAGAGCACTGAACCACTCTTAATTTTTTCCCAACTTTATCAAAACTCTGTTATCTTTGCTAACTATTTGAAAGTTAAAACGTTTACTGTTTACAAATTATGTTGTAAAGTATGAAAGAATGTTTAACCTGATCTCCTTCAATGCAAGGTGACCAACTTGGTGTAGGAAGGAAAGGCTGTAAGGCTAGGCAGACAGCATTTTAGTAAAGCCTTTGACATAGTTTCCTGCAGCATTTTTCTGGAGAAACTGGCTGCTCATGGGTTGGACAAGCATATGATTTCCTGGGTGAAAAACTGGCGGGATGGCCAAGCCCAAGGAGTAGTGGTGAATGGAGTTATATCCAGTTGGTGGCTGGTCACAGGTGGTGTTCCCCAGGGCTCTGTACTGGGGCCAGTTCTGTTTAATATCTTTAACATCAATCTGGACAAAGGGATCGAGTGCACCCTCAGTTAGTTTAAAAAACAACACCAAGCTGGGGGGAGTGTTGATCAGCTTGAGGGCAGGAAAACTCTGCAGAGGGATCTGGACAGGCTGGACCAATGGGCCAAGGACAGTTATAGGATATTCAACAAGGAGAAGGGCCGGGTCCTGCACTTGGGTCACAACAACCCCACACAACACTACAGGCTTCGGGAAGGGTGGCTGGAAAGATGCCCGGAGGAAAAGGAGCTGGAGGTGCTGCTCAACAGCCAGCCAAATATGAGCCAGCAGTGTGCCCAGGTGGCCAAAAAGGCCAAGAGCATTCTGGCTTGTATCCAAAACAGTGTAGCCAGCAGGACAAGGGAAGTGGTTGTCCCCCTGTACTCAGCACTGGTGAGGCTGCACCTCTAGTACTGTGTTCATTTTTGGGCCCCTCACTTCAAGAGGTATGTTGAGGTGCTGGAGCGTGTCCAGAGAATGGAACAAAGGTGGTGAAGCAGTGAGGGAACTCGGGTAGTTTAACCTGGAGAAAAGGAGGCTTAGGGGAGACCTTATTGCTTTCTACAACTACCTGAAAGGAGGTAGCAAGGTGGATGTTGGTTTCTTCTCCCAAGTAATAAGTAATAGGACAAGAGGAAACGGCCTCAAGTTGCACCGGGAGAAGTTTAGATTGGATATTAGGGAAAAACTTCACTGAAAGGGTGGTGAAGCATTGGAACAGGCTGCCCAGGGAAGTGGTGGAGTTGCCATCGCTGCAGGTATTTAAAAGATGTGGTGCTTAGGGACATAGTTTAGTGTGGACTTGGCAATGCTAGATGAACAGCTGGACTTGTTGTCCACAGTACTGGGAAAGCCAGCACATATGGATGGATCCATAGGAGCTCTAGGTGTCTAGCATCTCCTGCCCATTTAAGGAAACAGAGGTCCAACTCAATTCAGCAGTGCAGTATCTGGAAATGGTGTCTACAGTAAATCTAAACCACAAGATGGACAGTTTTACAAGTTGCCGTTTAGTCCTCATCTTCCAGTCACCCATTTCAGGGAACCTGTTGAACACTGAAAATACCTACCAGCCTTCATTTCTTTTCTGGGGAAATCCTGTGTGCTGGGAAGAGAAGAAAAAGGAGATACTGTGTCTTCCCCGGCGTAACATCAAGCTAAGTTAGGGGTGTACACCCACATCTAAGAGCTGTGAGGTGCTGCCTAGTTCCACAGCGTACACATAACTTTAAGGGATAGATCATATATATGGAGTAAGAAGGAGGGATTCCTCTGCTCCCATTCTGTATATTCAGTCTCCTGTCTGTGCTGAGATGCATTTTTGCCTGCTTATTTCATTATTTATACTGTTTACTTCTTCCCTTCACCGTGCGGTACCATGATAGTTTAGCCAGTTTCTCTGAGATTTTTTGGTCGGCTGATGTTCGGTCCTGTAAACTGGCAAAATGCGGCAAGCTGGACACTGTTAACTGCAGGCAAACAGTACATAAGAATTTGTGTGCATTTCCACTGGAATAAAAGCAGCACGTAGTAACAATTGCAGCCCATTGTAAAATCTGCTTCTGTAATGCCTGCATTTTACACTTTTGGACATAAAGCATACCTTTTCTGATTTTATGCTCAAAATTACATTTTAAAGAATGTGAAACATGTCCATTCATGTAAATTTTCAAGTCACTTTGTTTTATTGATTCATTTTCATAAACTTTGTTAATCTGGAACTCTTTTCAGATATTATGCTTTGGAAACTGGTTTTATTTTCTTTGATTTCTAATTGGATGAGATTATCTGGAAATGTGCTGCATGCATTCAGCAGCAGCAAAACAAAGCTTTGTATTCTGGCTCATCGCCTCCATCGCACGGGCAGACAGGTGGTGATGTCCTGTCACCATGACTACATACAGCCCTTAGGGAGGGCTCTTGTAAGATGATAGTAATTCCTGAATGGGGGGAAGGGCATCCAGATAGGCTTCTAGTTGTGGGTTCTTTTGTATGGGTTGCACTTGATTACACATCTACCCTGTGGCATGGGTGTGTGCTCCCTGAAATGCAGGAATTGGAAAGAATACATCACTACAGAAGGTGTTACAGGGGTGGCTCACATTTACTGGTTAAAGTCTTTATGTGGATTAGAAAGGCAAAAGGATTAGTCAGACTGCCTGAGCTTCTGCATTATATTGACTGTAGGTTTTCCCAGAGTTAGACACTTCAGAGGGAAAGGTATACCTATGCTGAGGCGAAAGCACGTTCCCATGGCAGTGGTTTAGAGCACTGGTCTGAAGGGGAAGGGAGGTCTTTGTGTCTGTGACCATATCTAGTGACAGAATGTAGACATGTTGTGATCTGTGGTGGGAAATGTTAATGAGAGTAAATGGAAAAAGTCCTTTAGCTGTGTCTTCCCTCAGTATGTCCCAGCAATTTAGGTAAGTAGAATTAAGAATCTGGACTGTGCCTAGCACGCACAGACCACCACCTTTCACTTGTGAAAAGAGGTCTAATAGCATTTTCAGTGATTAAATGTAGTTTGACCTTGGTGTTATAGCTGAAAACTGGGATTGCATCATCTTTTGACTTCAGATTCGAGTGGCTCAAAAAGTGCCACCTAAGGAATTGCCAGTATTTTCCCTCTACATGCTTTTCTGTGGTCTGACCTGGCATGGCCTTGTTTACACTTCTGAGATCTGCCAAGATCACAGCTGGAGTTGGTGTTGCTGCAGTATATTTGCAGTTTAAATTCCATTCCTGCTTTGCAGCAGTGCAAGCACATGTCTCTGCTACTGAAGGAAGCAATGTGTTTGAGTAAGGAGAGAGAAACTTGAGAGGGATGTAAGAGAGTTAAGTAACAAAGTGAAAAATGGTAAAGCACTGTCAGACTTGAAATGACAGAAAAAGCTAAATGGAAGCTGGCCTTCTGGTTCAGAAGGGATTTTTTTGTTGTTTCTTATGTGACTGAAATTTGACTTTAAGGACCATGCAGCTGTTGCTCTGTCTATGTGTAATACCTTGTGAAGATAAGTTGTGGAAAAGTTTGTAATCTGTGATGTTACTGATATTATTCAGTGTTGGAATGTTCAGCCAGGAATGCTATATACAGACAACAGGAAGGGCTCCCTGCTTCATGTGGGATGACAGAAAAAAAATTATAGTGCATGAGGAGAAGTAAAGATGGGAAGAAGCCTTGACTTTTTAATGAGGAACTGATTAGAGAGAATTGGCTAAATGGAAGAAAAGACTCCAGCTAGTACTTCCTTGAAGTGTGTAAGTCCCCGTGGTGAGTGAGAGTTTCCCCAAGGGAAGAGACTCTGTCTGTTTTCAGTGGTGTGAAGGAGTGCAGGAGCAGTGGTGAGCTGCAGAGAATGGGTGGTCTCCTTGGTACTCCATCTTCAGATGCAGCAGTTCCTTCAGTCTGCTGTTTGCTCCTAATGATTTTGGAACAGAAAGAAGCAGTGACCTAGAAAATATAGAAATATCATTTTACTGTAAAATATGTACAATCTCAAGCTTCAGCTAGACAAATTCCACAGAACAATTAATTAGGAGCAACCATTGTCTTCCAAAACTGTCAGTTACACATTTTATTCTGAAGTAGAACAAAGAGCATTCTTGTATGTACATACAATCTGTAAAATAGAATGGTTAGACAAGAGATACAGACTTTCAAAATAGCTTTGAAATTTACAAGCCCAGCTGTCAAATTGCCCTGCCTGCTTCATTGACAATTAAATAGCAAAATCACCTAGCTAAAAAACATTACTTGTTCTGGGTTAGTGTTCTGAGACTAATAAAACAATGGGGGGCTTTGTATTTTAGTTACCTACTAAGTTTCAAGACTTGTTCTTGCCTGTCAATTGTGAAGACACACAGTGTCAACATCAGAGTTCTAATGAACTTGGATCACGGTATACAAAAACCTATAATCATACTGGGTCTGGGAACTGGGGATTCCTCTATAGGGCTGCCCATTGGAGGCCAAGAAACCCTTAAAGCTTTTTACACTCCGTATATATTTCCATGTATATGACCAGCAAGTTGGATGTTGCTTCATGTCCTCATCTGGAACTCTTGAAATTCTTCTTCTGTATATCAGAAACCCAGAGGGCATGGGCACAGAGGATGTAGGTAATTCAAATACCACTGCTGCCTTTCCACGTTTCCTATTGCACATCTTGGAGGAACCAGATAAATTGTTTCTGTTTTTTGGAAGAAAAGAAAAAATACAAAAGAAAAAAAGTGCACTAAATGGAGCAGTTACAGGATTTTGTCTAAGACATATAATTAAAAATATACATGTAAATTAATAATTTCAAAATATGGATTCTGGGTTAAAATGCTGCATTATGAAACAAAGATAATGGTAAAATAAAAATCATTACTTGTCCTCATTTCTGTACAAACCCTGCAACACATGAATTAAGGATGTGCCTGGTGCAGATGGGAGATGTTAGTAACATCCTTTCGACACAGAACACATTCATGGAAGCAGCATATGCTCTGCCAGTTTTGTCCCTTGTCACTTTCAGAGTTTGAAGAGATTGTGCTGTTCCCTGGTGCCTGGAGTTGCAGTAGCAAAATTCCATCCAAAGAATAAATGATACCTATGATATGTGTCCCACATGTTAGGATCTGCCTATGCAAATTAAAGCTACTATCCCTCTTTTCTTCTGTATCTTTTTTTGTTTACATATTTCATTTAAGGTTTCTTAGTTGAGAGAGAGAATTTGTACAGCTTTCCCATTGCATACTTTCACATGATTCTCAGATCTTTTTCTGATTATTTGCATGAAGAGGTAGGATAAGGCCTTTGGTATTCAGCAGAGACAAAAAGCTGTTATTTTTTTTCTGGGTCAATCAATTTCCTCCCTTAGATCAGAGCTGGGATCTCTGAAGTGTATACCAGAACTGAGCTTCCTGCAGTTGTAAAATTAGACCCATCACTGTCACCCTCCTGTAATAGCAACAAGAGAAAAAATGTGAAGAACTATAAATTTTTGTGGCTGTTGAACTCAGTCAGTTCCAGTTCTCTGGGAAAGAAACTTATAATACAACCATGTACAACGTTTGTATGACAATTAAATAAAACCCTGTGTGTGTTACTTGGAATATAGCTGCTGCTATAGGCATGTTGTTAAACTGCTTCTTTTGGTTTGCTGGATTTGATATCACTGCATTAGACTGAGGGAAGAAGCAGCATGACCCACTTTGATTTAGGATGGCCGATTTCACTCATTAAGACTGTGCTTTGCTTGTACTTTGCTGTAAGCACATACCTGGGGCTATGCCTTCTGAAAGCAAACCCAACATTTCTACATTAGGAGACTGATGGGGCAGAGTATTTGTGATCCATGTACAGGCTATAAGGGTTTTAGAATAAAGAGTAAATAACCCTCTGATACTGAAATTCTCATGAGAACCTTACGGTTTTATAAAAAAACAGGAATGCTATGTAAGGTCTGGTAAATGCTTTTATATTTCTTAAATGTATTTCCTATAAGAACGAAGAATATGTTTTAGGGCTGATACAAAATTTTCCCCCCCTTACCCCTTAATGTAAGTTATGAGGAAAAAAAAACCCATTAAATAGCTTTTATTATACAGGAAATGTACTTGAAGTGTAGAATGCTTGGGAACTAATGCCTGCTTTACTGCTATAAATTGTTCATGATATGTCTTTTCTCATATGCATCAAACATAGCACTTGCTGCAGAGATGCATGTGATTTTCTTGTCTCCTGAGAGACGGTAATTGGCTTCAGTTTACTTAGGCTGCTGCAGTACAATTTATTTTTTTAGCTTAGCTGAGGCTCATGTTGCAGCATGTTTTCTTCTGTGAGGGTGAAGTATTTAATTTGTAAAGTGGTGGAGAGTATGCGTTGCATTACAAAGATAAAGCACATCCCTGCTCTGTGGTGTTTAGCGGAAACAGATCACAGCACTCCACCATCCCCCTTTACCTTATCCTGTCTTGTTATTAAATTGCATGTGAAATAATCATGATCTTTTAGAAAACATGCATTGTAACTAGCTCGGTAATTTGAACACATGACTAATGAACTGTGGTTTCTATTTGCTTTGTCTATTTATAATGAATTATCTCTGTGGTTTTCAGCCTCAGTCACATGGTGGTACTTCTCTTCCCTGGGTCTCATTTCTGTCTTGATAACCAAATATTATTGAAATGGGCAACAGATAGAAAATAATGAAAACTTATTTTAAATATAAGGTTTTGTTGTTAGTTCAATGATCTTTTTTTCCTGCTCTGATTCCTTTATGGTTTTTCGGATTTATCTGTCTAGATGAAGAACTAAAGACATGAGCATAAAAATCACAACAAATGGCACTTCAACAGAGTTAAGCTCTTCAATGTAAAAATACTTACACAATCATAACAATTCATGTAGCAATAATAGTGATGTAACATATAAGTCATATAATGGAGATGAACCCTGTGAGTGAGGGCTTCCTTGATTTTATTAATTCCCATCATAATTTTACTTTCTAAATGACTGGGTTTTTTTCAATAAAGTACAGTATGTAATTCATAATGGACTAAGAAATGCTGAGTACTCACGATTTCCTTTAATGGATTAACGAATTTCACAGTAAATACATTTGAATGCTGGGGATCCTGACTTGCTGCAATGGCAGTCCCACTTGTTGTTCTTCTGGCCAGTCTACTGCTTCTTGGAGGAAATTATTTTGGTTTGTTGGTTTGGGTTTTTTTGCCAACACAGACTGAGCTTTCCTCCTTTGTTAGTGATGATTTAGTTTCAGTTAATTCTGCAAACTCATTACTCTTTTATGACTGCACACATGTTAGCATTGTTGCATTAGTTCATATGAGGCACTGGGACATCTGGGAACACTTGCTTGGGAAAAGCATTAAGCTGTGCTGCCCTATGAATTAATTTGCAATGAAGAGGAATGTCTCCTTTCTGGGCATCCATGTGGATTTTTTTTTCTTTTAAAACCTCATTAAATAAAAGCAGTGAGTAATGAACTTATACAATGGGAGTGACCTGGCTCTACTGTCAGCGTTACTAATACTCTCATTTTGGCAATACATGACATACAGAGTGGAAGGCGTTTTGTCTGTGGTTGGACATGTTGAAAATTCACCTATCATGGACATGGATCAGTATAGTCACACAACGAGGATTTTAGTAGCTAGTAAGGGATCCTCCTTTGCTGGTTGTAAACTGTGGAGAGGGACAAGCAGCGCAATGTGGTAGGAATATAAAGCTATGCTTGACTGGGATAACCATCACTACTGGTTTGCCTAGTAGTATGTAGGGAGTTCTTTCAAGTGGCATATCTGTTCAAATGATCTGGAAGCACAGGAGAGGAGTGTATAATGTGAGATTTAAATGATACAAACTTTATTGATTTCTGTGGAAAAAGGAAATAGGTGGAAGGGAAGAAGTTGTTCACAGAAGCAGTACAGGGTAATTAGGACAACATATGTGCCCTCAAAGCAGCAAGCCTATTTCCAGTTCAGGTTAAACCAGGGCCCTCAGCCTTTCCTGCTGAAAAGGCCAAAAGCATTGTCAATGTCTTCCCACATAGAGTGCTTGGTAATGAAGCTGGGTACAGTAATCTTACAGAGTACTGTAAGAGACTCCAGGTTCCTGAAAATGAATGATGAACTGTCATTCCTCATCAGAACGCTTGCCAACCTGTTCACAGAGCAGAAGTTCTGCAGATTTTAGATGATGTTTTGAGCATGTAATGAGAGTAGGTATAAGTAAAATGCAATTAGAAGTGAAGTCAGGGACTAAAGAAGCGGAATAGCTCCAAAAGTCTTGAAATAAATGGAATCATTTATGAGGTTAGATAAGGTAATCAAAGGAGTGATGGAATAAATAATATACATAACTTTGACTTCAAGGGTTTACATATTGACATCAATACAGTGTGATTAGAAGATTCTCTAATTTGAGCTGGAGGTCAGGTACTTGTAAGGATGTCCAGATAACTGTGGAAGCCCATGTCTTGAGCTTTAACCCTGTATTCTAAGAGGGCTAGGGATGAGCCCCAGGAACTAATGGTATGAGAAGTCTGGACAACTCTTTGTGTTCTTGGTAAGACATTTTTTCTGGTGTAGGTAAAGCCATTCCTGTAAGGAAATACGGCTTCCCTATTGCATAGTACACCAGCTCAGAGACCCTGCTGCAGCGATTGCTGATGCTCATCATACTAGAGATCTTAATAGATTGTAGTGTTAGAATATTCCATCAGTTATTTCATGGCTGTCCAAGCAATTTAATATTTAGCCAAAGTACGGCTAATATGACATAATATCCACAGATAAAGAAAACACTGGAAACGTGCTAGTGAGCAAACTCCAGGAATATTCTACTTACTGCAAATTTTGAAATATAAAACTTTAAATTCAATAATATTGTATTTCAATGCACTATACCTTTCTGCCCTTGACCAGCACGAAGGGATCCATTATAAGTCAAAAGCTACCGTGTAGCCTGTGGGTATTATGACTGTGAACACTACTTAATACAGCTGAGTTTCAGCAAGGTCCCTTTCTTATGAGATCAAGTGAAATGGCATTTATTAGTTTTGAGCATTACTGGAATAAAAAGGATCACTGTACATTAAAAACAAATGTTACCTGTTTGCAATGAGCCTTTTGGTTGAATGTTACATAGGACCAAACAGAGGAACGTTGCTGGAGAGTTTGTTTGCATATTTAAGACTTGTAAAGCATGGGTAGCTGTGGTAGCAGCAATGTGGCAAGCTAAAATAACCTTAGATACTGAGGACTGCCTTTACAGTTTGGAAGGGCTCTTGAGAGCTGAGAGAAAGGCTGTTGGGGCAGAATGTGTTGGTGTCCTGTGTTATCCCCAGGCAGTATGCTGGTGACAAAGAAGTAGAAACCAATGGGGTGTGGTCAAAGTACTTAGATTTTTTTTTTTATTATTGTTTTACATAGGAAAACCCTTTAAAAAGTGAAGAATAAGGTATTTAGCTCTAGTGATAACGAAAGCATTCTTTATTTGTACCAAAGCCAGTTTTTATCTTGCTTTAACCAACAGAAGGACAAAGAAAAATAAATACAATACAAAAAATGAAATCTTTATTTTTTGGCTCATTTGTAATATTGTTTACATTGTTTATGATAATAACAATTTCTTGCATGCATTTCACCAACACATTACAAGTCAAAAGCATTTGTAAAAGAAAGATTCTACATTTAATGTTCACTTGTGTATGAAACACAAAATGTCCTGATGTCCTTGATTATACAAATGTGCCATTTTGTTCTTGGGAAATATTGTGGATTCTATTTTTACAAGTCTAGTGCAGTGTGATTCAAAAATAATAAGAATAGGCTATGTAAACTGATACTGCAAGATAGCAAGGACTTCATGAACAATGAGACTGTCTTGGAACTTCTGATGAAATAGCGCTAGAAATTCACATTTCCCTAATACTTTCCTTGCTATGTCCTGTTACCAGATATAACTATTTCGAGACAAGCTGGGTTCCAAATTTACACAATTTACTTCACATTGAAATATATGCAAATATAATATTTAAACAAGATAGTCTACAAATACTTTTTTTTTTCCTCATAGTGTGATGATGCCAGTTTAAAATTACTGTGGTCAGAAATTAAGCCAGGTGAACGAGGAAAGAAATATAAGAAATAGTGATCTAAACTTGAAGACACTTTTCTTATATACAGAACTGTTGCCAAATGGTATTTCTTTACATTATTTATATATACTAACCACATCTTCAACAGGTTAAACAGTTTGCAATATGGCCTGTACAGTCTGATTCTACACCATATAGTAGCCACTTCAAATTTAAAATGCAAAACTAAAGAAGCTCATAAATAGCTGCAAACTATTGCTTAATGACTTGAAAGAATGAGGTCTGGTTGGACAATTTGATTCACTTCACCACTGACACATGGCTTCCTATAGTGGAGACTGTGGACAGTGGAAGGAGCAAGATACAGCAGCAAAAGCATTGACATGCATCAGTGATACTCTCTGAATGATCTACAATGACACAGAATACAACATGTCCTGTTGAACCCTTATGAATTGCTCATACTGTGGTACATATCTGATGCAATTCCACATGGCAAAGCCATTTAATTCTATGCTCAAATATGCACTACAGTATACTGTTAATATTTACATGGCAAAGGGTTTTTTATGGATTTATTAGATGCTGGCCATAATGAAAGAAGACAGTAACTAAAGAACAGTCTAGAGAAAAATTTGAGCTGTTTAAAAACAAAAAAACCCCACAACAAAATGAAAGAACTCCCAGGTATATTTTGGTGAAGCTATTTTTCCAGTGCAGAAACTGCACAGTATTTTTAAGCTGCGAATATTTTAACAAAACCAAGAACTTGTTAATGTTTAATGACGTGCATAAAAATAAGTCATTGCAGATTCCTGTAAATTAGAGGAGACTTTCCAGGCACATTAATCTGGATGCACATAATCTGGATGCAGCCGTACAGTAGTTAGAACACCTCAAATTTAAGAGCAACCCTGAAACATGGAAGTTCTTAAAATCTTTACCTTTGTGCAATGTCATATTTTTATTTATGCATGATTGAAAAGTGCAGCATGTCTATGCAAATCACTTCTATCTGTACATTATAGAGAATCTGAGAGTAGAACACCTGGTCCTCATACCTCTTTCCCCAACACAAAACCTATTACAAAAATAGTCACATATAATAGTAAACAAATTGTGAATTAAAAAATGATAAATACACTAATACTGATTTTGTAAAAATATGACAAATGTAGCAGTTGCATTACAAACAGTGAAAAGAGTTACCGTTCTATATGTTTTGCAGTATGTGAAACACAAAAACATATCACTTCCCACTCATTTCATGCTCCATGTTCTCTGTGGAGCCACTTTCCCCCTCATTCTTAGCAGTGTCAGTTGTAGTGAAAACAGTAACCTCTTGTCAAGTTTGTTACCCTGATTCACAGAGTCACAGACTGATGATGAAGGTTCACTGTTTTGTTATAGGCACTGACCATTAGTGTATATATATAATGTATATATATATGCACACACATACGCGCGCGCACACACACGCACATATATATATATGTGTGTAAAAACTGACAGTTTGGCATAAACCTCCTGCAGGAGTCCAGTTGATGCTTCATTCTCAAAGACTGTAAACATGTTATCCCACAAACAGAATTCTTAAATCTTTATTTTTTATTTTCCCTGACATCTTTACCTTTGTAGTTCTTTTCTGCTTTATCTTTGTCATACTTTTCTTTGTCTGGCTTTGTTACACTGTCATAGGATGGTGGGGAAGTCGTAGAGGAACTCTCATCTGTTTTTTCTGGAGTGGAGTTCCCATTTAGTTTATCAATAATTATCTCTTTTATAACTGGTCCATCTCCTTCTTTATTTTTATTTCTGTTATATATACTAGACACCTTTTTAACTTTTTGCTTTAAAAGGTAACACCTGTAAGCACGCTGAATAATGACAGCAGATACCTCCTCCTGTTTTCGTTTTAATGTGGTTGTAATTGGTTCATAGGAGACTTTAGAAGGATTGGCCGCCATAAACCGATCTTCCATCTGTATTCTGAGGGCATCCATCTCCCCACTTTCCCCCAAAACACGCTTTGTGAAAGCAAACAAGATGTCAAGGCAGTGAATTCTGTCACCGCTTACCATGGGCAGATCCATTGCAATAAGCTGAACTTTGTTTGGTTTTGCTATAAGAAGAGGAGGATCTAACGAAGCTGCAAAATCTGATAGTTTACTGTATTCTATGAATTGTGTTGCATCGGGATCAAACTTCTCCCAGACTTCATAGAACATCTCAAAGTCATCCTCACTCAAGGGTTCAGCGCTTTCTTCAGTAGCAACGCTGAAGTTCTCCAAAATTACAGCAATGTACATGTTCACCACTACCAGGAATGATATGATAATGTAGCTGACAAAGAAGAAAATCCCAACGGAAGGGTTGCCGCAGTCGCCTTTAACGGAGCTCCCCGGGTGGTCTTTATGGGGGTCACAGTCTGGCTCCCCACTGTTAAGAATTGGGGCTAGCAAACCATCCCAGCCAGCAGATGTGGTAATTTGAAAGAGGCAGATCATGCTGTTGCCAAACGTTTCAAAGTTGAACATGTCATCAATCCCAACTTCCCTCTTGACATAGGCAAAGTTGGACATGCCAAATATCGCATAGATAAACATGACCAGGAAGAGCAGCAGGCCAATGTTGAACAAAGCAGGAAGCGACATCATCAAAGCAAAAAGCAGAGTGCGGATTCCCTTAGCGCCTTTAATGAGACGCAGGATTCGACCGATTCTGGCAAGTCGGATGACTCTGAATAGCGTGGGGGACACAAAATACTTCTCAATCATCTCAGCTAAGAACATACCTAGAGGAAAAAAAAGAATTTTTAAAATATAATTTAAAATTTATTCGTTCATTACCTATAGTAAGATTTATTTATTGTTGTCTCCAAAACAGTCAGTATAGACAGTCTATGTTATAACAAAACGCCATGAAAGTTATTACATTTTATTGAAACCTGTTACTAAGGTGAAAGCACCTTCCTTATGTTGAAATGCTGTCTAGGAGAAGGGAAATAAGTAAAAGAAGAAAGGCTGCTTGTGGCATGGTAGCTAGTGTCTGTCTAAGCTTTCAGTTACTCCTGAAGCAGCCTGGAAAGAAAAGTTTCTGCCTTTAGATATAATTAGTTCTTGAAGCTGAACAATTAGTTCTTGAAGCTGAGCTTTTTACCACTGTCTTTTATGAAGGAGTATATTGGCTTAATCTCTGCAAATCCATGATTTTTTTAACTTGAGGATCTACACTGTATCAGTACAGCTTCTCTCAGGTGTATCACTCTTGAAGAATCAAGTTTTGTCACACAACTGATTTGCACCTTGGAGAGTCATTAGCTTTTAATTGACAGAAATCTAAATATTTGCCAAGACCATTGTTAGCAAAAGCAATTAAAAATCTCACCACCTTCACATCTTTTCTAGTTTTAGTACTGAAAGCAAATTTGTGATTAGTTCACATATACCACTAAACATTCCTCTTTATATTTGTACATGTTAATCTAATGTGCCAAATAGTTCCTTTATGTGTTTTGATATAGAAGATGACAGTGACTAACAGGAGAGATAAAAATCTTACACACAACATTTCATATATTGTATGCTATAAAGTATGAAGATCTGAATCAAGATGTAAGTCATATAGGAAAGAGAAAATTTCATATTCAGTATCATAACATCCTTGTACAAATGTTCTCTTTTCCTTCTGCTAGTTCTTTCTTCAAAGGACTTGCTCTTACCTACTATGGAGAGAATCACAACCACAAAATCAAAAATATTCCAGCCTATAGTGAAGTAGTAATGGCGAAGTGAAATCAATTTCAGGACACATTCTCCAGTGAAAAGGATAATGAACACAAGGTTAATTCGGGATAAAATTGTTTCCATTTCTTTACTCTGGTCATCTGTTTCCACCATCATTGTGACCATGTTAAGGCAGATGAGTATCATGATGCTGATGTCAAATACTTGTTTGGTTACAAAATCAAAGACCATGCCTTGGAATTTATTCTGAAAAAAAAACCCAAACAGAAAAAGTAATATAGTTTATACTCTGAAAATATTTGTCTTTAAAAATGCAAAATGGGAAAGCAAGTCCCTGCAAGATTCAGGAGGGCAAGATCCATTCATGATGCATCCATTAATATACACCAAACTCATGCTGGTTTGTGTCTCATCCTGTTTGTTCGAGTGGATCAAGAAGTGTACCACTGTTTATTGATGGGACAGGAAGGAAAACTATGAATAATAATAGTAATAACATTGACAAATTATATTATTGGTGTGAAAAAAGGTGATATAACTTGATAACTAGCAAGAGTACCAGGCACATAGAAACTCATTTTCTTATCTTTATTCTTAGCTGGTTTTAGAATACTAATCCCCACAGATGTATCTCTCTTCCTTCAGTAACTGTGCTTGGTGAGATCTTGGACTACTGAAGTTAAATGTCTCAAACACACCATGACTGCACAGCCCTAGTTTTCCTTTAGTACTTAGCTAAATGTTTATTGCCATATGTCTCTTCTTAGAAAGACTATTTTTAACCACTTGGTGTGTAAGGGGCAACAAGTATTTTATTTTTTTCAAACACTGTAGGCGTTCAGTAAATAACAGAGTAGTTTCTTAGAGAGACATTCATCCTACTTTATGCTTTACTTGCTAGAGCATTCTTTTATTTTGTAAGATTGTCTGCACCTGTTTTTCTCTTTCACATTAGGTGACCACTGCCCCCTTCTGTCTTCAGCAGCAAGGGTCAGTGCATCCCCATTTCCTACAAATCATCTGGGAGGAGCAAACCCCAAAAATTAGGTTTATCTGTGGGTAACAAGAACTAATAAATGATCCAATCAACTGTACTTTTCTAGGACTTAGGCAGGAAATTATGAAATTTATCTCATTAAACTTATTAAATGCTACAGTTCATACTTCAGAGTGTATGTTTTTAAATGACACATGAATGATCTAGTCCTCTGAATTCAAAAAAGGGGGACAATTTCTACTTTTACAAGAAAATAAATGGAAAAAATATTTTATTTCCAGACATATAACCTTATCTTTTTTGGCTAAAATTATATTCCCAAATGAGTATTTAATATTAGGAGTATAAAAATCAAATCACTCTTACCACTGGCCTTGGTATAGGTTTCTGTGGCTTTTTGGATCCCAGTTTTTTCATTGCATTGTAATATTTCTTCTGTTCCTCTGTCATAAATATATCCTGACCTCCAAAGTAAAGAAATAATACCAAAACTGATCAGTATCATGTCTACACATAGAACATTTAACTACAGTATGTCCCTCTGTAACATAATATTACATTTATATTTGATTTTTTCAGGTATTTATAGCGTGGATGCTCATATGCATTCCTAACGCAAAAAAACCCCACCCTTTACTGGTGCCTTGTCAGGCTAACGGCTGAATTTTCCCAGTGTCTTCACGCTCACCTTGGCTGGCATGGCTAAAATGGTTTTTACTATACTGATGCTGTTAAATAACTTGCTGATGAGAATATATTTAGTACATAGGAGCCTGACTGGTGCCTTACATGTTCCAAATTCTAGATAGATTTTTAGGATTACAGCTAGCCAGGTCTAAAAGTTAGGTAACTCTTGAGGCACAGGTTGTGTCAAGGGAGAACATTTCTGTCTAATCTGAGGGTTTTAATGACAGCAAAAAAAACCCCACCTTTGATATAGACTTAATAAAAGTAATCCAAATCACATCATAGCAAATTAATAATCAAAACAGCACTGGAACCCTGATGAACTCAAATTAGCCTTTGTCTGCAGATGCAAATGCTGCCAGTCAGATGTGCAACTGAGTGACTGAATTTCAGTATAAATGGATTGTGCTTATTGATGAGTCTGAACTAAGTCAGATGGAAACACAATGTCAAAGTCATTGTTTGTTAAACTGGATATCAAAGCCCAAAGCAGGGCATAACTGATAGAAACTGAGGCAGCAGCCCCAGACATGTTTATGGCTCTTTTAAGAAGCTAACGAATATTTTCACAGAGAAAAATTTCTGTAGTTCACAATTGACTTTTACCATAGATTGTTTGGTATTGCTGCTTTTTATTTGGTGATTGAATAAAACCAAATCATATGAAAATTGTTTTTCACAGCATACAAATATTTAGAATGATCCTGAGGTTCCATTTCTTTTTGGCAGTTGAAGGCTAAGAATCATGAGGCTTCAAATTATTTTAAATATGTCTATTTGTATTTTTAGATTTTTAAAGTTATTTTGAATAAAATTATGCATTATCAATATAATTATTTTAAACATACCTTTGTGTCAAATGTATACAGAAAAATTTTGCTTCCTTTTATACCTTTGCTTTACCATCGCTGATTATAGGTTGGATTTGTGTCTAACAAGTTCATCTCATTTCTCACAAAAATGTTAGAAAAATAGAGCTCTTTTGTACACATTTTTATTTGCATCTTTAAGCTTATTCGTGTGAGGTCTATTGGACTTTTAACCAACTGTTTAATCAGCTTGCCAAACTATTATCTGTTGCATAAACACAATGCTATATTGTATCTTCATTAAGTGTCAACAGTTTATAAGATTAATTAAAATTATTTTATCCTAATTCTTTAAAGTTAATAAAAACCACCCTCTCTTCCATGGCAGATAATATTACATTTAATCAAAAGAATAATGCACATTCCCTGTTTGCATCTTCATTTAAGCTCTTACACAATTTGCAAATTATTATGAACCACCTCATGATTTGTCCCTCTTTGCTTGTCAAAATGCTGAAATGCAAAGGTTAAAATCACATCCACAGATTTAACACAGATTATGTTAAAGAAAAAGAAGGCATTTTTACTCAAGGACTTGAAATAACTTCTCATTTTTATTAGCTTTACATAAATTAGTTATTAATTCATTATAGCTAATAATTTATAGCACTATGGAAACATTTTAAATACTTATCTTCTTTTTTTGTTGGTTGAAGTTGTCTATAATGACACCAATGAAAAGGTTCAAGGTAAAGAATGATCCAAATATGATAAAGATGACAAAATAAAGATACATATACAAGTTGTCCTCATACTTAGGTTGATCTTCTACCTACAAAATAGTATATATTTTATTACCCATGAGAATACTAGTTGTAAAACCCAATGTATATAATTTATTAATAATATACGCTATCTCAGCTAGGAAAGCTGTAAACTGCACTCAGCTGTTAAAAAGACCCAACATGTCCACTCCAATCAATATTTGGAGAACTGAAAGCTGAGAGAATGATTACTCATGTGGAATTTTAAAGTAAATGTACACACAGATGTGTTTATGTATGTACAGATACACAAAATTCCTTATATAGAAGGAAGAAGCAATGTGGAACTGAGAGTAGTCATTAGTACTTAAAATTTTAACAGCATAAATCTAAATATTTTATATTATGTTCAGTGTATTTTTATGCAACAGAATCAATCAATTTTACTATTGCCTAAATCTCCCTGGAACTCTTTTGGTCTTACATGAGTGTTCTTACATCCAGCTAAGAACAGATGCTTTCAATAAATTTCTAGTCATTGAGTTTTGTGAAATCCATTAAGTTGAGGAAAATTTCTAAGGAAGATTTTGTTATTGTCTCAATTCTTCTGGATTCCGCATCTCAGTGCCTGCACCTCTGTTGCACCATGTACTAAAGTGTAGAAATGCTGAAGGTAATAAAACAGGATATCCTACGCTGGGAGACAAGTAACACTGTGTGATGACAGATATCACTAATGTGACTATAACCTAGGTTGTATAGAACAAGTTCAGGCATTTATGTGGCACTTTTTTGCACAAGGTAAAAACAGTTTTAATTTTGTAGCCAAGATAAAATTCTAATCCCTGGAAAAATTAACAGATGATCTTCAACCTTAAAATCTAGTTGGAGTTAAATAGCTAGATAACATAAGTACTCAACCTAAAGAAACAACAAAATGCGTAGTTATAAATTACAAATCAAGATTAATATAGTCAATATGTAATAATTACATTACATAATCTTAAATTAATCCATACTTATGATTACCAAAGGAAGTGGTTAAAAAAACTCTTCATTGTTTTTTTCATTACCATTAGCTTTTCCCAAAAACGTCCAGTTAAATTAATTTATTTGGCTAAACAGAAGGAAGTGGGATTAATTATTTCCATTACAAATTCTAAGATTCATGGAGTTACCTGAAAGTTCCTTTCTAGATTAGATGTATCTGGAAGAAATATGTATTGGTGCTGATTATAATTCTTAATGTTATTGTATGTGTTTTAAATTCTATACTCTATAGCAGAATATAACCGATAGATGATCTTTGAAAGTCTTAAACTTACATCTCGTGAATCAACAGCAGCATACATAATATCCATCCATCCTTTGAAAGTAGCCTAGAAATAAAATATAGTTGTTTATTTTCCCTATAAAAATTCATAATGTGGAAAATAACTAGGTCACAACATTTGGACCTTAACTTTTAATAAAATCATATCTAAATGTATAAACCACACAGGCATATTTTTCATAGTAATACTAGTTTTTATTTTTTAGCTATTCCAAAAATATTAAAAATTGGGCTCTGAAGATCTCGGCAAGGGCATAGTGTGTTTGAAGCTGCAGATGCTTACTTTGCAGATGGAGAATGGTAGACTCAGATAGACATCACTGGAGATGTTCAGGTAGACTCTACTACAATCACTCATGGTAACAGCCATTTTATCAGGTTTACAGCACCAATTGATGGAGTCAGTCTGAACACTTTTGCTAGGGCTAAACTGCCATGGGATTTTAAAAAATGTTTTATTCCCACACAATTAAAAATAATAGATTGTTTAAAATCAAAATATACAGTGGTTCTTGAGGGATAAGATTTACAGAGTACTAAAAAGTGAATTGTAAAAGAGTTGTGATTAACTTCTATAAAACTTTGGGCTGAACTCCTATAGAGACTTTGTCTAAGTAGAATAAAAAGTAAAAAAGATTTGCCATCATTGCTCTAAGGAGGTGATTTTCATGGACAGGGAATGTCCACTTTCTGAGGAACAACAGAGGGTTGGTGTGACATGCTAGTTGAAGATGTGAGTGCCTGTCATTAGCCAGGGTTTCCAAGCTTATTCACAACAAAGAAAAAAAGACCCAAAAAGCCTGTGACATGAACAGATAAAGAGCATCTCTCCTGAGGAGACTCAGGAGAGGAACCATCCCAAGAAGTATATGGCATCTGTGCTTGCCAGAAGTAGTTCTGGTACTCTGGTCCAGCTGCCAATTTTCACAGCAGATAACTTGCACTCTGGGAGTGTTCACGTCCTCCTCAACCTTGCAGTGAAACACAAATTTACTAGGAACATGCTTGGAGCCAGGCTTCATAGATCTTTCTGGCTCAGTTGACAATTGACAGCCGTTTGGTGCACTTTGTGTAGCAATATTAGAAGAGGAGCAATTGATATTGATAAGAGCAATAAATACAGGAGAAGAGTGGAGGGAGAATATTAGTGGAGACAATCAGCTGAAGTGGTGACATGAGACTCACTGAAGGATCCCTTAATCTCTGCAGGAAATGTAAAGGGCAGAAGGGAAGATTTAAAAAGGAAAATAATGAAAAATTAGAACGGAAAGAAATGAAGAAAGTGAAGAAGAACAAAAGGTCCACAGGAGTGATGTAGTAATTAAAGACCAACACTGTCTGGATGGATGACATGGATGACATTCAGACACAGCTTTAAGAGACTAAAGTTTTCCTTGTACATCTTCAGAGGCAAGTCTTGGCAATAAGACAATACACTTTAAATTCTAGTACAAGGGCAGCAATGAGATCTGAAGTCAGAGTATTAGAATCATTATTCAGTACATGAGAGTCACATCAACTTTAGAGGAAAAACATTTTAAGTCAGCTAGTTCATTTGGGAATTAAGGTCAGCTAGGGGTACTGACCTGCTGTGGGACAGAAGGGACAAACATATCGTTCTTGGATGACTTGGTGATACCAGAGCAGTAACAATCTCATAAAATTTCTGATAGCTTTTCATACAATGAAGCTGTATGCCAAAGTATAGACAAGCGATTGTACAGAGCTTGATCATTTAAACATAATTGCTTGCTTTCTTGCTTGTGTTTTGGATCAGATGCCAGCTACCAGAAGCTCTGTTCTAAGCCAAGGAGCCTGTAACAGGGTTTATTCCTCTGGCATAAATAAAAGGTATGCCCAGTACCTAGAACAAAGATGTTTCTGTACCACAGTGCATAGGAAAAGGACTTCAAGGGAAAATAAAATTTACAGACTCCATATAAGTAGCAGTAATAAATAGAATGAACATGCCATGCAATACAATCACATCTAATACTCCACAAGGATAATACTAAAAGTAACATAATATTATTTGGTATATTATAATGTCTTTTTAATAAGTGTTAATGGAATGTCATATTTTTTGTGATAGAAGTATTTTACATTTTCCTATTTTACACACAGTTTAACGTCTTTGTAGTTTCATGTACTTCTCACTGAAACATATTAATTTAGTAGCAAGTACTGTTTAACTGCAAACATCAAGAGAAAGCGTTATATGATTAATCAGACCTAATACTCTATTAGGATCTATCTATCAGTAACTATCCATGTTCTTCCCATGGGCACCTCCTGCTTCTCACAGAGGACTTCAGACCTGTTACACAAGTATTATGATAATACAGAAAGAATTGGCTCCATGCTACATGAAACACTGGGTACCCCAGTCTCAGATCTTGCATTATTTATGATTCCTTTCCCTAAATCCACTTCCAGGTCTGAAAATTCATGCTCCTATTAAACAAATAACTGCACTGGATGATCGGGTCAATATATTTTTATTTTTACCATCTAATTTACAAACTGGTTCCTTAGATGAGTATAGACATGAAGAAAAATCCACTCTACCTTGACCAGGCTGTTGACAAAAGAAAAAATATTTCACAGTGTCAAAAGTGCCTAGGTTAATAGATCTGACTGTGAAAGACTGTTGCTGTGGATATGTAATGATACCTAGGAACAGGCTATGTGGGAGGCGCTGAAAGTAGTTGCTCACAGGAAACCGGACAGTCAGTTAGGATGTCTGCCCTCTTTTAAACTGCTGTCTACCCCACTGTCTTACAAGGTAACTGAGCTCATAAATCAGGGGAGAGATCTTTTAAATAATTATAGGGATCTCTGAGCCATGCCCACCATGTAAAGGCTCATGAAATGCATTCCTGAAGTTTATATTGTGCACCACCAAAAGATTCATGGACTTTTTTCACTTATTACTTTCACATTATTATCATCATCATGAGACTGTATTTCCTACCCTTGGAATGGAAACTTAATCTGCTATCATTAACACGAAAATTACAGGTAACAATGCAATAGAACTGTGTAAACTGTACATCATTGCTATGAAGAAATTATTCTACTACTTAACAGTCTTAACTTGCTCATTTTCCCTAGACTTCTTTAAAAAGAGCAAAAAGAAAAGATATAAATTTACTTACTACTTGAAGCAGAGCAAGATATCCAGCTCCTACATTATCAAAGTTTACTTTCACATTTTTCCATCGGGCACTTTGATTGTTTTTAATGAGTTCCTCACACTGAGTATAATTGTTGACATCACTGACATCGAACATCTCACCAGTTGTGGTGTTGACACAGTGATAGAATTTGCCAGCAAACAGATTTACTCCCATGATGCTGAAGATGAGCCAGAATATAAGACAAACCAGCAATACATTCATGATAGATGGAATTGCTCCTACAAGGGCATTTACAACCACCTAGTGTACAAATTAGACAAAATAGACACTTAGTTTATGAACAGGAAAAGAAAACTACTTTAAAAATGTTAAAACAGTATTAATATGGAATGGACAGTTAAAATATTACATTAAAAATTTATGGTGGAAATGTTATTTAAGGTTCAATAAAAACTAATGAGATTGCAAAAAGCAAGAAATAAAATAATATGGAAACCAAGACAATGCAAAAGTCTGAAAAAAACTCAAAAAGCAAAAGAAAACCTGTTAGTAGCAAGATGGATTCTTAGAATTTGTGTGCTCTAGAGAAAGAGAGAAATAAATGTTAAATTCCAACAATACAAATCAAAGTCTATAAATAGAAAATAAACCACAAAAAGATCAAAAAATGATTATGTGGAAGACTAAATAAAAATGTCTGCATGTAAAACTGTAATTACTAATGATTTTATTCTCAGAAACTTTTTATTTATATTGGTGTATTTTAGCATTTAAATACAATGTAACATAATTAAGCATATCTTATTTAGTTGGTATTAACAGCGTGTGCTGTAAGTCTTGGTTTTAAATTGCTTGGCTCACTGTAGTTACTCTTACACTTATCCTTTAGGGTTTTGTTTTTAATTGGCTGCATTTAATACAGTTGAGCTACTCTATACGGGGAAGTGGCAGTAAACAACCAGATTAAATCCCTTGGCAAAAATTTTCTTACTGTGTTTGAACTAGAAGAAAGCTGCAGATACTCTGACAATAATTTTCTACCAAATCAGTAGAGACTGCAGTAATTTTTTTTGTACGGTTTTGAAAACAGTGGTATTTTTCTGTTCACTACTTTGACTGAAAGTAGTCCAAGATCAATAGAGGTTTTGCCCATTTATTAGATAGGGACTTCTGTGTTGTTTGCAATGCAAATCATGTAAAACAGTGGTGATGGCCATGTGCAAAAGGGCACAGTCCCCTGCACTGGCTAGTGTGGTCAGCAGCCTTAACCCAGACAGGAACCACACTATTTATTTGGAAACTTAAGACATATGACTAAACTATAAACATGTATTGTAGCATTTGTGTATTTTGATGTGAAAAATTTAAAGATTTCTCAATAACATTACCTTGTTAATTTTTTATGCATCAGTTTTTCCAGGAAGTAGCACAGTCCGCATTTTCAGCAGACAGCTTGTAATAGTTAGGGTTTTGAGTTTTGGTTAGGGTTTTTTTGGTTTTTTTGGTTTTTTGGGTTTTTTTTGTCAGATTGGCAGAATATGAAAATATTTCCGTGACAGGAAGGATTTAGCTGTGTAGGAGGAGAGGTAAGATGGCAGCAGATGCATTCATACGAAGTTAAGGACACTAGCTGAGAAAATGTTTTCCCATCTCTCCCCTTCTATGCTTCCAGCACCAACCTTATTTCAGGTATCTGTTCAGAGAACCTTTCCCTAATACTACAGCATTTATTGTGGGATATTTTTCCCCAGGCAGGTAGACAGGGAGCCACAGGGCATTTTAGTTTCTGGTGTGTCACTGTTGTCATCTTCTTCACCTTCTTTTTGTTTTGTTTTGTTCCATTTTCCAGTTAATCCTGTTCCATCCTGAACCACTGACACACTGAGAATAGAAGCAAGCTACAGAAATTTATAAAATAAAGTCCTCAGCTAAACTGGAGAACCCCCCCCCCGCCCAATGCTCTATTCTAAAATTTCTCATGTCCTTTTACTTTTCTATATAAGTCCACAAATCAATGGAAACTTTAACAGTCAGAGGCCTGGGATAACACAACTATGCAGCAGTGAGCAGGCAAGTTTAATGAGCTCAAGGTCTAATCTCCGAATGTAAGCTGTACACATCTTGTATATAAGGACATGTTAGAAGGCATTTTTTTTCCACATATTTTTGCATGCATTCCTATTCTGGAGTTCTTTGCAGAAGGCAGGATTGTCACAATTCTACATTAATTTTTGTATGCATACATTCATTCAGACTCATTCATTTTCTCTCACCCTCATTCCTTCAAATCGTGACAAGGCTCTTAAAGGTCTTAAAGCTCTTAATGTCCGAAGTGATTTAATGGCACCAAGTTCAGAATAGCCCAAAGCATTGGCTATTAAACTAACCAATGAGACCTATAAAAATATAGAAAAAAATATAATTATACACATTGTTCTATATAAAATGGTTTATTTACAAAGAATAAAGAAATATCAACAGAAATATCAAGTGACAAATGGAAGAACACCATTCTTGCTTATAGTGACCTTGGAGGTTCAATGACACGATTTTCATGACTTGCTGTTAAATGTCCTTTATAGCTGGATAGGGTTTAACAGTCAGATGGAAAGACTCTATTTGTGAAGGATAAAATCTTCAGAATTGCCATACTTTCAACAACTTCGTTAAGATTCAACCTTCCAAGCAATTTAAAATTCTGCATAAAGTAAGGCAGTTTATTAACTACCGACAATATAATTAATATACATAATAACTAATAATATGCTAAATAATGTAGTGTTTAATTAGCTTTTCTTATAAATATTGCTTCTAAGTCAGATACTCAGTTCATAGCAACAATGGCCAGGGTATCTATGAAATATATGTTGACAGAGGTGGTACTTTCTCACTTGCCTGAAAACTCTCTCAATAGTTTTTTGGGGTTTTTTCTCTTCTAAGTATAGGAAAATATTATGGAATAGATATTAATAGATGCTAGCATTAAAGCAGTGAGTGCTTTGTTATCTACAAAAGTTGTGAGCTCCTGATTCATGTTACTAGGATTTTATTATTAGCCAGTCCACTTTAGTAAGGAGCAATTAATTTACATCTCAAATGGAACTGGGTTTTAAACAGCATTAATGTGAAAGAATTTAATTTACTTTGAGCAGTTTTGGAGACAGGAGTGGGGAAATATCATACCTTACTCATATGTTATTCAGTTCTACCACCAAAAGCATAGAAGACACATAAATGAACATAGGCTTATCCAGTCCTTGAGAAAATTCCTCAAATGTTCATTTCTGTACCTTGGTCTAGAGAGTCCTTTAAATAATTGGCTGTACAGAAATAGGCATTCACCGATAATGGTGGTAAGATTTTGCTCATTATATGAAAAGGTGGTTTCCTATGTTACTTGTATCCATAAAGAGCAATTAGATGAATCACAAACACAAGATTTACAAGATCATGTCTCGAAAGAACAACCTGAGAGCAGACAGAAATCAATTATTCATTACTATGTTGCTGTGTATATTAATCTAACAGAAAACAGTATTTTAGGGAATTCGTATCACTGTACCTTTCCACTGGATTACATAACAGGATGGAATTATTTTTATCAAAGGACAGGCTTACTTTATTGTTGCAATGGATAAGTTTGTAAAGGAACTTGCTATATCTATAAGCATACTAGAAAGAAAATCTTACTGATTTTCTGTAGTCTGTAACTGAAGTCTGTTCACTTACAAAAGATAACATTATTGTTTCTGCCATTACATTCATTATTGTAATTAATTATTTATTAATAATTGTCATTAATACCATTTATTTGTCCTGTGATTCTACAGTGAGGGAGTTCTTTTTTATCCTTTGCTGCCTCTAATATATTCCAGAGATAACAAGTAATGGAATTCTCTGTATTTTTAATAGAATATTTAAGGATTCACTTACATCAAGAAGATACCCAGGCACGACAATAAACTTTAGTGTAAAGACAGTACATTTTACGGCTTGAAAAGAAACTATGAAATGTATATTTAAAAAATGTCTCTTGCTGGGAGAGCAAGACTTCTCTTTTAAGGTTGAAGTCACATTAATGGCTCCTTCATTTTATACTTTTCTCCTCAAACTAGCACTGAGCCTTAGCTATCTTTTTCACCAGAGTCAATACAAGCTGGAGCTCCTGTAACTTCAGTGGCATTGGGTATATCAGCAATTTTCAAGTCATTCTCCAGCCTAGTTTGTGCTTTCCATTTCAACCTATTTGCAGCTTTCTTACCATAGTGCTAGTGTTCTTACATCATAAACCTGAAGTTGTTTCACAGAGAAATACTTCATCTGTTTTAAACAACGTTTTCCTTTGATGCAAAGTTCAAATGGGAGGTGAAGATTTGCTTGGAATTCTTTGATATGAATATCATTGTATATACAGCATAAGTATATACACCTGGTCTGTACTGCTCTGGTTTTCTCAGTCTTCTTACCTTGGTCTTCTGTCATCTGTTCCACCTGTTTTGTTGCTAGTAGGTAAGAAAATAAATGTCTCTGTACACCCATAAATAGATTGAATTGTTTCTTTTGAAATAGGAATGCATGCAGATGCAGTAATGAAGTCAAAATCATGGACAGAATTTTTACATTTGTTTCCTAGAACTGGAGGGTTGTATGTCCATATTTTTGTGTACAGATCTTTGAATGTAGACTATCTATTACAAAAAAATGTTTTGAAACTTAGCAGTCACAGTTAACCCTGCTCAAGATCTTCAGTCAGAATTGTTATCCAAGCCAGATCATTGGTCATACAGCTCCACGTTGACTTTATTTCTATTTAGGCCTAAAATTTAATCTGTATGAATTCTGTGCTACTTAGTGAGGTGGCTAATTTATGTGATTTGATTCCAGGTCCTCAGGGCAATATGGCCGTCCTCACTTTCAACACTGCTTTTCCTGTCTTTCATGTAGTTTAAGTGTTTGGGTATTACACTTAACTAGGAGGAATAAACTAAACTGGAAGACTTGGAGGGGGGTGGAGGGTGGGGGGAAGGGGGGGAACCACTGAAGATTTTTCTTTCTATTGAGAAGTTAATGATTTTTCTTATTTTTTGAAAGATGGATACTATATTATCAATTTTCCAGGTAGGCATTTTTGACATTCTTAGAGACAGGACACTGGACTCAATGTAGCCTTTTTTATGCCTTATGTAGCTTTTCTTATGTTATGGTCATTTGCTAAGATGCTATCATTTTTTCTATATGTACTTGGTGAATGACTCTTAATTTATGGTATTTTACTGGCACGTATTCAAAATTTGTTTTGTTTAGATGCATAATTGCAAGCTATGGTTCTGTTCCTGAACTCATTGAACAAGAGCTTTAGGTTTCATGCATATATCATCTGAATATTCTGTTGAATTAATCAATTAATTTCATTAATTTATGGATTAGGTAATGTTATCATAGTGTACCATGTTAGGATACACATGAAGACATATAAGACTGTCTAGGAAGACAAAGTGACTGTCTGTATCTGGTTTCTCAGCACATCAATATGCTCATCTTATTTTTATTATGAGGTTGTCAGGGCAGCAGTTGCTTCTTCCTCTGTTCATGCAGCATTTAGTATATTAGTGTAATGTGACCCTTATCTTTTCCAGAATGTTGCTGTTGAGTTAATTATTCTGAAAAGCTAATAAAAAGGTTGAGAACACAGTTTAATTAAATCACTTTAACTGTTTTAACAAAAAGCATGCAACAGTTTTAGCTATATGAAGAAATATTATGTATGTCATCAATATGATGAACTTTTAACGTACTATACAACAAGCCCAACTGAAAGGTTATTTTGCCACATTTTATTGTTCAAAAACTGTACTCATTGAAATTTTACCAGGCATAAGCAATTGCAGGAAGGTCAAATAATTCATTCTACTTGCAGATTTGTTACTGCCCCACAGTATTTGGCAAAAACATGACATGTTTTAAATGTTACTTATTTCCATTTCATTCAAGTACAAGTAATTAACAAAATAATTTAGAAATAAAGTGCCTATGCTGAATTATAGGACTAATTTACAAGGTTTAAAAATATACAGTGTAAAATGGTATCCACTTAAAATTATCTAAGAATACATACCGTAACACAAAACTACACAAAAAAATTTAGTAACTGACAAACTCATTGGGTATCCCCAGATTCCCTGTTTCCTTCCCTGATGTCCCATCTCCTAGCTTTGTAAGCAACAAAGACAATTAGAGTCATTACAGCTGTACAACAAAACCAACACATAATAAACTCATGACAGATGGCTTCTGGAGTAAGAGGGTAAGAGCAAAAACCAAGGTATAGGATGACGTACTCTGTAGCATCTAGTTGTACTGGGTTTGTCTGTCTCATGCCTTTCCCTGGCTATCTCTGCCAGAATTAGTCTCCTCCAAAAAAGCAAATATGTCCCTGCTTCTTGGCTGCCTGCATCCAAAATTCAGTCTCTTTACTTAAACCACTGTTAAATGTGTTCGAACTAATTTACCAGATTGTGATTTTGGGTAGATAAGGCACTCCTTCCAAATATCTGCTCCTTGCTACAGATATTGTTTTATATAGCAGGAGTGGGGCGGAGAGATGGCATGATAAGGTCTTAAACTGAGGTACCCAGATGTACCAAGGGTCATCTGTCATGGCTGCAAACTGACAAGAGCTGAAAATTGTAATTTCTTTGTGTAATTATTAAAATATAATTTGGTCACAATCACTGAGAGCAACTATGGCTATTTCTCACAGTGAGAGATTCAGGTATGTAAGATACTAAAGGTCAAAGCCCTAGAGAGATACCAGCGTTTACTCTAGAATTTTAGAGGATGGAATTAAACAATTTGATTAACTTTAGTCACCTCTAATGAAGAAGGGCTTACTAGTCTTCTCATTGGGAGCATGTCACTGAATCACACCTTTTTAAACTGCCTGTAGGTTCTCTGGTTTTCTATGGAAAGATAACATGAGTTCATATATTTCTTTCAAGTGCTGTCTGATGGTGCTAAAGGATTTGCTGAATTAGCCTCAGGCACAGTAAGACATTTTTTTACCACTTTCTGAAACATTTAATATAATTCTTCAAAAGTAGAAGGTTCCAATCTCATTTAGTCATGCTTTTGTTTATAAAGTTAGAAAGTTGGCAAAATAAGCTGCTTTGCTTATGATGATGTTCTTTATAATTCTGAGAGCCTGCTTAGATAACAGTGTCTCTGAAGCTAAACTATTATTCAGAAACCATGGGGTATGGCTTAGAATAATCTGTTTAGGTTTATGTTACAAAAAGAATAATTAAAACATGAGTTGTAGTTCATCTAAAAAAATCATTCTTAACATAATCCTGGAGCATCTGTCTTCTGCATTAACATCCTCTTAAGAAAACCGTTCACACTACTCCATTCTAGTGTAGATTTTCAGGACAGAGCTGGAGATTAACAGTATAAAGTTTAAAAAAAAGAGAAGGTCTTCCATTCTGAGTTATGGGCAAATCAAGCTAAGTTTTTTTTCTTCTGGGAATCAGAAATCCAATAAATTTCTATCATATATTTGTAAGGAATAAGTATTTATGGGAACAGGATTTATGCAAACTTCTCAAGAAATACAGTAACTTGGGCAGAAATTACTATAATTGCACATTGCACGTTTGCCCTGAGATGCCGCCTCTCAGTTCCACACTGAGGACATGTATAGCCAATGAACTGGGTCAGATAATGTGTGAAGGCAAGAGCCCAAAATATCCTGGGAGTAAAACCAGCTTTGATCCCTTCTAACAACACAAGCAAGGCCTTTGCACAGAAGTATAACACAACTGGGAAAGCAGCCAAGAAACCTTGTATTCTCTTCAATCATAAACCCTGCCGAGTTATAGCTGACTTAACTATTGCAGATCATCACCCTATTAAAACTAATTAATTTTTAGACCAAATAACCACTGCCTTTCTGAAAATGATAACAGGATAGTTTTGGGGGACAAAGTTCTGAGAACTCAGATGAAATCTGGACCAAATATATTGTTTCACTTGCAAAGCTGTAGTGTTTGTAGAAGAAATTGGCACAATGTAGTGTCTTATTTGCTAAGCAATGAGGTAATAAGATCAGAGTCCATTAAAAATAGAATGTTACAAAATTAGGTTTTTTTCCTTATAAAACCTCACATTTTATACAACCTGGGTATGAACTTCTTAACCATGAAGAATGAGCAGCCTGATGACACCCTTTTCCTTTTGCCATATAAATGTACTTTAAAGAACACATCCAGATCACTTTATTACTAATGCAGTATAACTATACAATGTGAATTATTTTTGCATGTTTATAAGATTACTTAGTAGTAATGAGGTTTACAACATAAAGAACTTTAATGAATTTTACAATATTTAAGACTGTGTACTTACATCAACAATCAGGAAGTCCAGCCAGCACCACGCATTAGTAAAATATATTTGAAAACCATATGCTACCCATTTTAAAAGCATTTCCAAAATGAAAATATATGTAAAAACTTTGTCAGCATATTCCAGCATGGTCTTGATAGTTTTGCGCTGTTCAATATATATGTCTTCAAAAGCCTATGAAAAAACATATGAAAATATTACTGTTTCACAGAATAAACATGATAATAATAATGAGTAAATAATAAAAAATAAGTAGGTCAGAGCTAAAATTTCCTCTTGTTCATCTGCATACTCTTATTTTATGTATTTGCCATCTTTAACCATACTACAAACTGGAGCAACTTTATGTATTCTGCCCTGTCTGGGGTTGAATATTTACATATCCTATTTTACTAGTGAAAGAAGAAATAAACTCAAAGAACGAATTTTTGTCTGCTGTGGTATTAAGAAACTTTCACATACACACACAACCCCCCCCCCCTTTTCTTACACAACAATCTGTTCCAGTTATGTATATTCCATTCTAGAAAGCAGTTAGGGAGATTACATTTCTATCCTTCATCAATCAAACTTATGTCTAAATGTCAAATTAAAGAGCAATGTGTTTGCTAGAATGTACACAATGCACATTGATACTGTAGCAAGTGTTCAACTGGAGTAAAGCTGGAAAAGTGGGTAATGATTTACATGTTGGGAAGTAGCTATAAAGTTTAATTTGCTGTCACACTCTTGCCTATCTCCTGCCTTCAAAAAAGGAACAGAATGAAGTATTTATTCCTTTTTTTGTATGGTCTTTCATAAGCAGAATCCAAGTGGCTGAGCCTAGAAGGAATTACAGACTTAAAATTATACATTTAGCTATATTATTCACAGTTAACAATGGTCCTTTCTACACAAATCTCTTGACAAACATGCTGAAAGTTGGCAGGCAATTTAAATCTTGAATGCTCGTTTAAATAAAATTGTGCCAACTTTACAGTAGTAAACAAAAAGTATCACTAAAAAAGTGCATGTGAATTTCAACAAACCTTTTCAAATTTGGGCCAAGTTTCATTCCATCCTGAAAAGATGGAATGCAGGTAGTTTTATACAACTCCAAGCAAAACAAGTCTTTCTGAAGAAAATTTGAATTTTGATGTTGCTTCTAAGGAGATATCTAAATATTTCAGCATCTGCAATTTTTTTTTTTTACTTACTAGTGCTCCACTGCTGAGGAGAATCATGAAGACAATGAAGGTCTCAAACCAGTTGTGCTCAACTATGCTGTAGCAGGTTTTTCTAAGATTCCACCAAATTTTTCCTTTGCCATCCTCTATACTTACTTGACAACATGGAAATTTCTGCACACAACCTGCATTAGATTAAGAGATATTAGGATCCAAAAGCAAATTACTTCAAAGTCAATTTCTACTGCGGCATCAACATATTAACAGATTTTATATATTTTTTTTTAATTTAAACAGTGGAATACTCTTTTATAGGCTTCAAATATCTGAATATCTGAATACACAGAAACCAGACGGTAGTAGATATAATCATGAGTAAACTCAATCCAAAAAACTGATTTTTTTGGCTGTTGGCATGTAACTGTTCCCTTTGTTGATGGAGTCTCAAAAAATTTAATTTGTTCCAAATTTCAAGGGCCCTTTCAAATAACTGAAAAGCATTTTAAAATAGAAAAGTTAATGAAGTTTCTTAGTTACAAGATGTGTGCAGTGACCAGGCAGATAAAGTTACTCAAAGACCAGGGAAACCTTGTTTTGGCATCTGATTTCCAGCATTCTAGGCAAAGAGTATTTTCTTTTGATTGTTGAGGTCATGGCGGTTCACCAGATTTGAAACTCTCAAGAACTTAAATGTGCCTAGTAATAATGCCATTTTACTAATACATCTCTTAAATCAGCAGTTTCTACAACCTTCTGTAAAACAGGCTTCTGGTTCAAGAGCTTCTTCACTTTCAATTTCTGCTTGCTCGCCCTCTCCAGGAGGAGCAATATCAACTGTGCTGCCTTCTGATGAACTGGATGCATTTAGTTTCTGCAAGTAAAGTACCACAGGAAAAAAATTTCTTATTAGATACATATTCTGTAAAAAATTATACTGAATCAAATCATGCCATTCTTTGACTTTTGAAGAACATGGAATTTATAGTGATAAATATGCATCTCCATCGTAATGACATGTACATTGTATAGTTCCGTTTCCCAGGTTATCTTCTCATAGGGAACAATTAAATATAATTTGGCTACTAACCTGATCCATGTATAAGACTTCTGAAGTATTCACAGTAGTATTAAAACTGGAGAGCTTGCATGTACCACACTCTCAAGTTATTTCATTTTCTTTACTATACTGGATTATATTGAAAATGTGTCTTAGTTTTCCCAGCGAAATGAACTAACAGAAAGCTCCACATATATCTTCATGTCCACTACAGATGGTGTTTTCACAAATATACACCATATCTGGATTAAAAAGTTGTAAATTTAATGGCATTTAATGGCAAATTTCTGCACAATTAAATTTTTGCAAAAAGCATAAATAACCAGATCTTAAATATCTTCTTTGCATTCCAGTCTCCTATGCATCTTAAGAGACCTCCTGGGGTCTTTTCATCCTGAATTTTTCTATCATTCTACCACTTTTGTGTATAGTGAAATACTATAGTTTTTACTATGGTAAAAGCACTTCTAGATCTGAGAACTCTAAGAACTGGAGAGTGATATAAAGCAACTTTTTTACGTATTATGTAACTTTTTACCAAGTACATTGAAATTTGGATCAGGTCAAGGTGTTTATCAGTCATGCAAGACTGCCCATAATTTTGTCCTTTTAATAAAGCCTATTTTGAAAGGACAAACCTGCTAAAGATGTACACAACTAATGCAATAATCAGACATAGAGTTTCTAACTTCTTTTCAGTTGTCAATACTGTTTGTGTCTTTAATTGTTTTCCTCCAAAATACATTCACTTTTACTGTGAAATAGGGCTTGTAATCAGAAAGCAACATTAAAAAGCAGTGAAATACTTCTGGTTTATACCATGTAGCAATAATGCATAGGAATTTTGGGGGATGTAGAATGCACCTCTAACTTAAATACTTCTAATTGTACAGGCACTGATGTAACATTTTGTCACAGACTAGATTTGTGTTTTCAACTAAGCAGATCTGGTCATACCCGTTGACCTATACGAAGACATTTCTATACATTTTTTCTGAGAAAATGCTTAATACCAATTACTTTTCATATTTAGTTTTCAAGATAGTGGTAATTTTAGTATATAATAATAAAAAAACCCTCTTCAGATTATTTGAATGATTTTGCATCGAATAATAAAACAATAACTTTTTGAAGCGGCATTTCCATGTATTCACGTATTCACTTCTTCAGGGGCACTGCTGCAAATTAAAACTAGTTATTTAACTCTTCAGTTACAACGCAATCCCTCCAAGAACATGCATTGGGAGCTAAGGGCTTTTTTCTGCCAGAAATAATATAAATGGCACATATATCTTTATATAGTTTGGTAAGCCATTCTTTCCCCATATTCAACTCTTACATGAGATGAATGAAGTTAAAAAAAAATAATCATGTTGGGTGATGGATAATTTCAGGGTTAAGTTTCAAGAGGCTGCCTTTCACACACATGTGCAGATGTAGTCAACATAGGGTCACTCAGACCTCAGGTTGCATGGCTGTTACTGCACTGGGACCAAAAATAAAGAACATATCGCATAAGAGAAAAGATTTCTGAAAACCACACAGGTATGAGTTTGAAAACCAGTCTTTCCCTTTTTAAATATTATGACCTGCCCTACATGGAAAATTACGCTGACAAATGTGAAACTATTTGGGTAAGTACATTGAGATTTGGATGTTTTCAGTGGTTAATTTTTGCTTAGCAAACATGTTAAAATATCATGTTCCCTTTTTCATACTGCACTTCCTCTATGATTTCCAAAATTTATATATGTAAAATAATTACAGACATATTGCCTCTAAATGGAATACTCTTATTACTGGTCATGTAGATCAGTAAATCTGAAATAAAATACTGTGTACCTCACATCGTGAGAATATTTTAAGCTTTGCTTTCTGTATTACATGTACAGTCCAAACCGCACATTAGCGTACACTATATTAAGCATAATTAGCACACCACCTTATTATCCACACAAAAGGCTCTCTTTTAAAAAGAAAATAAGATTAACTATCTTATTACCTATCACTGTAATACAAAGAAATAAGAAGTCCGAAACCTATTACTGAAATTATAGGCAGTTTCTTCATGAAATAAAAATCAAATATTGTGACAATAATAATCTCCCACATTTGAGTTAGGAAAATTAAAACTAATTCATGGCCTGATCCATCATCATTAAGTCAATTAATGCTTAATAGTAGCAAGATAAAGGTTCATATTAATCATTAATTATTAATATCTATGAATGCCAGTTAAAAGGCAACCAATTTTTATCTGCATCTTCCCATGTAAACTCTGTTGCAGATAGTCCTGTCAGCATAGCTGCTAAAAACCCAGTGACAGAAATGTGATTTATAATCAGTACAAACAAAACCTACAATAATTCTTCTCATTATTTTTCACATAAAGCATTTTCATTATTTTTTAAATCATCTTAAACAAATTATTTAAAAAAACTCATTAAGTTAATAATACTCTTTTTTGCTTCAAGACCCTAAATTAGGAAAGAACCATTGCATTTTAAATAAGGTCACTAATGATTTCTTTCCTAACAATAAAACTAATAAAACTACTAGGAAACTCAAGATACGTGATGGATTAACACAATCTTCTTTTCACCTTATAAATGAGATTATTAGCCTCTAGGACACGCCATGCCCTGTAAATACGTATTTGCATCTTCACATTTTCCTTTACAAGGATACACTTGAAAGCAATTGCTTATGATGCAGCATTCTCAAGGCCTGAATCAGCAAAACAACATGCTTGACTACAGCAGAAGCCTGAGCAATACTGTGGAAATCACAAACAAAAATAAAATAAAAAATAAAACTACCTCAATGGGATTATGGTTCTTTTAAAACAGTATTATAAATATTATTGTATAGTATAAAACATAAAAAAATGCTTCATCACCAACCCAAATACTTGGTTAATATACGTATAATCAGCCTCCATACTGTCCTTTCAGAGCAGTGCATCTTTTTTCAACAGCTTGGATCATTAAAACAAGCTTTGACCAACAGCATGTTAATGTGCCCGTTTACAAGAAAATGCATTCACTTAAGACCCGGTCTTGCTCTCATTTGATTTTATTCTAGATTTCAATAAGAGCAAGAGCAGGCTACTAAAATTTTAAGCTTTACAAATGGCTTCATGATTCAAGTGACAATAAAATAAGGGGATTCAGCCATTACAAATTGCCTTTAGAAATTCAGCCATGTGGTTTTGTACTCTGATTCTTGAAAGCTGCACTGTAATTGAGTGACAAAATATAAAATAATGGGGATCAGTGATTCCAAAGTGATTCTAAACTGACTTTAAATCTCAGATGTTATGATATTTGACTTTTATACAATATTAAGAAAACTTTAAAATCTCTTTCCTTAAGAGTTTTATTTGAAGTTTGAAGCATATCTTGGTTTAAAATTTAATCAGTAAAATCTAAGAATTTTCACAATACACACCAATATTATTTTTTTTGGCAGCTCTGGGAAATTTATACTACAATATAGATAGATCAAACTATGGCATAATCAATGAAACTGAACTATTTAGTTAGCCTTTTGAAGCCAGTAAGACTCTGCCTGAAGGAAATAGCTTTGAATCCTGATGTAGGGCTGAAATCTCAATCCCAACAAAATTTTGATGCCTAATTGTACTAGGATAATTTGGCTTCCTTAGTTTCATGTAACTTTGGCTGCTGTGCACTATTTATTGTCCCTATTCCTGAAGGCTCTGCCAATTATCCACCAGTGGAGATTAGGCTTGCCTATAATGAAAAAAACCCTGGGGTAAATACACAAGGAATTTTATAAAAATGGTGCTCGCTACTCCATAGTCTTTCTAACATACACCAAGTGAAGTCCCCCAACTCAGTCACAGACTGCTGTCATGAAACACATTTCAAAGTACCACTATTTATAAAGGAGTTTAAAGTTTAAGAAAAGGGTATTTGTAAAACGCTTTGCTTTCAAAGTTTATTAAGGGCGGGTTATTTGCTAGGTATAATTTTAGCCGTTGTGAAACTGTTTGCTCTGCTTACAGTTTATAAAACTCAAGATACGCACTGCCCAAATGAATACAGAATGTAGTTTGTAGCACCCTGAATATTTGAATTACAGTGCATTGTAGATTTAATGGTATAACAGTGTAATTTTTATACGATTAGCTACTACAATAGTTTAAATGTTATTCATTAAGAAGCTGAAGTTGTGGCAGTAATCATCACATAAATCACTTAAAACATTTCATTAAATATTTACATTTATAAGGGCTGAATCAAAAAGGGTTGTTTTTATTTTGTAAAAACTATGCATGCTCCCTTTTTCTTTGGCCTCTTTAATGTATAACATTCCAGTACTTTTATGATCCATACTTCAAAACCTGTAGAGCATGCAGTTACTGCTGAAGACTGTATTAAAATACCCAGAAAAATCAGTAGCAGAGTTAAGAAACGTACGTCGGGATTGCCAATCCCACCTGACCATGCTGTGATGTGAGTCCCATGACTCTGCAGAGAGCAGCTGTGCATGTTTCTACTGTCTTGCAATGGATAGGGAAGGTACATAGCTGAATAGCATGCAGGCCAGTCAAAATCCATTAAAAAGTGATTATATATATATATACATATATATGTATAACTTGCTTAGGTAACCTGTGTGAAAGTGGTGACACGTTGCTCTACCTGGTTAAAAAGCACCAGAGCTGCATTCTTGATTGCTCCAGCTTGGTTTTACCCCTGTGAGAAGTAAGAATGGTAGGCAGTGAAGTTCAAGACACAGGATCTCTAGTTTTCCTCTTTTTGGAATCTCTAATTCAAACATGGCTTTAATACAATTAAAACATAATTATTAAATATTTTATGATCATTTGGCAAAAAGGGAAATACATACCACCTGAAATGTTCAACAAACTTCTCTACAGAACTTTAGTTTATTTTAGAGAAATAAGAAACGCAGAAGCTAGACCTAATAATCCACACTCTGAAATTATGATTCATAAATAAAACCAGAATGAATTAATAAAGACATGGTTAGCGGATTTGGAAAATATTCCAGTATTTATGTAGTACTTAATGCATATTAAGGAAAATCTTAAGGGTTGTTTTGGTTTAATGTTCTAGTCTTCATTTAACTGACGATGGGATTATCTCTTATATTTGCAAAAAATGTACATACAGTAAGCAAAATACTCTGAAGATGCACGTCTTCCCATGTCTCCTTCATCCTCTAATAATGGTGCTGGAACTTATAGATCTCAATGAAAATAAACCTCCTTCATTTCTGTTCAAATTAAATTTGGTGAAGTATCATATTGTGTAAGTTTCTAGTTTAGATTCAGTATGCTATATACTTCTGAATCTATAATCACTCTGTTTCAAAAGGGGATTGGATCAGTGTCTGGATACCCATCAGTATCCAGAGATACGGTTTCATTCATTAGATTATCCACAGCTAGTCCATAACTTAAAGAATCAGTAACTTTTGAAGACACTGTCCAAGAACTAGTCAGTTTTAGAAAAGGAGAATTTTGACTGTTGGGTATTTTAAAAGGAATGTGATAAAAAATCATCTAACAAATTGATCAAATCATTACTGGGTATGTTTTAGCTAAGAAATTTATTGAAGTACAATGGCAATGCTTAACTTTTGGGAATGCAATAACTGTGTTCCTTTCTTTTTACTTCACTTAAGTCACAAAGGAACTAGTGAAGCCAGTCAGAAAAATGAACTTATTGTTTTGAAAATTCAGTGGATTAGAATATGAAGGATAATTTTAATTTTATTAAAACCATCCGGTTTGATTTCAGAATTTAATTGAGCAGCTTTACTTCTCCAATCTGAATTTGCACTTACTGTACATAAAATGTAGATAGAAAGGCTTTTGAAATTCTGAACAATAGAGGCCTGTAGGTATATGTATTTCTTCAGTTGTGAAATAAGCTTTCTGTAACAGATGAATATCTTTGGAATTACTTTTCCATGTTGAAATCCAAAACTTTATTCATGAAGTTGTGATTCAGATGTAATGAACAGTTGTTAAGTGCTACAGAAATACAATAGTTAGGAGTCTTGTATTTGGAAAGATTAACATAGTCTATTCATTTCACTGATTAGCAAGCATATTTTGTAACAAAAACAGCATCCACAATGCTAACTAAAAACCACTAAATTATCCCCTTTAGTTACTTCTAATTTTCTTATTATCTTCAAAGTAAATTATCTTGAGTATCTTATTTTCATAGCAGAAATCTGTTATTTCTAATGGTTATTTCATGGGGTATTGCACCACTTTAGTAGATATTAAAAAAAATTCTTTCAAAGTATCAAGGAAATGTTTGCTTTTTTTAGGTACTTTCAGCCAACTATTACTCTAAAGAAGTGGGTAACTGAAAACTAATACATGCTACTGTTTTCTTTCATCCAAACAGAGACATTCCAAATTTCTAGCGACATGTGTTAGAAAGATGTTGTTTAGGTCTGGAACGTGCAACCAGGTTCCAGCACTGATGCTGGCAGATTTGGGAAGTTATTAACTAGCAAATTAATTAGAAAGGTTTTTTTTATGAAAGAAAAAAAAAAAGAAAGAAAGAAAAAGAAAGGAACCAGCCTTCAGAAAGACACTTGCTGGCTAGAGTTATTTGCAGTTACAATTTCTATAGTAATGACCTGCTCTTGGCATATTTCTCAGGGGCACAGAGTTCCTGCCCCACTTCTAGCATGACATTTATTGCTGACAGACTTTAAATAACCACTCTCTTAACAGCAGTGACAGTCAGTAAGACACCAGAAAAAAAATGGTTCATTTTACAGTTCCTGTGCATATCTAGCTTCTCACAGTTCTGTTGTTAAATAAGAAGTTAATAAAGAGGATACCTTCTGAGGGTATTTTAAGTGCTAAGTACTGCCACAGTTAAGGCAGGGAAAGTTCTGCCCCATGTCTTACCCCTCCTTTTGCAGATCAGGCCTTCTCCTAGCAGGAATGCTGTCTCAGTGTTATCCCTTGAGAGGCAAAATAAAGCAAATGATGGTGTACCGGTCTAGAGAGGTAATTTAAACACTGCACCAATATACTCTTTATCTTCCTCAAAAGACAATCAGAAGGCAGCAAAAGATTCAACAGTACTGTTGACTTGGTAGGAGAAGATTGGGAATCTTCAAAAATTCCTGTCATATGCCAGGGTATCTGTTCATGTATTACCAAAGCAGATGGACTTTTATACACACAATAAAAAAAGTACTTTATCCTTTCCCTAAAAATCATCCAGAAGGAATGGAATAAGGAATCCAGAACAGAAAGTGCAATTAATATAGAATTCACAATTTTCAGGACACTGGTAAGAAATTCCTGTCTTATTAAATACCTTTCACAATATGCACACTTGCACTGTACAAACACATATCAAACAGTTAAATGCTAAACATTTGTGTGTGAGCAGAACTTGAGGGAAGCACTAATGCTCCATCTTCACGATAGTAATGATTATTACATTCTGTGGAAATCTTGAGGCTCCACAGAAATCCTAAATTTATCCTATCCCCATTGAAAATTTCTTCACAAGTTCTTAATATAAACACCATCCACCACTTACTGGCAGGTTTCCCACAGTCACCTGAAATTTTCACTTCCGAATTGTTTTTACAGAGTTTTGGATTTGGTTTCTTCCTGAAGACATAAGGATACATCTGAAGTCCATAAAAAAAATGCAAAATCCCTTTTGATTTATTACAGTAATGAAATTTCAGGATGGCCTTAGAACAAAAAAGCATGATGCCCGGACCAAACAAAGATGGGAATGAACAGAGCAATTGACTTATGAAAGTCACCTTGAAATTTGTATCATTTTGAACTCAGCATAACAAGGGCATTTACTCCATTTTCTTGAGGTGTACTTACATCATATATTCACTTGAAAACAGAGGAGTTTCTGCCTTTGCATTGCATTTTGTTTTGTCCTCAGCTGTTCTGATAGAATACATGGCAGTACACTGTAAACTGAATGATTCAATCTATCTTAAAGAAGAAATAAACAAATAATACCTATGGGATGATGTTATTTAACTAACACCACTCCAGTGACATGCCTTATAGTACAGACCCACAAACACTGTAGCGGAGAAAGTGGTAAAGGAGGCTGCCAGGGGATCAAGAGCCAGGTGTGGACAGGAACTTCCCAAGCCAGATCTGCTGCTGAAGCTGATACGTCATGTAACCACATTTAGCATCTGCACAGCTTTATAAACCTCCCAGCTTCCTAATGCATATTACAAGCTTTTTAAAAAGTAACATATTTGGAAAGTTTTTGAGCCTATAACTTCATAAGATGGAGTTACTAGGAAGGCAATCATCACTGTATTTATCAAAACTAACCACGAGGAAAGCAGCAAATTTATAATAAAATGTCATTTTAAAGGACATCAGAATATATGAGAAGACTTAGAAGACTTTGCTAAAGGTTCATAGTGGAAGGCAATTAACTTTTATTAGATCAGCTTACTCTCAGGCCCAGACTCACGCTGACAGCTTTTATTTTTATACTAGTTGTTCTCATAAATGGTATCACTTTATACTTCCTGTATTCTTAAACTGTCATGGATAAGCACTACTCCTATACTATCATATACTTGCACTGAAAATGTCTGCCTCATAAATGAGCAACTCAGATAGAATATCTTGCTTTTAATCTCAGAATTGTTATGCAGAGCAACCATCTTTGCAGCTGCAAACACACACATACTATGTTCCTTTCTATTCTTTAGCAAAAAAACCCTATTCTATGATAAACTGAATCATGGCTATCCATTAATGTTATGCAATATAGTTTGGTATTGCTGAGGAGTATAGCATATTTGTAAATATGGCAGCTAAACAGCCATGATACAGTCATGAATGCAGGACTCCTTTATAAAAGAGCTTGCTTTACGGTAAACAAACCCTTTTATATTAATGAGTTATCACACAACATCGTAGCTTCTAATCTAATTGAAAACATATTTATCCATGGGTCCTGATCCCTTAAACCTCAGAGTTCCTACATTTCTAATGGCACCAAATAAAATTTTATTGTGCTAATACATTTATTGGCTTGTCATTGATCATTATTCCAACATACAAAGTTTTTCTTGAATACCGTTATCACCTATTCATGATCACTTCTGGTATTGGAGTCAGTTATATTTTGGAGTACATGGCTTCTGGTTCTTAGATCAACTTTTACCTCTTTGTGCAATAATAATAGAATAAGGCTTTCAAGTAAACTGTTTCCACATGCATATGTATTACAAGGTTATTCTGCTCTCCAAGATAACTTGAGATACTGCTTTACCATGACATTAATTAGTATCTGGATTACTTCAGCCAGCCATAGTCTTTGAACACAAAATCTGTAAAATATTACCCAGAAAACTTTCTAGATAATCCAGAATACATCACAGATTTACAATGTATCAGTGTTCATTTTTAGAACTATCCTAAATATAGAAAAAAATATTTTTTCTCTGCTTATATTTGATTTGGTATGCAAAGCTGTATACTCTTGATTGTTTCTTGGCCTTCTACAATACTCTTATTCCATAAATCCTGATTGCATTACAGATACTGCAGAAAGAATGCTTTATGAAATGTGTGCTAGTCCTAAAACCTGACAAAATTGTGAAAGAAATAATCATATTTAAAATGATACATCTTCCAAATGCTAGTAAACAGGGGATTAAAAATGTAAACTCTAAAGACCCTGTAGTATACCATCACATAGGGTAATTTTTTTCTTGAATTATAATTACATAAAATACTAAAATATAAAACATATTTACATGAGATACAAGTTTTAAAACAATTCTAAGTAAGTAATTAAGAAATATGTAAATGCATGACTACAATTATTAAGATACAAAAAATCCTACCTGTTTGCCTTCTTCCATATCAGATTCGCTGCTAAATTCTTCTGTATTTAGATTTTCAAAATCTGATTCTCCAACTGCAATTGGCACTGTCACAGTGAGGCCTGGGTTGTTTATAAATGACATGTAATCATTTTCATCGATTACATATTTTTCCACACTGCTTCCTGTGCCTACACCACTGGTGGTTCCGTTCCCATCTTTAAGATAATTGAGATCTTTGCTTATTTCAACAGCAGTATGATTGGAAATGCAGCTGTCTTTCTTGTTTAGCTCTTCAAGTGCTTTGATTTCCTCTAAAGCTTTCTGCTTTCTAACAAAGGCTTTTTGGATGAACTCCTGTATTTTTTTTTTAACATAATCTATTCCCTTCTGAATCCTTGCCACAGCAATCTGGAGATTGTTCATTTCATTATCATCATCAGTAGCAGCAAGGTTGTCTGAACTAAATGAGCTCAGCAGCAAGGCCAGAAATAGGTTCAACACCTAGAAGATGAGAGAATAAAGCTATATAGTAAATAAATACATATAAGAAGTGGTGGACTTGGCAGTGCTAGGTTAAGGGTTGGACTCAACAATCTTAAGGTCTTTTGAACCTAAACAATTCTATGATTCTAAAAAAACAGTAGAGCAGATTACTGATCATAATTAGCTTTCTGGCGCTCTGCACATTTGTGCGGAATGTAATTTCAAGATTGCATGGTAATGTAAACAACTAGAATACAAACATTTTGAATTCTATTTTATAAAAATTTAAATCATGTTAAAGTATATCACTAAAATAAGAGAATTTTGACAGGTAATGAAATACAGTTTTATGTGCATATCAGAACAAACTGCATAGATTAACAGTAAAAGAAACTTAGAAAACATATAAATAGTGCATTCTAATTACAATCCTAAGTTCACCCCGATCCAATATTTATCAGTTGAACTTTTGGCATTTTAACTTGTCAGCTTGCTTTAAATTTTTTTTATAAAGGTTTCTTCTATAATTTTGCTAGTTAGAAGCTTTCAAACACATTTTTAGAATGGACATCCAATCAGTCTATACTCTTTTTTTTTTTTTTTTTCCTCACCTAAAGAGGCCAAAATTTCGGTACATAAATTCAAGATATTTTATATAAGAACAGCTACATTATGCTTTATTTTTATTAAGTCAGAAGCATTAGTGCTGGAATTAGCTGTAAGGGGTATAAAAAAGTCCATTAGATTTTTTTTTCTCCAAAGGTGCAGCTGCCCAGAAGCTGGTGCAGCATAAGCTTTATTTCAAGACTAGTTAGGAAGACATTTTTATTTAAACAGCACCTCTAAATTTGCTGCAGCACTCCCATGATAGGGTGTTTGATTTGAGATTTTGGTGTATTCCTAAATTCCTGGACCCATAGTGAGTACTTCAGTGTATGGAAATGAGTGAAAAAAGGGAGAAGAGAATCATCATGTTTCTACCCAAAACCTAGCACATCCAGATTTATTTTTTAATTCTAAATAGAAGCATGACAAACATTCTCATTGTCTAGCTGTAAGTTATGTACATTTTGTATCAGAGTTAACGTTCAGAAATGTTCATCACGTACCACAAGGTTTCCAATCACCATGACCAGCATGAAAACAATAAGGCACATGGTTTGGCCTGCGACCTCCATGCAGTCCCACATCGTTTCTATCCATTCTCCACACAGCACTCGAAATACAATCAGGAAAGAGTGGAAAAAGTCATGCATGTGCCAGCGTGGAAGCACACAGTCACTGGAGATCTTGCAGACACATTCCTTGTAGCTTTTCCCAAACAGCTGCATCCCAACCACAGCGAAAATGAACACAATGATGGCCAGCACCAGGGTCAGATTCCCCAGAGCCCCCACTGAGTTGCCAATAATCTTAATCAGCATATTTAGGGTTGGCCAAGATTTTGCTAACTTAAAAACTCGAAGCTGAAAAACAGAAATGCAGAGGTATCATTGGTATTAGCTATGAAACAGAAGCTAGGTCAAAGTTGTTTAGCAGAGAATATCAGTTTCTGTAGATTAATTTTTTCTTCAGTAGGAACATATTATTATTTTAATGGAAACTAGGCAGCATGGAGTATTTGCCTAAACTGCAGTGTTCAGCATTTCATCTTAGTGATGCACATAGAAAAAAACCCATAATTTATGTTTGTACCACATTTGAATTTATTATTTTTAGTATTATTAATATTATTTAAACATCTAATTACAGATGATTACTGAACAATTCTTAACAACATCTTGGAAGTTCATACTCTTTCCATCACCTTCACTAAACCCTCTTTGCTGGCTTGGTTCCACATTTCCCTCAGCACCACACTAGGTCTTCCAATTTTAGTTTGACAACAATTTTTGAAGCAACAATTTGATGCTGATATTATCATGTCTATTCAAATCATAAACACTAACTTAAATATAATATTCAGTAACCAAACCATGGTATATGAAGTTGGATACCATTGCAACTGGTGATAATAAACCAAGTCACTACTTCCTGCTCTATATATTAGGAAATAACCTAGGTTTTCAAGTAATGTGATAACTATTAGTAATAGAGACTTTTAAATCAGGAATCTTGTGTCTGTAGTAAACGTACCTAGAACTTAGTTTGTACACTACACTAATTGCTATAAAAAAGACATTTCTAGTAGAAGCTCAATAATATTTCATTTTAAGTGATATCCTAAAGTCAGATTGTTATGACTCTTTGTTATGAGTAATAGAGTTACTAAATGTTTATTCTCCATGCTCATTAAAGTAAATGTTGTGAAGAAAGGACCTACGTAGGGGCTTTATAAGTAACACAAAATAATATTCACAATACAAAGAATAAAAATGTTAAGATTCTTTACGCTGGTGGCAATATGTTTTTACAGCTATTCAGCATTGATAAACCTTAATGAAATCACTATAATGAAGATTTACAAACTTCTCAAAAGGTAGCATTTTATGCTGGCAAAGGATATCAGTAGGATAGGATATCAATAGGGTAATTTGATATCAAAAGATATCAAAGGATATCAACTGTCAAATACCTTAAACTTGTACTTATCAAATATAGCTTTCAAATTAGACAATATGAAAAACGTGTGAGCCATTTAAGTATATAATATATCCTTTAGACACTAGTAATTAGTACAGATATTAGCTTTTTTTTTTTTTTTGAGACAAAATGCATGCAAGTGTTTAATTATCAAGGTATTTACCAATCTGAATGACCGAAGAACAGATAGTCCTTCAACATTTGCGAGACCAAGTTCCATTAAACTAAGGCTAACGATAATACCATCAAAAATATTCCAGCCTTCTTGGAAATAATAATAAGGGTCCATGGCAATTATCTTTAGTACCATTTCTGCTGTGAATATCCCAGTGAATACCTAAAACAAAATGTAATTAATTGGTTGAGTTGTTATGAGAAATTTATATACCTCAGTAAATTTTTCTAAGCCAGTTGGAGTTCTCACACTTGTTACTTATACCTGTTACTATAAAAAAGAGCTGATTACTATCTCAAAATGGCATCTAAGTATTTCTAAAGACTAAAAACTGATAATTAAAAAAACCCTAAATCGGGACAGATACAGGAGGGCAGAGGATTGATTAAAAGCTATTCACCATTCAGCAGTTCAGCTCCGGTTTGTATTTGATTGATATGTGCTGAACTATCCATCCAGCAGATGATGTGATATGATCCAGTGCTTTCAGTCCTGTTTCTAGAGTATAGTTCCAGTACAGCAAAAGAAGACTTGACAGCATTTTTTTTCTTGCTTGCAGTGTAAACACAAGTGTTAGAAAAAAACTCTCTAAAGTCAGACTCTCTAAGGACAGACTTTCTAAGTTCTGTCTTTTAGGTCAGAGTTGAAATGTATGGGTGGAATAGACAGGGGAAGTTGGAGTTTCTTAGACTGGGCTTTTTGTAAGGATATAGAGATTTCATGCACAGTTACTATTCTGTGTGATAGTTATTTCCTTTTGGGAAAAAGAACTTCATAGTGATAATGTTCTTTGAAATATCTAGAAGTCCCAAATATGAAATTACCAATGCCTCTTAGTGTTTTAAAGTCCAGAATTTAACCTAACGCTTTTGCAATGAGTAGTGATCAGTGGTTTGTGGCAGCATAATAAAGAAGCTTTGAAGCATAGTGCAAAGCCACTAAAATCTTTTGAATAATCTGCACAACATGCAAAAGGTATCCTAGATGATCCAGAAGTCTACTACAGTATACTACTCTGCCTTGTGATAGCTCTTTATCCAGCTTGTTCTCAGTCCTCCTACAGTTAAGTTTTATGGAAGCAAAGCAGACATATTTATGTAACACTAACTATACTCATTATTACCTTTTAATTTAAGAAGGTTAGGAAGTAGATATAATGCTGTGGAAATACTCACCATTGTCCAAGTGTAAATATTAGTATTTTTTTTAAGTGTTTTATTTTGAGAAACCAGAAATATAGCAATAAACACTATACAAATAAATTGATATTTCAGGCTGAGGGAGTTGTTCAGCTTGGAGAAGAGAAGGCTATGGGGAGAACTTTTAGTGGCCTTTTGATACTTAAAGGGGGCTTGTAAGAAAGACAGGGACAGACTTTTTAGTAGGGCCTGTAACAACAGGACAAGGGGTAATGGTTTTAAACTAAAGAGGTAAATTTAGAACAGATATTAGGAAGAAATTCTTTAATGTGAGGCACTGGAGCCGGTTGCCCAGAGAAGCTGTGGATGCCCCATCCCTGGAAGTGTTCAAGGCCAGACTGGATGGGGCTTGAGTAACCTGGTCTAGTGGAAGGTGTCCCTGTCCATGGCAGGGGGTTGGAGCTAGATGATCTTTAAGGTCCCTTTCAACCCAAACCATTCTATGATTCTATGAAATAATCAGAAGAATGTAACAGGTATTGCTATCTGTGGTATATAGAACACAACGAAGATTATACTTGACAAAACTGTCATACTTGTCAAAATAATTGAAAAAAAAACAATGAGAAACATTTCAATTTGAAATATGTTGTTCACAAAATAATCCATTCCATCCTCAAAATACTTCTCTTGAGCATAACTTCATCCTCAAATACATAAAAATACATTTTAACAGAAGTAAACTCAAGTTTTCTTGTAATTAGGTAAGACTTTTAAGTACTGAATGAATTTTAGTACTATGAAAATGAATCATTGCATTTTAGAACTATTTCTTCCTTCTTGTTAAAATGCTACAGAAAGGACAGAGTCATATTTGTCATATTTAATTTATCCTCAAACAGACCATGATGTCACAAGCAAAGAGTAAATTAACATATTTTGAATAGAAATCACCAAATTAAGGTTAATAGATTAATACAGTGAGAAACAGAGAATTTAATTGAAACCAGCAGGACTAGTATTCACTGCAGATATATATAGTCCTAATTAAGGATACTGGATTGTTACAAAGATAGTTAAAAATATGACTGTTGCTAGCTTAGAATAAAAAAAAAAAACCATAAAAATATGAGATGTGAAAAGGCAAAAGACCTTGTAAGTATAAATTTTTTGAGAGAAATAGTTCTAATAATATGACAGAACAACATTTTAAAAGACAATATTCTGTAATCTGTGATGAATATAAGAATATGCCAGCAATCAGATCTTTGTCCAGGAGAAAATAAACTAATGCACACAAGAACACATAGGTAGTAAGCTCAATTTTAGTTCTATTTTTTAAAAAAAGTCATAGAAGGATGTACTACCAGTACATATAAAGAAAATATTTAGACTTTAAAACATACTTGGACTAAGAAATCTGTTACTGCTCCATTTAAATATTAGCAGAATTTTCAAAACTAATCTTTCTGAATTATTAGTTTAGAACATTTGGTTGGTTCTGATTTTCAGGACTGCATGCTGTGTGAGTCAATCCATACATCTCCTGTGTAAACTACTGGTAGTTATGTGACCTGGTAAAAAATTAAAAATGTACAAATATTCTTCTGAAACAAACAATTTCAAGGGTCAGTCCTCTGCTTCCTGAGCATTAGAAGCAAATTGAGAGAAACAGACAAGAACATTTAAGTGTTATGCCACATTTAGACAGCTGTTCAGAAAAGTAATTACATGTAACCCTAAATCTCTGGATCAAGTTACCTAAAGTGGCAAGGACTTACTGCTAACAAGAAATATATCTTTCTTGGAGATGTACTTTCACTGTAGTGTAATTTAAAAAAATACAGAGAGAAATTCTGACATCTGAATATTTCATCAATTTCCTGCAGAAAAAAAATATTTTCTGTGCTAGAATATCAGTACTATGGCTAAAATTAGATAATCTACCTTAATATTTTACAGAAAAACCCCAAGGCAGACTTCAAGAAATATGACAATCCAGTGAAGACTGTACTTCCACACATATTCAGTTATTTCATTATAGTGGTTACAAAATAATTCATGAAAGTTAAAGGCTCCAGTAAAAATCGCTTTATCTATGAAAATCATATATACAGTTTTTAAGCTGATTATAAAAACCAAAATGGAATAAATTTTAAACCAATGTAAAGCATTTATGCACTTTTTCTTTTAGAAACAGGTATTTTTACCCCAAGTACTGCATGACGAAGCACTTACCAGGTTCCCTACAGAAAGGACACTGCTAAACTGTTCTGTCATTGGGTAGTGTTCCATGGCCATAAACAAGGTGTTTAAAACAATGCAAATAGTTATAGCAAGATCAACAAATGGATCCATCACAACTAAATTGACGACATGTTTTACTTTTAACCATGGACTCCAGCAATCCCAGATCAAGAAAGTATTTGCAAATCTGTACCAGCATGGTGGGCATTTCTGTCTGGATTCTTCAAGTTCTGGAAAAAAAAATAGAACAAAATTAACAAATAATGACTATTCCAATTATATCTATTGGAAGTTTTTGTTTAAAATATGTAAAAAGATTAAATCATTCAAATAAACAGCTCATGCTGACACAGGATATCCCTCACCTATGTTTAGCCATCTTAAACTTCTAGTTTATTTAAGCTCCTCTACAACCAGTGGACAGTGAAGTTGTCTCTAAAGGGTGAATCATCTCAGACATCTATCTAAACAGAGAAATGTGGTTGTCACTTTCCCATGACAGTAGGGAGAGTTTAGACATTTAGCTTAGGTTAGTTGACTGACTTACAGCAGATGTCTTAATTTTGGATATTAAAAGTTAACATGACTCCGTCATCAGTGAGCTATATATAAATATATATAATTTTTTTTTGTTAAGTATATAACATGAGTACATATTTTGATTTGAGCTACTAGAAGTATTATATTTGCTACTACATTAAACCACTACAATATCATAACAGATAAATGACTCAGTGTGTATACTTATCATTGCTTATTTGAATCAATAGTTTTAACATACAGAATGCCTGTTTTCTTATTTTAAAATTTCATTTGACTTTGAAAATTCTTGTACAGTTGCAGCATCTATCAATTGAGGAAGAGAAGAGAATGTTAGTATTAGCAGAACAGCTCTGCTCTCAATTAGAATCTTTACAAACTATTTTTTCTTCCATTTCACTGTCAATATTTCCAAAGTCACAGAATAAGTAAATTTTGAATTAATAATAGCAAGGATGAATGTCTAATGTGATGGGATGTTTAAGGACAGCCCAGAAAGAAGATTGATATTTGCTTAAGTGAGAAATACTTAGACTACAAAATATGTAAGAAATGGCCACAACAGTTTCAATTAAATTTCTGCATAGTGGCATCAACCCAAATCTGCAATTTGCCAGTTTTCAGACATCCCTTACAGCACAAGGTCTCCATCATCATGACTCTTATGGGTGATTTTGCTAAAATAGCAAACATGCTGTTTTACTGTATTTGTTAATAAGGATTTAGTGCTAAACTCTACACTTTGAGGCCCGGTGAATTGATTTTTGCCTCTAATATTGTCCTGTATGGGTGGAATTGCAGGAAATTAAAAGCTGTTGCCAGAGGCCTCAAACTCATTGAAACTAACAAGCTCTTCCATTAAATCAGACTGTAGCCTCCAGGCAGAAAAGGGTGTTGTAAGTAGTGAAAGTCCTCATAACAAAGGCAGTGCTTCCAAAGGAATATATGGATTGGGTGGAATAATCACATTTCTGAACATGTAACTCAGGATGCTGAGATGTGGGATGGGACTGGCCTTGAACAAAAGTGACCACTCACACTGGACACTGAGTTGGCACAGAAGATTCCATTGCTTGCACTTAGCAACTTCTGGAATAATGGAAACCAGATGTGGGTAGGAGGTGACTATCAGGATGATATAGTTACATTGACTTGTTTCTTCTGGCCAGAAGAATGGAAGGACAAACTATTCAACTGGAGGAAGAGAATCATAGAATCATAGAATAGTTTGGTTTGGAAGGCACCTTAAAGATCACCTAGTTCCACCACCCTGCCATGGGCTGGGACACCTTCCACTAGACCAGGTTACTCAAAGTCCCACTCCACCTGACCTTGAACACTTCCAGGGATGGGGCATCCACAACTTCCCTGGGCAACCTGTTCCAGTGTCTCAACACATTCACATTAAAGAATTTCTTCCTAATGTCTAATCTAAATCTACCCTCTTTCAGCTTAAAGCCATTACCCTCTAAGGAGATATCCTCTCTACCTGGGAGGAGAACTAAGAACTGCACACAACAAGAATCAAGAGGTACCAACAGTTCACACTTCACGTGTTTGTGAGAATGGCTTGCAGATACTTTTAGAAGAAAACAGGTGATATAAGCCTTATATTCCTGACTATTAGTTTGGGGTCTATTTGTTTATCTGAGAGCAAAGGACTTCAACTATATTTTAATTCTGACAAAGTAATCCTAAGAACACTGTAAATTTTTTTGGTAATTTCTTGCCCTTTTAGAACATGTGTTGTCGGACATCCACCAGGCAGCTGTCACACTGTGCCAGTATCCAGCAGATAGATCCTTTAAGCTTATAAAAGTATTTTAATGGCATATGTATGTAGTGTGAGTGTACTCAGTTTTCATTAAATAAGCAAAACATTTCCAACAATGTATGCTTTCTCATATAGTAAATACAGTATCTTTTTATCTTTGATATACTTACCTAAGAAGGTTTAAGAAATGCTTAAGGAAGGCAGTTCATGCGCGTTGCCATGGGTTGATTACAGTTGCTTGTTTTCTTTAAAACTATTTCTTTTCATTCCAAATTCCTATTGTCTATCCTTGGATTTTATGCCTTAAGGCAATGACTGTTCTAGCACATCACTGCCATTCATAGCAATTCCTGTGTGTCTTAATTGATCCTGTTAATGTTTTATATGAAGAAATCCTTGTACTTTCTGTTTGGGGCTCTGGCAGTCCCCTAGCTATGATTATTTTGTCGTTGTTAGTCCACTCAATAGAGTAATATTATGGAAAGTGTCATGAAAATTAAATGACTAAGCATTTAGAAATGCTAGTTAGTAAATGATCTTAGAAATTCTCAAAAGCCTTTTGTACCTGATGTTCAGAGATTTCACACGTCCAGTTTTACACGTACAAAGGTAATTATGTACATAATTGTGCTGCACATGTAGTTAACAGAAATTCACTGAACTGCCTGTCAGATAAAATGCATCAAATACCTTCCATTGTATTTGTAAGTATGCTGACTATACTCATTGCTCTTTGTCTGGCAGCAGAATCTTCCAGCATTTCCATGGAAATTTGATAAGAACTCAGTCTTCTTTTTCTTATTTCTGTTTCTGTAGCGGTGCCCTGTAAATGAAATACTGAGGAATTAAACCAACTTTCAACAGCCAATTAATAATATTTACTGTATAATACTGTACTGATAATCAAAATCATCTTTGTGCAGCATCCTAGACTTCTCTTACAAAGTGAAGGTTTCTGTTCCTGTAGGAATTTGAGAAATTCAGTGGGAATTTTGTACAGTGCTACAAATAATCAAGTGGGGGACATAATACCAAGGCAATGTGGGAGCAATGAGTGAACAAAAGTTTTGCTAGGTATCTCTTTGCTACTGACTATTATTATTCTTTCAAGAAAAAATGATCAAAGTTGAAACTTGTCACCTTAATTTCCAGCAGCTAATCATGTTAAATAATTAAAGCATGAGTACAGAAAGTGAACTACTATTTAAGAAAGTAACTCTGATACAAGAAACATAACTATAATTGTAGGAATTGATTATATCTCTAATTCTATATACTACATTCCTAACGTGATAAGTGTAGTTGGAAAATTTTGTATGAGAAAAAAATTACCTTATTTAGTATTTCTTCTACCTAATTATTACTGAAAAGCTCATACTGAATTTGTGATATATTCTTGCAGTGAACGTGCAAGCCTTCTCTGTTCTGTATGGCTTCTAATCGCCTTTGCTAAGCATTATTACCCGGCTCTGATTTAAATGTGCCTAATGTGTCACTACTCTGCAGCGTGTAGGTGTCCTGGTAGCTGCTCTTCTTTTCTTCTGGAGTGTGGCCTGGGGATCTAAACACAGGAGTGGATTAAAAAGTTCCTAAATCTTGGTTTCTGGTTTTCTGATTCTGTGATTCATGGAAACCACTCACTTTTTTTCTCATTATTCTCTCCATATCCAGAAAAAGAACAAAAACACATGCAGAACTCATAAGGGATTTCAAAGTCATCTGAGTGTGAAGATGAAAAACCATTTCTGAGCATTCACTAGTACTGTTTCTTTAAAGAAAGCTCTTGAGTTAAATGGCTAATTTCAAGTGAATGTATTTCTGAAATAGAACTATAAACACAAAACCTCTGAGGTAATCTGGTTGAATTTCTGGTATGAAGGTCTATATCAAGATAGGAGAGAAACAAAAATAAAAATAAATGTGTAACAGTAGTAATGAAATCTCAATACTTATCAAAATATTTTCAGGTTAAATACAATGCCATTATAGCCACCAAAATACCATACTGAATATATATTAAAATACTATGTATGAAAAAATATGAAACAGACTGAAATACAAAGTAATTACAAAGGTACAGAGGATTTTTACGTACTTTCCTCAAGTAAGTGATAAGAAAAGCATCTTCAACGTAAATTCTGTAAGGGCTATTTCAATTAACTATCATGGGATTAGTAACTGCATTCTGCTTAATTTTGCAAGTGGTTTCCTGTATGTATTTGCAAGTTACCTATCAAATGTCTACCTTTGTTGATCAGGTGAAATTGTATACAAATTGTTAAATTCAATTTATGCTTTTTTCTTTCTATGTGTGGATCCCTTGCTATAGTCAAGGAGAATATAATACTTTGCTGAGGCTCAGACATACCAGGTTAAGGACTTTTTTCCCCTTATGTTCTGTTATTTAGAAAGTATTGCAAGTTATTTCTCACAGCTCTAAGAAATTATAAGACATGCAGAGGTGACCAATAAGAAAAAAATTCCATGCCTGAACGAAACTGTTTACTTATAATTACCTCTGGTATAAGCTGACCAGTAGGTGAAGTTAGAGTTGAAGGTCCTCCAACCAAAGAAACAACTCCATTGCAATCCACAGTGCTGTGCATCTTCCCATTTACTGGAACAGCTGGTACCATTCTAGATGACACACTTGCCTGACTAATATTACTGTTGCGCCGTTCCCCATGTCGATTTGGAACAAAAAGAGAATCTCTTCTGCTCTCATTGTCTTCAAGAGTGCTGTGCTCATCATCAGCAAAGTCATTTTCAGATCCTATATCCTTTGCATGACCTCTGAAACTGAAAATGCTTGTTTTGCTGTTGCGCCTTGGTGAGAACAGGGAACCACGAATGCTTAGCAAAGACTGTAAAAGAATTGATACAAATCAAAACAGCATTAGAACTGAGGTTCGAAGTTCTTGGCTTTTCAAAGAATAGTTACAGTGCTGGAGGAAGGGTAGCCACTTTTTTCTTCAATACTATCAGTATCAGGGGAATGTGCTCATTAGGGGACCTGAAGTAGAAGGGAAAAATTCTTTTTAATGTAATGTATCAGGACTGAGGAAAAGTTGTGCAGAACATTTTTGAACAAAGGTGGCAGGCTGAATTTGTTTAGACCTATGACTGTTGGACACAGTTGTCAACATCACTATCAAGGTTTTGCAGGTATTTGTCTTCTATTCCTTCTATTAGAGAACAGAGTTAAAATCTTTTACTTTCCTTCCCTTCTTCATCCCCTGGGTTCCTATGGACAACAATTGATAATGGTCACTGATCATTGTTTTCTATTCTATTTGCTAGAGGCAGAAGTGGTCTCAAGTTTGGCATTAAATTCCATCTAAGCTGATGTGAACAACTTGTCTGCCTTCTTCACAATAAGCTCAATAGTGGGAACAATGTATGCAGTACTCTAAAACTAAAAGACAGAGGCAGTGGCTTGGGGAAACTCTGGACGTACAGTATGAACATGACTAATAGCATACTTGTGCATATAGCACTGTGGAGGCTAGAGCAGGCTGCACACCTACCAGAAGGTACCACTTGGCCATCAGGCAGCTTAAAGCAGCCATTCATGAGACACAGAGTTATCTAAAGATATCCTCTTACAAATGAGAAAAATAAATTAGTGGTTGTTGGTAATTCATCTTTTAATTACAGTAGAAGCTGGTTAATGGAATGTTCTTCTCCCTTGCTACATATTTTATTAACAGCATTCATGAATAAATAAAATGAGTACTTATTGCAGAAAAAAGAAACCTTGCATTAAGCTTTCTTCAATTCTGCATTTGTACAGATCTTCTCATCTTGGAACATAAAAAACCTGGTTCAAGATGGCTCTCAATTTTTCACTCGTTTTGCAGGTGGAAAATGCTCACTTGCAATAGCAGTGGGTTTTATCCCATGATAATTAAAGTGAACGTGAAAACTGCACTGTAATATATAAGCCTATATTAATACTGTGAAAACCAAACACTCAATATGTGCATATATCAATCCATATGTAACTCTGTATATTCATACTCAGATTTATACATACACAGACATAATGTGTGCTCTGAACTGGCAGTACTGCCTGTTATAAAGGCTGGAAGGTGTTTTTATTGTTATGAGATGTATTTTTTCTGCTTTTACAACTATACCAAATCTTAATAATTTGGGCTGAAATCTTCTATGCTGGCTGTCAGCCTCAGGCCAATTTACTTGAAGAATATCAGCCAAATTATTTTGCTAACCCATTTATGTAAATTTGGATGGAGAAAAAGTGCTGTTTTGTTTATGCTGAAAGATAATTTTATCTAAAAAAAAAGCTTTAGCTGCTATAGAGCATAACAATGAATTCTGACCAAGTGGTACTACACCCTTTGTACATATATTTGTAAATGTATTTGGCCAATCTACAATCCTTCAAGAAACCACACACTCACTAGGTTGCATCTGACTACTACCACTGCCCTTGGTTTTTTTTAGAGAATGTTTCCATGACTGCTATGTTTTGTTTGTAGTCCAATCTTTCCAATATGTGTTATCATGTTCTGAGCACAACTAATTGGATCAGGCCCCTCAGTGATCTGGGAGGAGTAATGCCTGCTCTGCAAGCCCCTGTTGGTTTGAGACAAAAGATACAAGCCCAAATGGCTGCAATTCTAACACATGTAGAGGCAGAAACCTATGCGTCTACATGCTCCTGGAAAGTAAGGTCTGAAAGGAAAGCTTGGCTTTTCTTGCAGGCTGCACCATTCATCTGCAATGGAATACTGTGTCAAAGGACTAAACCTCAACAGGGGCCAACTGGGCAGATGATGATAATCTCCTCTTACCATTCGACTGTGTCGTTTCATGCTCTGCCAACCTATTTCACCAGGGAGCTAACTGCATGACTAACAAGATAAACCACCTCTCCCTTTACCAGTTCTACAGCCTGTAATCCTTCCACTCTTGTAGCAGCTCAGTTTTATTTCATTTATATGCAGGCAACGTATCTTTTTCAGACTAGGCATCATCCCTTATACTTGACTAATTACTGAGGTTTTGTTTCAAATTAAGCTTTCCTCCCCTCAGTGCCTTTATTTCAGTGAGAAGCATTTCTGCCACTGAATCTCATATTTGAGTCTGTAAAGTAACACACTTGATATGAACATTAAATGCCATAAACGTTGGTAGTTAAACATGGGTAGTATTGGTAGCTAAAGGTCATCTATTAGCTGAGAGCAGACAAGATTATTTTGAAGAGATGCATTTTGAGTGATTTTTCTACAAATACCATAACTGTGTGTAGACTTGAAATAGGCAAAGGTATCCTTAAGCGATGGAAGAGATCTTTTGATTTAAGGGAGTAGAGCTTTGAAGTTTGGGCTAAATGATTTCCAGAGGTCATTCCTAAATATTTTTTTCTATGATTGCAATGATGCTCCATCTTGTATAATGAATTTGTAATGAAAAAGAACAGTATGACTAAATCCTTATAAGTCCAGATGATGTCTACATAGTTTGTCTTTATTGTAAACTACTAGAGCTACTTCTCTCATTATCTGCCACTTAAAGATGCTAATTAAGGAAAACAATAGAAACTAATGATAGTGTGGAATTTCGTATGCAGGGTATTTTGATGATGTGGTCTGCTAAAAAACCCCACATATTGGTACAGTTTTAAAATTGATGCAGAACAGAGAACCTATGGTTGATTAATGCAAATATGTGAGTACTGATCAAAGAGTCTTTGATTCTTTCTCCAACCTACCAGATGCATCTTAATTTTCAGAAATGTTTTAATTAAATTTACAATTATCTTTGGTATGTTGGTTTTACCCCTTTTCTAATAGAATGGGTCAAACCATACCAAACTTCAACACTTTTAATGGTACTACCACTGGTTTTTTTCTTCACTCACCTTTTACATAAATTCCAACATGTGCAGCTGCTTTAATGTCATTCAAAACCAAACTAGAGTAGATGTACATGATTTAATAAAAAAAATAGTGCTGTACCTGGTGAGGAGATGTGAACCTTTTCTCATATGTCAATTGACTTCCTTCTGTGGAGAAGCGGAAACTTTTCCTCCTAATACTGTCTTCTGACTCGGACTTGGGGAACTTATCAATATCTCCTTTGTCCTCTGCTTCAGACATTTCTTTCTGTCTTCTTTTCTTCCTTCTGTTTCTTCTTTCTTTAGCACTCTTTGAGCTCAACTTTGATGCTTCTGAAGAACTTTCCAAGAGTTCTCCTAATCCCCCTACACCACTGAAATCTCTTGATGCAACTGATGCTGCTGCTACTGCTGCTGTTGCCTGTCAGGTCACAAAGCAAGGTATTCTTAGTAGGTGAAAAATTAACAACTTTATAGGCTTTTATCAACTGTTTTTATTACCACTGTGGTAATACTGCTGGTTGTACACCCCTGCATATGCAAATATACACAGACAAATTGAACTGAAGGTAAAGTATTGAGCTGTATAGCTCCTCATTGTTTAATAGCATAAACTACTTGAAGCATCAGCCTCAGCAGAAAAATAAAAACATTGTTCCTTAAAGACTAAGAATCATAGAATAGACTCAAAGAATAATTTAGGTTGGAAAAGACCTTTAAGATCACCAAGTCCAACCGTTAACCCAGGACTGCCAAGTCCACTATTAAACCATGTCCCTATGCTCCGCATCTAGATGTTTTTTAGACACTTCTAGGGATGGTGATTCCACCACCTCCCTGGGCAGCCTGTTCCAATGCTTGACTACCATTTCAGTGAAGAAATTTTTCCTAATATCCAACCTAAACCTCCCCTGGTGCAACTTGAGGCCATTTCCTCTCCTCCTGTCGTTTGTTACCTGGGAAAAGAGACCGACCCCCACCTGCCTACAGCCTCCTCTCAGGCAGTTGTAGAGAGCGATGAAGTTCCCCCCTGGGCCTCCTTCTCTCCACACTAAACAGCCCCAGTTCCTTCAGCCACCTCTCATAAGACCTGTGCTCCAGCCCCTTCACCAGCTTCGCTGCCCTTCTCTGGACACACTCCAGCACCTCTACGTCCCTCTTGAAGTGAGGGGCCCAAAAATGAACACAGTACTAGAGGTGCAGCCTCACCAGTGCTGAGTACAGGGGGACAACCACTTCCCTTGTCCTGCTGGCTACACTGTTTTGGATACAAGCCAGAATGCTCTTGGCCTTTTTGGCCACCTGGGCACACTGCTGGCTCATATTTGGCTGGCTGTTGAGCAGCACCTCCAGCTCCTTTTCCTCCGGGCATCTTTCCAGCCACCCTTCCCGAAGCCTGTAGTGTTGTGTGGGGTTGTTGTGACCCAAGTGCAGGACCCGGCCCTTCTCCTTGTTGAATCTCCTATAACTGTCCTTGGCCCATTGGTCCAGCCTGTCCAGATCCCTCTGCAGAGCCTCCCTGCCCTCAAGCAGATCAACACTACCTCCCAATTTGGTGTGCCTGCAAATTTACTCGCTGCACAAGACACTGGTCTAAAATTAAGGCAGTCAAAAAAGTAGAAACATGATGTTTTTTCATGTATTTCAGACCTGCTTCCCCATTTTCTCTCAAGAAAAGCCCCATGTCATAATCTAATTTAGCTGATCCCTTTTGAGTTTGAGAAAACTAATTCCTAGCATCCACCATATGAGTTAGTATATCATAATCCAACTAGCAGCCTGCAAGAAGTTGAATCCATCCTTTCCTCACTGTCTTCACAGCAAGGACACTCCCCAAACTTGCCTGGCAACAGGCACAGCCTCTAGACATGTCTGCAACCCCTCTTCACGTTTGCTTTCCTGCATTTCCCACTGTAACAGCACTCCGGGTCTTTATTATAGATACACACAAGTAACTCTATTGTCTGTTGCTGACATGGCCAAAGAGGAGAAAAAGTTTAGGTTTCTTCTCTGATACAAAGAGATGAGATGACTTACTGGAGCAAAAAGCCATCCCAAAACTTAGGACCAGTACCTTCACTGACAGTGGCCAGCCTACCTCACTTGGTTCGTTAGGGAAACCAGTTCATTTAGTCATCAAATAAAGGAAGAATTGAGAGTGTTTCCAGTACTTTTCCCAGAAAGAACTGCCTGGGAGATTGCAATGAAATTCTGCAGTGGAAATTATGTTTGGGAAGTTGACAGGCTGCTGTGAACTTACAAAAAAAGGGTGGCGTGGTAAATGGCAATAAACTAGAATTATATAACAAAGATGACCAGTAATTATCCAGCAAAACATATATTCAATGCCACATATTTCAGGGATGATGACATATCTCTCTACAGCAGGAAAGGATAGTTTGAAACCTCATAGTATGAATTAATGGCTTTCCGCACCACAATATCTAACCCATGCTATACAAGTTGACTTGATACAGACTTTTTCTGCTAAATGGGGTATTAAAAGGATTCTGAAGTGTTTTCAATTCAAAAAAATTATACTCAAAATTTTGTCACACTGGTTTCATGATGTTGTCCTTCAAATGCTCTAACAGAAAGAAAGGCAGCAGACGCTGAGTTATCACCCATCTACTTCATAATACTGACATCAAAGGTCAAACAAGTGGAGCAATCCAAAGACTGCTGTGATGACTTAGGTTTATGGATGAGTATTTTCAGTGTCAAGGGAGTGAAGAGATGGGTCCCATACTCATTTTTGTCTCACCTTGTAATGCCTACTTCCAGCTAATATTTTCATGTACAAAAGGGATCTTCACTGTAATACTGCTTTCCTTAATAATGAATTGAGTGGACATTCATTTAAAAAAGTAACAACTTTCCAGGGCTATTATCCAGCCTTCCCTGTATTCTCTGTTTCATATGGTTCTATTTTTCTCCTAATTCTGGATCAGCTTCATCTCTGGCCCCCCTCTTAAACACACAAACATCTAGATGTGCCTCCTGGTATTTTTTGATATAATGTGATTTAGTGTTTTTCATGGATGAAAATATCAGTGTTTTTTTTTAAAAAAAAACAACCACCTATTCCCTTCTGATATTTAACTTTTTTTTTTTATTTGAATTTTGTAGGATTCTGGTTTTTCTTTAGTGATTTGGAAGTGATAAGGTTTAATGCCTAAAATAGAGATATGCTAATTAGATTTCACAGGTCATGCATAAAACTTTCTTTTCAAGAAAAAGAAGCAGTTTCACTTTCTGGCAGCACTTTACAGAATCATTCTAACTTACTGAAAGAAGCTGTAAAATACTACCAAAACTATAGTCTCATAGAAGATTCTAATTTGTTATCATTTAATAAAAATTGTCCTGTTGAAAACTATGATATGCCATATGAAAAGCAATAGAAAATCAGTCCAGAAACTAGGCAGATGTCTGACTCACAGAGCTGAACTCTTGCATATATTTTACTTTCAGATAAGAAAACCTCACACAAATATATATATTAAAATGTCTTTTTTTGCATAAAAATTTAAATAATTTTATTCTCTTTTCACAGAAAACAAAGGTTACTTTAAAAGTACTCTGAAGTAATACCTTTGTTATAAATATTGCTAGTCTGTTCTAAGGATATATAAACTTCTGATTGACTTCATTGTGCTTGAATTAGGGACATGATGAAATACCTTGCTGGTAGAAACCTAAAATAACTCTGATTTCAATACTTCCCTCTATTTTCTGAATGCTGGGGAAGAACTATTAAGTACAGCAAGCCTGGCAATTCTCACTCAGACTGTAAACCAGAAGTAATGTCACTAGACTTTCTTCATGCTGTTCGTAAGATCTGTAACATAAAAGTATCATGAGCTATGGCTACAGAAATCAGTTTTCTAGAACACCCTTATTACAAATATTTTACTTCTAGTCTTTTGATGACCTTAGTGGAACTCTCTTCTGTACCATTAGCTTTTCTTTTTGCTATTTCTTTGTTTTGTTTTATTTTATCTTAATAGAATTATAGAATCATTTAGGTTGAAGAAGACCTCTGAGATCATCAAGTCCAACCGTTAACCCAGGACTGCCAAGTCCATCATTGAACCATACCCCTAGGCACTATTACTTCCTGATTTTCATTGCCTATTTGCACTTCTATAACTTTTGTGGTAAACAAGACTTTTTTTCTTTCTGTAACTCATTGCATTTTTATGCAATTTATACATATTCTAATTCATAAAAAAAATATTATCCTTGCCTGAAGAACAAGGCTGTTCGGCAAATAAAATTTTCTTCATTACCTGAGCTTCTTCTTGTTGCTTCTTCAGTTGTTCCAGCATCTGTTGAAATTCTGCCTCTTTCTGCTCTGCTTCTTCCATGGTTGCTTGATTCTGTTCTTCATAGGCCATGGCAACCACAGCCAGGATCAAGTTGATCAGGTAGAAAGAACCCAGAAAAATCACCAGAACAAAAAATATCATGTATGTCTTCCCAGCAGCACGTAGTGTCTAGGGAGTAGAAAGCATATCTATGTATTATTCTACCACTTATCTTTGTTACTGCAACAACATTATGCTTTCAGCTCATCTACAAATAAGCCTATCATATATTTTTGTATGTCACCTACAGTTTACTTTAGATGTCATAAAAATTTCTTACCAACTGATACAGGTTTTCCCAGAAGTCCTGAGTCATTAGCCGAAAGAGTGACAAAAAAGCCCAACTAAATGTGTCAAAACTTGTGTAACCATAGTTGGGGTTTCTACCAGCTTTCACACAGATATATCCCTCTGGGCACTGCCTATGTGAAAAACAAAGAGGAGGTACTTTGTTACAACTTTTCTTTCTTTCTAGAACATATTTATTATTTTTTGGAACAATATGCATTATTTTTCCACAGGAAATCCATGAATTACATTTAAATTCACTCAGGGAAAAAAAAAAGTCTTAAGAAAAGAACTAATAAGACTATAAATGAAAGATACCCTTTCCAGCTGTTGAAATGGCCTAAATATTTAAATTCTCCTCAGTCTCATTTTGCAAATAAAATCTTTATGCCAAATGAATAATTTCCTGGCAGAAATAATTGCTAAAATATTGTTAAGGTTACAGAAAGATTAAACAATATTATTAGCTAATTCCAATTGTACGTTTAGGGATCTCCCACATAATGCTGAGTTCACTGTTGCCATTTAGGTATTGGAGTTCAGCTAAGAATTCTAGGCTCATAATGGGGCACATATGTACGGCAGAATTTTCCAGTAATGGAAAAGAGTTAGGCTTGAAAAATAAAGATTCAGTCTTGAATTATGAAGTCAATACCACGCCTTCTTAATATTTTACATAATCTCTTTCTCAGTTCTAACCTTTGCTTTCATCCTACTTTCTTCAGTCAGTGCATCTCCAAAATAGACTTTACAAGAGTTTTTTATCATTAACACCAACATCATTTTCCAATCAAGCTGGAAGAATAACTTATTATTTTGTTTAGTCAGAAAGTAAAATAATTTGACTTAATTAAGTAATCATTGTTTAGCAGCAAAACTCTGTAAGTTCTTTAACATGGCTAAATACAGAGTTACAACTGCTACAGATAGGTTTCATGTTATTTCTTTTTCTACAGAACATACCAGAGGATTTTTGAAAGGCTCTTACCCTGCATCAGAGCTATTACCACAAAGTAGGGCATCTCTTTGTCCTTCCAAAATGTAAAAATGAGCTGTGTAGAAAGCATTAGAAATATACGTGAATAAATCAAATTAAGTGGAAAGTACTAAAAAGCAAAATAAAAGTAAATTGTAATAAAATCGAAGTGGCTAGCTGCTGGTCACTTTGTAGTTTGTTTAGGAGCCCTTCTGGTTATTGTACTTGTTTATTGTATGTATTTGATCTCTGTCAGTCAGTGACCCTAAGCAGTTCTACATAAGGCAGAAATACAAATGTTCTTTGTTTGTACACAAATAGTTGCATACTATAGCCAAAAATATATTAAAAATAGTTATATCAGACATTCTTACTTTCATCCTCAATGTAATCCTTCCAGTTAAATGTGCTCACTGTCATATTAACAAATGTACCATTTTCATCCATTGTGCTGTTAAAGTAGGAAATAACATTTATTTCAAAAGTAGAATTGTCTGGAGGCCACTGCAGGCATTTATTCCTCAAGTTGCCCATGAACAGCTGCAGCCCTATTAGTGCAAATACACTCAGACAAAACACAGTCAGGATCATTACATCCGAGAGCTTCTTCACAGACTGAATTAGGGCTCCTACAATAGTCTTTAGGCCTGCAAAGAGAAAAGATCCACAGATTTATCAAAGAGTATCTTTGCCCTTCCCGTATAATTAAGATGTCATGCAGACACTTAAAAAAATATTTTTTATTTTTCAAAAAGTAAAGCTTCATGAGCAGCCTCAGAGCTTGTGAAGATGAAAGAAAAAGATTCTTTTTTATGAATATGTAATGTACATATATTCCAATAAATTGAATACATAATGTTATTCTCAAGCAGGAAATTTTATCAATCATGCTTTCCTTTTACAGTTTTGATTTAATTTTTTAATTTTTCTCTGCATTTAATATTCTGCCAATGATTCAGTTTCCAGTTAATATTACATATGACTTCACAATAGTATGAAGACAGTACAGAGATAGAATTGCAAGTAATTTTGAAGAAAAAAAAACATTTGCATTTGATAAACTTTCCTGTTCAATATTTATGTCCTTTTTGGTAGCTTTTTTTTTTTGTTACTTGGTAGTCTTTAAGACTAATGTCAATTTTAGGTGTAAAATAAAGGAAAAAATTCAAAATCAAGAAAGCCATAGCGCTAAAGCTTTTTTAATGTAGAGACAACTTGTTGTAACAAAATGCAGAAAAACAAAGCAAAATAACCCATAGGCCTCATATTTTATGTTTCATGCAAGAATCTGTTAAACTCAAAGGCTGATTTTGCAAAATAAAAGAAGCTAGTGCTGAAAAGGCAAAGAATCATAATCCAGGCTTATGATCCATGCCTTTTTTTAACTTTTTTTTTTTTTTTTTTTTTTTTTTTTTGGCAACACGAGCAGCAAACAGCAAGACTTATGCTCAAAAGAAGTGAATTCAACTTCAATGGAACGAAAGTCAGCCTCGGTGTTTAACCTAGCTCTCACCTGGAATGACTGATATTGTTTTCAAAGCTCGGAGAACTCTGAATGTTCTCAACGCTGAGACATTGCCCAGGTCCACAAACTCTGTCACATATCTGTAATAGGGGAGTTCACACACAAACACAATGACAGCACACAAATAACAGTTGGAGATACGAGGGGCCTAACACCTTACACCAACTACTTCTTACCTGGGATTACAGAAATAGTTTTCAAAGCTCTCAATACTCTGAAAGTTCGAAGAGCTGAAACATTGCCTAGGTTTACAAATTCTGTTACATACCTGTAGGATTAAATCACAGTTATTCAGAATTGAGGCAGAGCTTATACTAATTATGTGGGTTTTCAAAACCTCTGTGCCAATATTAGTAATCATGCTTCAAAATTTACCTGTCTCTTCAGTACACCTCACTGTTATAATTTTTATTTTCATCAATTTTGCTTAAATTTCAATGAAGCGAAACTCACTGATTTGTATTTGAACAGCTAATTAAACTAATTAGTTTGCAATAGGGTGGTGACATGAAGTCAAAGGTATGGCTTCCATTCTGGTGAGCAGAAAAATGTAGGACATGAAATTAGTGTCCCTCAGCTCGATGCTGGCTCCTGCCATATTTTACTTTCATTTATGAGCACTAGAATGTGTGATACAGTGCCTAAACTTCACAGGTTACAGAAGTTAAATACCTTCAAATCAATATACGTACTATAATAATATTTGTCACTAATTTCATGCCCTAAAAGCTTAAAAAGTTCTTGAACCACTTACGCCATTAAAATGACACTGAAGTCAAGCCAGTTCCATGGGTCTCGCAAAAAAGTAAAACCTTCTAAGCAGAAGCCCCTCGCAAGAATTTTGATAAGTGATTCAAAGGTATAAATTCCAGTGAAAGTGTACCTGAAAAACAGCAGAGCAGGAATAATGAATTTTTGCATATTTATGCTTATAGACAATGCCATTCTTTATCAAAGATGACTTACAAGAAAAGAAGTATGTAGAAGTGAATGGAGGAAATAATGAACTTAACTTGCCCCAAACATTTAAGAATATAATCATTGTTCAGTAGATGAAATTTGAACCTGACACATATACACTGTTCATTTTCTAAAAGGTTGATCTAATCTCAGCTTTTGTGCTTGCAAATAATTTCAGACTCTAGTATTTATAGATACGTTCAGACTTTGGTCTTTATATCTACATTCTCCGGCACTCACAGACCTGTTTATTTGCTTGCATTCACAAATCGGGTAGATGTCTAAGTGTAACAAAAAATGAAGATTTTTTTTTTAAATGTAAAAATCAGAGAGCTTTGTGAAAGTCAGTTCTTGGTAATAACTATACTCATGCCTTTAATACAAGTTTATTTCATAAATAATCATTAAATATAAGAAAGCATGCCCAGACTGCTATTTTTTAAAGGTGTGGAGCATGATTACCAATTTACCTCGTGTGAGAACAACCATTCATTTAAAAACACAGAATAGTCAGTTATAACCAGCGAAATGCAGGGACTTCCTCAGACCCACACGGGTCTGTGTGGACCTCTGGGATAAAGGAAATCTGCCTACAGACCCTACTGGTCTCCTTTCAGACTCTCAGCAACCCTAACAAGCCATAGTCATGTTGAACATACTGGGAACAGAGTGCAGTTTCTAAATACAGCATTCAGAGTAAGATTCCTTAATGCAGTGAAATAAATAAACAGAAGTCAATAATGGTTATTGGAGAACAGGGGGTAGTGAAAGAACCCACAAGTGGTTAGAACCAGGTTTTTCATGAGTAGTATTATTTCAAAGAAAAAAAGACACTCAACCTGGCTTGTATCCAAAACAGTGACCAGCAGGACAAGGGAAGTGGTTGTCCCCCTGTACTCAGCACTGGTGAGGCTGCACCTCTAGTACTGTGTTCATTTTTGGGCACCTCACTTCAAGAAGGACGTAGAGGTGCTGGAGCGTGTCCAGAGAAGGGCAGCGAAGCCGGTGAAGGGGCTGGAGCACAGGTCTTATGAGAGGTGGCTGAAGGAACTGGAGCTGTTTAGTGTGGAGAGAAGGAGGCCCAGGGGGGAACTTCATCGCTCTCTACAACTGCCTGAGAGGAGGCTGTAGGCAGGTGGGGGTCGGTCTCTTCTCCCAGGTAACAAACAACAGGAGGAGAGGAAATGGCCTCAAGTTGCACCAGGGGAGGTTTAGGTTGGATATTAGGAAAAATTTCTTCACTGAAATGGTAGTCAAGCATTGGAACAGGCTGCCAAGGGAGGTGGTGGAATCACCATCCCTAGAAGTGTCTAAAAAACATCTAGACGCGGAGCATAGGGACATGGTTTAATAGTGGACTTGGCAGTCCTGGGTTAACGGTTGGACTTGGTGATCTTAAAGGTCTTTTCCAACCTAAATCGTTCTATGATTCTATAATATTTGAAAGGAAAATGTGTATCTGTATTTGCTTAGAGAGCAAATATGCATGTATAACTGTGAACAAGAAAGAGAAGCAGAGATACTTTGTGGTTTCCTTACTCTGCCAGCTCTTTGTTACTCCTTCATAGGTATGGCCCCTTCTGAGCAGTTTGAGTTTCTAGTGGTTTGAGTGCTGTGTGTGCTTGCTGTGGCTGGCAGTTGTGAGTTTGCATCAGTGAGCCATGATGAATGTCCCACTGTGCTGAGATCATGGATACTCATGAAATATATGGCTGGCCTCACCATTGGCATGCAACAATTTTAAATCACATTTGTAGTTCTGGAGCTCCTTTTCTGATTTACAGCTCAGAACACCCAAGGAAGAGAGCTCATGTTTGTACATTATGGTAGAAGTTCAGATATTCCTCAGACATAATTTTGAAACAAGACATTACTCTTAAACCATTTGAATTATTCAGGAGGGAACCAGAAAGATACTGATGATCTCATGGAATCTGATTCTGCATAACTCTGGAAAAACCCATGCTGGCATGCAACTTTCCATAAATGCTTCTGGTTTGGAGTTACACACAAAAAAAGATGTAAAAATAAAGAAGATGTTTAACTTACTCTACATTCTTTGTCCAGTCTGGAGGATTACTCATGGTCATAAATACACAGTTGGTCAAAATAGTGCACATGATAAGCATGCTGAATAATGTAGATTGTAGTCAAGGCACGTAAGTAAAAAAATTACGGCAGTTTTATAAAACTGAAATTAGTACTAGAAATATTAAGTGTATAAAAATATGTACAAAGAACACGACATTCCAAATAAAATCTGAAAATACAGTTTCACACGTAATTTTATCCATTCTAAATGGTATACCATCTGGCATGTTATGGTGCACTTACTGTAAAACAATGCATTACTTTTGGAATTATGGCAGGTTTAGGATTTAAATGAAACTTAAACACATCCTTAAGTCTGTAAAAATATGAAATAAGTACCCAAACGTAATTACTCATTGAAGCCAGCAAAATCATTCTAAAAGATCTTTAGGCAGAGGTTGATTGTTTACGCCCAAGTTGTTCTTTGAACATGATTGAAATATTTTTGAAAATACTCTCCTTCATTCTGACCTGGATCTTTTATAGGACACCTACCCCAGTGCTGAAAACACAATGCTCAAGAAGGATTCCTGACAAAGCAGCCCTTCATTCATACTCTTTTGTCCTTGCTAAGTGAGTCTAGTTCATGAATAGTACTGCTAGTCTTGGTAAAAGTGTGACCTTAGATATATTCAAGTGCAATGGTTTGCTCCAAATTTGGCCTTAGCTGCAGGGCTTAGTATGGGATAAGGTCTCCTTTTGTATATAAAGCCTGATATTTAAACTCTGACAGCTTTAGGTGGCTCAGTAGAGAATTCTCTCAGTAGGAATGAAGATCATACTGCAATTCACATGTGATATTGCTGCTTTTTAAGTGTGATCAGCATATGTTTAGTTGGCATAGTACACCCACATGGACATAATTTGTATATCTGTATGAAAAGTATTATTTTGTTAATTACAGTTTTAAATGGCAACCCTTAAATCAACATTAAGAAAAAAGGATATGAATGTACCAAAATCTTGATGGCAATTTTTCTGATGGGATTAAAAGGAGTTAAAATGTACAAGGCAGATGTGGCACTGAACCGGAAAATTGCCTTTCCTTTATTCAATACTATGAAAGTCTGCAAAAAAAGAAATACAAAATTAAAATACAGTGCTGACTACATAAATGTCTTTACCTCCTAGAAGAATCCATTCTCCACCTGGAAGTTTCACGCTCCATTCTACTGTCTACCTGTGATAGGAAAATAACTGATTTCTATGAACACAGTCGATTAAGCCTTCTACTGCCAGTTCTCCAATTTGCTAAATTTCCCAGCATGTAGACTGAATATTGATGTTATTAAAATTGGTGGGAAGTATCAGCACCAACTTCAGTTAATAATAGCAAAATGCAACATTTCATCACTAAAATATTTTCTATTTTATTTTTAATGAAGTCTTTGATTAAAGTCAGAGTTTCAAATTAATCAAATATATTCTACCTTGTAAGCAAACACAAACAAAACCAAAACAGCAAAACAGCCATTCTAAACACCAGTTTGAATTTGGAACAAATACTTGACAGAATTATATTCACACATATATATGGTGACAAGGACGAACACCTGTCACTAAACAACCATAATTTTAAAACAAATTTTGCTATAATTTCAGATTGTTAATAACAATATCAACTATTTGTGTCTTCTAAAAATATATCTGTGAAACAATAAAAGGGATTGATAAATTGCCAGCTGACATCATTCTGAGTAGTCTGAGGTGTACATATGCCAGAATTTGGCATCCTATAACAACAAATATTTTCTTCAAAAAAATGCTGGTTTAGTTTTTAACAATATGCTCTTATTTTCCCTATATGTGAGCACCAAATTTAGGTAGTTACTGTATTTTAAAACTTGACCTGATAAACCTGTGGTTCGTGCTCATTTCATTCTGTTCCTGTTGGCGGTCATTGCCTGTGTTTTCATTTTTATTCCAAGTGTATTTGTGTGTAAGGTTTACTTGCATCTTTGGTGCTGTTTGAAATATCCTCAGGACATGACTATTCTTCATTCCTTTTGCTCTTTGTCAATGGTAATGGCTCTGCTTTGTGTTACCATAATAGAGTCTTTGTTACACTCTCAGCAGAGCTATATAGTATCACTGTTCTCCATGTTGATTTCCATTGTCTGTAAAAACTTGGCTGTGATCAGAAAAATGCTGCCCTCTCCATGGCCTTTACTGCCTATCTGGTCTGGCATCTCTGGGAGAGAAAGCAAGTATCTCTACAGTAGGAAAGAAAACAGGTAAAGAAGTGTTGCCAGTGCCTGTTCACAGAACAACATCAAGCACAGCATTGAGGATGACAGAGGATGGACTCACACTCATTGGCATTTGTCTCTGCCTTACAGTCCTGCAGCCAGATAGAAATGCTAGAAAGATGTTGCCTGTCCCAAGGTCACCGCTGTAGCAGAGCCTGAGGACAGACTACAATTCACGGATGATTTTCTCTGCATTGACAAGTTGATGATTAAGAGTAGTTTCTGCTCTAAACTGGAGGAGGCATGACTAATTCTCGTTCATCATTTAAGATGTCCATTTGTTTTCTGTTGAGCTTATTAGACTGGTAAATACAGACGTTACCTATGACAAAAGATTCTGCAGTTTACAAATTACTCTCATAGACTAAGTCTATCAGTAGGCAGAGTTTTTACGCTTTTGTTCCAAAAAACCTGACTGCTTTGGCATTTAGAAGTTATACTTCACTACTTCTCAGGTTTTCTGATTCATTTGTAGAAGACTTCTTTAGAAAACTTTACTCCTAAACTTATTTACACAACTTTATTCCCAATTTTTTTTGCAGCTAGTCAAGAAAAGGGCTTAGTGCACACAATTCTATTGTAAGTAAGGATCTGCATGGAACTGCTGATATAACCAAAAGCATATAAATGAAAATAACCCTTGGGAACACTCCTTCTTTGAGATTTCATTTCTTTAAATTTTCTTAATAATGTTAATATTTGTATTATCTACAGCACTGTTTATTTAACTTTGGCAACTGTTAGGTTATGCCGTTACTTAGGGATTCTGATTTATTTTCAGTTCCTTTTACTGAAGCCATAATTTTAAAAACAGGTTTGTGAACCAAAGGTAAACACAAATTTAGCCACAAAATTGAGAGTACTATTGGCATGATTCTTTCCTAACAAGATGAGCTTCTTTTCAGTTTAAAATATTTTATGTCTTCATTTTTTTGTAGTTGCTCAACATAGAGTTTCTTATCTCAATGGTAGCCTGGGATGTTTTGTCATCAGAGCGTCAGAGCAACTGTGTTCATTTCCTTCTCTGTTTCAAGAGATGGGAAAAGATAATCCCAAGCATTTGTCCATAAAACACCTTCCGCATTTTTTAATTTAGGGTTACTATCCACAGCTTCATCTTCCTTCACTCTTATTATCCACAACACTTTGCAGGTCTATCAGGAACTGATCACATCTTGATGTTGCTAAAGGAGAATGCAGAAACAAGCAGATAGAGTTCAGAGAACCTGCTTTTACTGTCAACTGTAACTTTTACTAAACTGTACAGGACATAAGGTGGTTTTAGCTATTTGCAGGCTGGACTATTTCAGATCCTAGAGTAGTTTAACAGTTTACAACTAATTCCAGCTATGGAGATGTACTTGTTAGTTCCTTGTCTTTCTCTGAAGTCATATAATAGTAGTCTGTTTCTAGAGTGCATGCATTATTGTTGCAAGACCAGAACCCATATACTCTTCTGCCAATCCTGACATTTTAAAAGTTCAAGGGGCAAACTTTTTACTTGAATGGATCTGTTTGAACTAGCCTTTCTATCTCCAAGTCCTTGGCTTGTGGATCATGTGAAAATGAGGATTTTGTATGACTGTGCAGATCAGAAGGGGAAGTACACCTGGTTTAGTTCACATTCTTCATGGAACACATCTGTTGATATTCTAGTTGTGTTATAGCCTCACACATAACTCAGGCACATTACTTTTCTCTCACAACACAGAACTCTTCACTCTGCTCTATCTGTATGAAAACTTTCAACAAAACTGTCTTTTTTTTTTTTATTCCTTCCTCAAAACTCAGCTTTTCTGTTGTGTCTGCCACAGATGTCCAATTGACAGCTGTGCAGCAGAGATCTGTCATAGCAATCCAAAGCACCTAAAGCAACAGTTTTCATTGTGGTAGTTTTATATGACCCAGGATTTACACAGAATACATGCTACATATATATATATATATATTTTTATACATATGTGCATAGATATAGGTTTACATTTGTTATATTGCTGTAACAGATATGAAGTATAGTTACAGTCCTTTATTTCACTAACCTGAATGGATGCTACCTGGTTATCTACAATGATCTCCACTGCAAAGCCATGCTTGGAACACCTTATTTGTCATACCAGTCTTAATGCTACCTTGAAATCAGGAAAACTTAGTCATGTTCTTGAGTTCAGGCAAGCTCAAGTAAGCTATAACTTCCTTACAATGAAGTAAGTAACAAGTAACTCCATGGAAGTTGAATGATTCACAATATAGAAGAGCATAAATCAATTCTGTTAAATGAAAAGATGTTTCTGTTTCTGCATATTTAGTGACTTCATGGCTCCAACCATCCTATTTTGTGATTGAACTTTTCCAGTGTAGAAAATTACATTCTGTTTTGTGCAAAAGATTATTCACTCACTTTTTTATTGATATAATATGGGTCCAGGTCTTCCAAAGGTTCTGATACCATTTCTGGAGGTATGTCACCATAAATAAATGGCAGTGTTTTTCCTGCTTCCAAGTCACTGTTTGGTTTTGGACCATTTTCATCATCATCATCTGTATGTTCTTGCTTGGGCTTTTTAGCTTTTTCTTCTGCAGAACGTTTTTCAATAGCTGTGAGGGAATCTCTAGTAAAATAGCGGAAGCTTTCAGGTCCTGGTGGTACCAGCAGTGCCTGTGCCATGTTTTCATCCTGCAAATTTAATTACTTTTAGCCTCTTGCATAAGAATGACCTATAAAAGAAAATTAGATGATTTAGGAAAACTAGATTGTACCAACAGAAAAAGTCCAACATTTGCTCAGAAACCCTTTCCAGGCCTGAAATAGAAGCAGCATATTTCAAGGCTGAATGAAAGTTAAAAGCAACTGCTCAGAATTTATTTAGATATTTCATAAATTATTTTTCAGCTTTTTCCTGCTGGTCTAGAAAAAGACACTACTTCTGCCCACAAACAGTGCTTTGCCTACATCCTTAGACTCTCCCAGTTAGAACAAAATACTGATACAAGTGTTTTAACAACATATATATTTTAAAGATTTTTTTTAAAGCATAAATATATATTCTATGAGGTACTCTTGAAAATTGTAAACCTGTATTTTACCAGTTAATGTATTATACCTTCACTTATTTCTTCAAGTATCAGTAACCCAACTTTACACATGTAAGTACTTTCATTAAACACAAAAGAAGTTTTTGTCCGATTAATGCTGCTTAAATGACAGCAACTGAACTATGAGAGAAACAAGCATACTTCTTTCTTACTGACAAGTTTACTGTGCTGAGGGTTAATGTTAGATACCAAAGCAGGTTAGGTTGCATTTACTGACTGTCCGTGAGCTGTGAATCAAAATCACAGGCCTTTTAAGTAAAAGGAAACAGGATGTATGATCAAGACTGTGGGAAAAGAATGCCGCTCCTTTTTTTTATGTCATAAGATTTATATTTATGTCATATGCCGCACATGTCATAAGTTTATTTCAGGCTAAAACTACTTTGAAATCTGAGATTCTGGTTCCCTACGAATGTCTTTGGTGCCAGTGCTGGATGATTTAGTCCCTGCTGCTTCTTCCTGTTCTCTGCACCAAACTCTCCACTCTACAACAGGTCTTTTCACGAAGCCCTGCAGTGCATCAGCTGAAAATAATATTCTTTTCTCTCTTCCAGGTCCTTCTACAGCAGGACCAGTTGCTTAAACTGATGCATTGTACAGCACAATGGAGAAGGTTGAATCGTTAGAGGGAGAGAATAGCAGAAGGAAAGCAGATCTGGTTAAGGAGCAGTGCCACCAAGTAAGAAAATATAGCCTTATTTGATGTCTACTTTGGAAAAGTTTGTGACATAGTGTAGTAATAAGTTTAATTATGAAAACCAATCTTTAAGAGTGAGTTTCAGTGCCTGAAAAGAGTTCTAATTGTGATTTCTGTACATGAAGCCATGTAGTCTTCCCTACGTTACCTCATCAATGTGCAACATCTGGTTGACACATCTAGATTTGAGACATAGTATTATATTAATTTGCATTCATTCAATAGTCTTTCTCCTAAAGCTTATCACCTTCCTGGAGCAGTTTGTAGGAATCACATACACACACACATGAAGCGCTACAGTAATGATCTTACTGAATAAAGGATTCCTTTTCAAATGACCCCCGCAAAATGTAATACTGTATGAAGGTAGAGGGGCGTGTTAAGAAGTGCTTTAAGAATCTACAACAGAAAACTGGAGGAAAGACATGAAACTGCACATTCCTAAATCTAAATTACCAATCCAATGATATGATGGGTAAACCTGCTCCTGTGCCACCTCAAGTCTTTATCTCTGGAGCACAGCACAGCATCAGTGTGTACAATCAGCACTGAGATCACTGAAATAATCTAGGTGGGTAGATTATAGCACTAAGCATCTAAGTGACACAAAACCAGAACTGAGGTACTTGTCCCTAAATTCATAAATAAAATATACTAGAATGTAGACATGGAGAAAGCTTTTCTCAAGGAAGATCCTGGAGACCCATGAGTTAATGTAATGTGTGGAATCACAGAGATCCTGGAGGGGCTGGATGTACTGATGCAGTATAAATTGAAAAATGAAGTGTTAAGCCAAACAGAGACTCCAGCAGACAACTTTATCACCTGTTGCTACACTGAAACTTCTGCTACTAATTTTTAGTTTGCACAAGATGGAAGCCTTTGCTCGTACCTGTTGTTTATTAATTTAACTCCCAGTTATAAGGATCCTAAATAAAAATTGTCCTTTATTTGAGAATTAAAAGCACACACATTCTCTGGATACAGTCCACACTCCTTTGATTATTGCTTTTGCCCATCCAGTATTAATAAACATAAGTATACGTTTGAGGTTTCCCTTTGGTCTTTCTGAATAATCGATTCCTTTATTTCACATTTTGCAGGTCTGTGATTCAAATTGTTGACCTAGGTGCCCTTTCTATGAAACTAGTCTCAAAAGGTGCACCCTCCTAGAGTCATCAGTGGGTCTGTCTTCTTTTTATAGTTCAGTGCATTTGGTTAGGCTGCTTTTCTTTTGTTAACAGTTACAGTTATGAATGGTGTAACAAAATACATTGTCCTCACTAGAAATATATGTATCTGTATTGCTAGAAGTTCACAAAGGGGTCAATGAATGACTGGGAAAAGTAATATTAGCAGACTTGGGGTTTCACTGTATTTCTCAGAGAGTCATAAAACAAGTTTTTAAAGAAGTTTTCTTGACAAATTGGAAACATTACTTGAGTCCTGCCTCCACTACTGTCTGGTGCAGTTGTGTCTTCCCTGGCTGCTGCTGTTACACAAGATTTTTCCTATACTAAATATGCCCCAAGTGTTTTCATTCAGATTACAAATCTTAAAAGAACAATACACAAATATGTAGTTGACTACTATTGATATACATGCAGTAGTTTAATAGAACAATGAAAGAAAAGTAATTCTGTTTCCTACACTGAGCCCTGAACAAGAACCATTCATTTGTAAGTGATAGCTTTCCTCTTCTTCCTTCACTGGTTTTAAAATCGCTTGTTATCCAGTAACTAAACTGCCAGGTCATGAATGATACTGGACAGAATTCAGACAAAGAATTCTGTGTAATACTTTCAGAATAGCCTTCATTAGCTATCAATCTTTAAAGGAATAGTCTCAAAAATGCATGTGGTCCAGGCCCCTCAGTACCTGATACAGCTCAGCAAAAATAATTTCAAATATTTGAAATACAATTTGGACCTAGATACCATATGCGTAATGATCTAAAATTTGATAGATTTCATTAGAAAAAAAAAGCTCCAATTTAATAAAGACATGCTTTTGCCAAATAAATCCATTTTGTTATATTTGAGCATTGCATTCTGTAAATCCTTCTCCAGTTTTCCTCCAGTCCCTTACTTTAAATAATAAGATCAAGCAATAAGCAGAATCCATATGTTCTAAATTTTATGCATATTTCAGTTAATTATATTATGTCCATGGAAAACTTGTTAAATTTTATTTTTTAATATAATTATCGTCTCACCATTTACACAGAAGATGACTCAAAGTAAGTGAAATATCTGTGCTAATGATGTCAAGTTAATTTTTGTGAATCTTTGAAAAAGCGAGAAGTGGCCTGAAAGTATCTATTCTTACAATATCTTAAATCAGGCAAATGGTAAAAGTGAAAGTGTCAGTGTAAGAACCAGGTGGATACTATGATTATTTATTAAAATCATCAGGTCACTGAACAGGTTATTTGCATTCTGCATGAAACAGACCACATACACCCTTCACAATTTTCAAGGTGGAGATATAGCAAGGCTTGCAGTCTTTCTTCTGGTATGGGGTTTCTTTTGCTTTTACAGCGCTGGCATTAGAATTATTTTCCTGCTGAAACCTTGAAAGAGCTGACTACTGAGATTTTCATTCCATTAAAACTGCAACATTGGCAAACACACATGTATTTGATTAGAGTTGGAATAAGTGCAAGGACAGCAAATTGAATCTGTAAAATGACCAACTATCGTAATTTTCTTATGCTAATCCTTTATTCAAGAGGCTGTAATCTGAGAACAGTATCTTCCTCTGTGCCAAGCACAGCAATAGTGTCTCAGATGCTAAAACCTGGATTACAAACTCTGCTCTAAATCATTAGTGTTAATAAGACCGGCTGTCTCACATTAGGCCAGTAAAGATCCTTGTCCAAATCAAAAAGGTGGGGCTCCCACAGTAGGAGAGACAGAAACAACAGGGCTAGTGGCACCACTTCAGCATCAGCTAGAGATTATTTTCTGCAGCTTTAGAAGTAAAAAGTGTAGCTGTTTTGTGCTGATGTTGTCAGGAAATTGCCTCAACAGAAACTACCCGTGTCCCAAGGAGGAAAGGAGTACAGAGGGAGGGTATGCAGGAAGAGTCTAAAGAAATGAGTTATCTTAACTCCCCCTCAGTATTTGCAAACTTATTTTGCAAAATTCAGGCATTAGTTTTCTGGAACTGAAGATTATTATGTTTAAATTACTATGCTTTGATAAAATTTCAAATTGGGTAATGGTGCATTCAATTTGTCCTAAAAACAAAAGGATAGGTAAATATTAGTTCATTGTGAAGATGTCCTAAAATATTTTAATATATTATACAGATAAAAAAATATAAAATATTTTTATTGAAATTTCTCAAGGTACTTTTGCATGGAGGATAATTTCACAAAGCAAAAACTATCCCCTTATCTGCTGAAGCACACTGAAGTATTTTTTACAGTTACAGATTATTATCTTTTCATAAAATATTACTTTGTTTTTCCTGGCATCTTTATACTATTTTTTACTGCTTTAAAATTTTTTGAATAAGAAACAGAACTCTAAAGAGAAAAAAAGAGCTCTCAAATGTCACTGTAGTTCAAATTGGTCAATGCAATGAATTGCAGGTTTGAGATATATAACGAGATATCACATCAAAACTATGCACAGGTCCTAAGGCAAGGAATCCATGAATGTTGGTTCCACAAAAGTAGGTATTTTCAAGGAAAGGAATACTTCCTCAAAGCTGAAAACAGCCTCCAGCATTTAGCACCTGCTAAGAACCTGCCGATTATTTAATCTACTAGTTTAAACTATGGTAATTTATGTTTACAGGTCCTAACTGACTAATATGTAGGATTTTCTTTCTTTTTTTTCCATTCCTTCCAACATTTATCATTCATCTATTGTCTCATTTTCCTTAGACTGTAATTTATCTGTAGGAATGACTATGATTTTTGTTTGGATTTGTGCAGTCAGCCTCAGTAGCCTATAGGCATTAGTGTTACGTAACTATCCAAAATAAAAATAATTAAATTACCACCAGGTATTTATTAATAAAATTAATAAATGACAGAAGACAAAAATACTTCCTTGTTATGAGACTATGAAATCAACTAATAAGGGTATGTAACAGAAATAATACATCCTTAATAAAACCTTACTTTAGAAGGATTTAGAATAGGATAGTGGTAAGTGGCTAAATATGAATTGGTAGTTCACATTGGCTGAAACCTGTCTGAAGAACAGTAAATAGAGTAAATACTAATGAATTAATACTAATGTGGTGCTTCAGGGATCTTACATGCAATTTTATTTAATGTCCTCAGTAATGACTTGCAATAAGGTGTGAAAGCACATCAACTAAATCTTAAGAACCTCAATAAAAGTACTGTAAGAGTTTGCAAATCTGGGTAGAATGTAATACATGACGTTCAGTCTGACGAGCGAAATTCTAGGCCAATGGGAAAACACTCAGATTAGATTAGAGACTGGAAAGTAATCTCAGACCTGTCTGAAAGATCCAGAAGCTGCTTCTTGGGAGGATATTTTTGGACGCTGCTCTACCTCATCAAGACATTGCTATGGATAGTCTTTCCCCCCACTTATTTTTTTGTTTTTGCCCACTGCCATTCCACACTCATCTCTTTTCTTTTCTCTCTACCTGCAACATTCACTTTTGAATTAAGTTGTTCCTGTTTCTTGTCTCCTCCTGCATAGGAGTGGAAATAGTGGATTAAGATTCTTATATCAAGGCCATATATGCTTACTTAGTAAACTGGAGTAATCCAAACTAGATATGTAAAGAAATGAACCTGCATTTCTCAGTGCACAATACATACCCGCAAGCTGTAGAAACCCCAAAACAAATCATTTGACCCATTTAATTATAAAAAGTGACCAAAACCTCTAAGAAGTCTTTAAATGCAGGTCTGCCTTACATTTTCTTTAACACCATAAGCTGCCTCTGAAAAAGTGTGGAAAGAGATCTAGTGTGAATACTTGAAGTACTGGAGAAACCTGAAAAAGGCTAAATGAAAACCATATGCAATTTAAGAGGAAGAGTGTCTTGGCCCATCAGCCTAGTTGGAATACAGTACTTAATGAATTAATTACTTAATATTTTACAAATATATTCCAATGTTAAAGATTCTTACATTCTAAAGGAAAATAGCTACAATACATGTAACACAAATTTCTACTGCTAGACCTCATTAAAATGTTTGTTTCATTTCCCCACCGATATTTTAGTGAAGATATATAGTGCTATATCAAATGGTCATCTTAACTGAAACATCACTTTTGTTTTGTTTTGGCTGAGCAGAAAAGATAGTCTTACCTTTATTTTTCTAAGAAATGCCAAATCTCAGCATTTAGCCACTGGATCTTTTGCTATCATGAAAACAAAAAGGCCGCATTTCTAGCAGAAAATGCAATTGGTAAGAAAAGTTTCTCCTTGGGAGCTGAAGCTTCTTCAAGACTGAAGTTTCTTCAAGACTCTCTAATTCTTTGTTCCTGTGTCCAAAGCTTCTCAAAATTAATTGTGGCAGACAAAGATAACTCTACGTATTCGTGTAGACACATTTTTCTAACCTAAAAGCAAAAAGATGTAGGAAAAGCAGGATGAAACATGGGTTTGTCCACAAAACATAACACAGACCAACAGTCCATTTAAGAATATCCTTTGAGTGATATGTTTCAAAAAATCCATTTATTCTTTTACCTGCATGCTTTAACTAAAAGGGAAAAATGGGTCTTGTTGAGATTACTGCATAACTAGTGCAGTCTTTAGTAGACACAGGATAACTGTGCCCAGGCTAACAGGGGTGTTCTCATCTGTCACTCAGGGAACTGCACAGTGTAACATTATTCCCTAAGGGATTCACTGTCTTTAACCAGGAAGAGAAGCTAATTCAGTCTATATTTGTATGAAAATATGGACACATCTTCATGTTACTTATCTTAGAGAATGTTGGTATGAGTGTTTGTGTGACAATTTTTTTTTTCATCTCAAGCATTTTAATAGCAGAAAAAGATAGTTTCTTCTCCACATTCTTCAATTTAAAGCTTGCACCACTGCAAGAGCTGACCAAAGTTTGGCTATGGCTTCCTCAGTCTTTAAAGCTTTAATAATCTGAGTATCTGGTTCACTAACTTTAAATGGTCTCCTTACAACTTGCAAATTTTAGTCTTCAGACATTGAGATTGAGATGAAATGTCTTTGAGGCATTTATTCTTACTTGAACTAGATAAATTTATGGCTCTTTTTGTACTTTTAAATGTTGTTGTTATTTTGGTTTTACTCCTAGAGAAGAAAAGAAACAGACATCACTCTCCTAGGTGTCTGCTCCTGCCAAAGCAGCCCTTAATGATACTTTTCTCCAAATGTAGTAAGAATGAGTAGCCACTGTAGAAACTCTGTAGATAAAATAAAATCTGTGTAGACACAGATTGGGTCAAAGAGAACACAGAAGGTGGGAAGACAGAAAGTGAAAGTTTTCTACTAGACCACTGCTGCTCTTGTTTTTAAAGACAGATCTTCAAGTACCCCTACAGAAAAATATATTTCAAAAACTAACAGAGAATTTACCTAATACTAGTTACTATTAATCTATAATTATGTTTCCTAAAGATACAGCAAGTGGTACCACAATTATTGCTTCTATTTATTTGATAGTCACGTGAAGTCATTCCAACGATTGCTAGCAGAAAACTCCTTCAATGTTCTGGTCATTTTGAGTAATGCACTGATTCAGCACATCTTACTGTGGTGAGTCACTACTGGAGAGGTTCCACTGAAGACATCTGAAAGCTGTGCCTCCAGCGCTAACCTCAGGGGATCATGACTCTCCTACTGCCACCAATGATACTCATCCACCAATGCATATTATCCACTGAATGCAACTTTCCCTGGGGGTACATAGGGGATTTCCCCATCCCTTTGCCTATTGGGTGGCTGGATTCTGCCCCTGAAGTAGCAAGCTGAGCTCACAGTCAGCTACAGTGCAAATAGGCAAAATGTGTAAGTGCTGTTACGTGCAAGTTTTAAAATAATATGAAAGGGATACTATAGCTTCTTAATAAAAGAGTAATCACTAATACTAAGCATTGATATGACATTTGTTTTCAAAAGAGGGAGCGTAACTTCTATACAGTTAAAATATTTGCCCATTTGCAAAATGTAAGGAATTAATAGTCAATGTGTGTTGAGGAACTAATCTTTATGTGAAAATTGTTAATAACACTAATAGCGCAGGTTAATTTCAATAAATCCGTATTTTGAATTAGAGCACAAGGCAAAGAACCTTTTTTCACATGTAACCCTATCACCTAGTCTTCATCTCCCTATTTATTACATCCTACCTGTGTTTGTACTTGCTGTATCTCCAACGGATAAGAGATGCAGGTTTTTATCTACTAATGCCATACATTATTGGTAGTACAGTGGTATCAATGGGAGTCACAGCAATAATTGAAGGAAGGAGGCTGGCAGAATTGTGAGCCCTTTATCCTGAATTTATAATAGGCCTGGGCCATGTCAGAGTAATTTCATTACAGGATTTCAATTAATAATTCATCTCATATTTTTTAGGTTTTTTTTTCCCCCTGTATAATGTAGATATTGCAATATACTAAAAAAAAGCCAAACTTTCGGGTTTTTTTTAATCTAATGACTTTGGTTCTCACCTCAAGACTAGAAATTTTTATAGGCAGGTCCAGATCATACAGTTTTACTGTAGCTGAAGGTGATGATAGAGAATTATTTTGGCTGATATTGACCAAAATAATTTTTATTTGGGGTAGATTATCCTGATTCAGCTTCTATGACTGAATCATAGGTAAAATCTCAGGCCTAGTCAGTGGTGATTCCTGATGGACAGACTATATATGTTCTTTCCTGGGGGACTATTTCTCAAGCTCTTCCATCTATATGGCATCAGCATTTATTTTAAGGCTGGTTAGAATATCCTTCAAATTCTGAGACATGATATTGCTTCAAAAAAAGTTTCAACCTATATCCTCATGCACTTGAGCTCCCTTTCAACGTAATGATGACCTGGAAAAGATAGTTGCATATTGTTGTCACTTTATCCTGTGGCAAAATGTGTGATTCCATCTGAAATGTGATTTAGAAAAGAAATCAGGTTGTTCAAAATTAGATACTCTTGTAAAGATGGTTATAAGACAATATGACAGTGATGGCTTCAACTAAGTGAAATCACATGTTAGAGACAAATGTCAGACAATGAACGGAAATTGTGGGCAACCATATGGACATGTGAAGTGTTAAGTGATTATAGAAATGAAAACCCAGTTTTAGATTGACAAGAAACAGTTACACACAAAATTAATTGTCCAGATTCAGAATTATTTGTTGAGTGTTCCCCATAATCTAGATTTAGCTAATTCCTAGTAATTTTTGTACTCATATTAAAATTTAAATGTGCTGATAAGTGGAACACTAGAACATACCATTATCCACTGTGAAGGTATTAAAGAAGTCACAATAAAACACCAGTTAGCAATATCTAAATAGATCACAGTATTGATTTTGCTTTGTAAAAAAAAAATCAAAAGCTCTGTTTATAAAGTAATACTCTTCTAAATTTTTCTAGGGAAACTTACAAAAATGCATTTGCAACAGAAAATATTGCTTATAAACCTAAAAATATATAAAAAACTAAACTCAGAAAATTAACTGAATCATGAAGAACTATGCAGCTGGAACACTTACTTTCCTAGCCTTGCTAAGCCCCAGAAACTAATCAATACAAAATATGAAAGAATAAATTTTGTATAGCACAAGATTAATGGATCATATTTAGACTCTGACAGTTGTCTAGGAAACTGAAAGAGAAAAAATTGGAACTTCTGGCTTGAGAGGCTTACACACAATTCCTGGCTGAATGTTATCATTACTACACAAGTAGGAAAAAGCACAGAAAGTCAACAGGAAAATAGAGTGCTTTATATCTGTGGTTTAACACAGCATATGAAAACTGTACATGGATTTCTTTAAGTTCATTCAGGCATCATGGAAGTACCTAACAAAACTTAACCAAGCCCTACGTTTGGAACATTTTCTAAATGGATTATGGAAGTATGACTTTGACCTAGCCACTACCCCTATGTAATAAATCCAAAGAGGCAAAGCCTGTGAGTTACAAGTTCTACCACTTCTTTAAAAGGTGTCTCTTGTAATGCTGAAATTTCAGTACATTCAGGAAATATTGTACTGATTAGAGGCCTACAGCTTTAAGTAATATACACTACAGAATAATAGCTAGCGTTACAGCAGCTACTAGAATGCTAGTATTCTTCCTATTGTAACACATACTAAAGTGAGTTGATATGTAGGAAATATACGGCAAGTAACTTAAACTGGTGTTTGTAAAAACCTTTCAGGAAGACTCTTGATACTCAGTTACATCTTCACTCAGTAGGAAGAAATTGCTTCCTAACACAGGTTGAATTTTTTTGTTATATTGCTTTTGGTCAGAATTTCTGTCTCAAGACAGATTTCTTCACATGAACATTTTGGCCTTAAATATTAGTGACAGACATTTCATATGAACGAAGGATTGCCCTCTTTCAGTTAAATCTGACCTTGGACTTTTTGGCCCTTTTGAGATTAACTACTTATTTCTGTCATCAAGTTTTTTCCACTCAAGACCTAAAATAACAATTGCCTTTCTTAATGTAAACCCTAGCACTTTTTCTTTCATCTACCATACACAAGTTTTACAGCTGTTTGGGCTTTAAGTTAAAATAAAATTAATGAGAATTTTTAAAAAAGATTCAAAGCTGTTGGCGATAAGTGCAATTTGCTTTGCTCCTTGATAGGGTGCAAGAGTGCAAGTTAGGTGTATGCCTTCACTCATCATTTCAAAGTGTTCTTTCTCTGTGTAACATAAAAGCTATCACAGGAAACTTGAGGTTTTGGATACAGTTTAGGTTTAGGGTATTCTTTCCCTCTAAAGAGTGCTTTTTAAGAAAACACAATCAAATATCTGTTCAAATAAGAACCAATTATCCATGGTGAAAAATGTCTTCTTTTGACTGTCACTGTGGAGTTAGGCTAACTTTTCTAAAATGCATAGGGCTTCTTCATTCCTATAACTTAATACCCTGATTTTGTAGTCCACCAGCTTGATCCTTATTACTTAACCACAGCGCAATTAGATATACATTCAAAAGTAAATGCTTTTAACAGTAGTAACTGTAGAGAAATTTCAGTGCTCAAGGAGATTGAGTTGGTATCATGTTAACTACATCTGAGAAAAAAATTCCTGTGTTTTAGGTGGGACACAGGTGAATTCACCTTCAGGTTTCCAAGATTGCCACACATATATTTCAAATATGAATAGAAAGATAAAAATATTCTTGTATCAAAGTCTTGGTACAGTTAACACAGTTGTACTCTGTGCCTGTCTTTTGAGAAGGCAGTGAGAGATGTTTGCAAAGAAAATGCATTCACTTTCACATCTGAAAACTTCTTATTTGGACATATTTAAAACCAAAGCAAGGACTTTCGCTTTCTGAGAATGTATTTTTATTCAACATAAATTTGAAATTCCTCAGTGTGTCCAAATATTAAAAGACAGTACAATAACGAGTAAGAAAGGGCAGACTTTTCAGGATACTCGAAGCAATGTAGGCAAGAATTTGACACAAAAGGGCCCATATTCAGGCTATATAGGCTCAGAAAATTTCTACTCCTATCCCAGGACTACCAGACAGTGAAAAGACATAATTGATGAGAAAAGATGGCAGGTTTTTTCTCAATGACTACAGTAGCCAGGCCACATAGTGCTACGGTGCCATATATAAGAGTAACTATTTCTCCTGTGAACAATTAATTTCCCTTTATTCCTTGCTTATTTTAATTCACAATCTGCATTGCCGTAGTGGTTTTGAATACAAATTTCTTAGAAGTTCTTGTAATTTCTTAGAAACATATATAATCATATATAATCCTATTTTATAGTTAAGCAGAGCATGCAACAATTTGTGCTAGCCCCAAATTTCACACACACATAAAAGAAGTTTCTCACTTTACATTGTTCTTAAAATAAATTACCCTAAAAGACCAGAAACACTGCTCCCCTCTCGTTTCAGAAAGGAGGGCCTAATCTTAAATAAGCAATGTCTAACAAGCATAAATCATCCATAAATGGAAAATGCCTGCTATGTATCTATCTCAAGATCTTCCTGTTAAGTGGTTATACTGGGATATATAAAGGGGATCACAGAGCCAATAGTACTGATACTCTTCTCAGCCATTTTCCATACTGTCATCTGTGATATCCTTCCAAATCTACTAGTGTCCCTCATACTTTCATTCAAGAAATCCTGCAAAGAAATATGAGGATGTGCTTGATGCAGTGCAGGTATAGGGAGTCAGCTGTATGTGCTGTTCATCTGATCTATACATATATAATGACTTCAACACATGTTGAACATCCAGCAAGTTGACAGATCAAGTTAGGAATCCACAGAAGTAGCAAGATAAACAATTCCAGATTGAAAACAGGACCTGCGCACATGACAGCTCTATGATTATACTTGCCTAAGTAAAACTACTCAGTAAGAAGAGATCAATAACAATAAAGAATGAATAACCAGACAAATAATTAATCTGAGCATAACCTGTTCCTTAAGTTTTGTACATGTGAAAGAGCTTCATAAAACCTTAAGCTCTTCAATTAAATTTTAACTTTTTAGTTGCATTTTTTACTGTAAAACACATTCCATTATCTGTCTTTGTTGGTAGAGTAAGTGAACAGTAATTTTTTGTAGCAAGACCTTACCAAGACTGGCAACCACTTTAAAGTTTAACAATTTGAAATGACAGTGTTGGGGTGGGTTGGCTGGTACTTCTGTTTCAGGATTTTTTTTCTAATGGAATTAAATCATTTGAGGATGGATAATGAAGAAAAGAGAGACCAAATAGTTTTGTGACCTAGAATTTAACTGGCTTACTTCTGTTTAGGATTACAGTGGTAGTACACACAAGTTATGGTTACTCAAGAGCATATGGTGCTCCTACTCTATATTTATATTTTGAAGTAATACAGTCCCTGCCTGAGCTGCTCTTATCCCTAGTCCCTGAGCTTTACCTCATCATAAGACAAGGAAAATCAAGCAATAACACTATCACAGTAATATACTAAGGTTTCCAGTTGTTCATAAAGAAGATTTTGATGAAAGCAGATGAACTGGTTGCAAGATACCAGCTGCAATATCAAGGTCCTATGGGAGGGCAATCAATAGCAAACTCAGAGAGAGATGCCATTGGCAATGCGCTTCAGCGCTTTTAATCAGAAGTAGTAGCTGTAATAAGTAACAGCAGCTTTCCAATGAAGAGGACGCAGTTTCCTATAGATGGATTTTATGGTGGTTGACACTTGGTTTGATGGACTCACTGAAGCCACAGCTCAATGTGTATATTTGTTCTGTAAGCAGTCTGAACTAGTGAGCATCAATTTTATGATGATATTTTAAACCTTTTATTTATTTGAGGATTAAAAAGCAATATTCCCTACAAATAGCAACAGTACATATTACTGATTAACAGCTAGAAGCTAATAAAATACGGAAGAGTTACACTGAGTGGCAAATAACCTAATTAGACCTTTGAAAGTTAAGTTTCTAACTTCTAACTAGAATTTCCTGATAAAGAACAGAGTATATGTAACTTCCTGAAACTTACTTTCAATAGTCATTTTCAGAGTTCAACAAACAGATCATCTTAACAAATCAGGTACCAAATATCAGACATTTGCATTTTTTTCACCTTAGGTTTAACTCAAGCAGGGTTCAAGCAATTTTTTCATTTGTCACCTTATGGCAAGAACAGAATACGGATAAGAAGGGCCAGGATCTGCACTTTAGAGAACAAGATAACAGCTTTCTTGCCTTATAAAAAGAACTCTCTTAGCATCTGCTATTCTGTGATCCATCAAAAGTTGTGGGATTCCAGCACTGTAATTAATACATAGCATACATATAACAAATTATATAGGGCTGAGAATGTGAGCAGCAGAAGGAAATGGATACCATCAGTCAGAAAGTTCCATCTCACATCCCACCATCCTTTTTGCTTCTAAAATCCTTACTCTTCTTAAGAGTAAGGCGAATAATAAGGCGAAATAAACTTATCTCTGTGCCTGATCTTCTTAAGGTACAAGTTAACTCATTTAATGATATCTGATGAAGAAAAAGAGATGAAAACACAAAATTTGTCATTCAGCATATTGATTAAAAACCCCATGTTTTCTATACTTTCTCTTTTCCTTGATCCTTCCCCACTCCAGGTTACCTGAAAATAAAGGAAAATGACCAGACTACCACTGACAGAATCTGAGAGGGCACAGAGGAATTGTTTCATGTTCTCCATTGAAAACATGAAAGTCTCTACCTCTGCTAGCATCTAGTATTATCTAAACAGAACTTTACAAGACTGAGTTTAATTGGCACTGCTAAGAAAATCAGTACAGGCTTCTAATTTCTGCTCATTAGAGAGAAAAATCATAACCTAACAACACAAGTGTAATTTCTATAAATATCAAGTCCTAATAAACAACACATCTGTTTAAGACGTGCTATGAAGCTTCAAATTACTGCAGCAGGTCGCATTCCAGTCTTTAACAATCTTTCCACCCAAAATGGAGATGTGCAAGAAGCAAAGATTAAATATTAAACTATTAAAAAGTCCTCTGAAACTGTTTTCTTGACAAATCACTTATGAAATCAAAAACATGGTATGTTTTTAAAACAAACATCATCACTATTATAAATTATTTAATTTGAAGTTACACAAGGACACCACAGGCACAATGATTTGGCACCATAAAAAACACAAATTAAAAACTTTTATACTTAAAAACATCACTACTTTAGGTACAGGCCTCAGTTGCTGCTCTGAGTGCCACCTGAGACCAAATCCTGCTTTCTGTTTTTTGGTATGTATTGAGATGGTGTTTTGCAAACAGTAGGCTCTTTATTCTGTTGTATAGTTGGGCTTTTTTGGCTCCCCCCTCCCCTCCCCCGCCGTTTTCTCTTGGAAATAATTTCCAAAATAACGCTATGGTAACATACATAGTTTTAATGTGAATATGTGTCTGCAGAACCACAACTGGTAAAAGAATTCACATGTCAAAGTGATCTTCAATATTTTCCTTTTACCTTTAATAAATGACAGATTTAATTATTACTGATAACAATGAATGAGACAATATATCAACGGACAATAATATGAAGAAATATAATAATCCTTGTGCTGATTTCTTTCAACAGTCATATTAAGAAGCACGTATTAAACTAGACAGTAATATTACAGGCAAAATGTGAACTATCATCAGTGTGGACCTTTGGTTAATTAACAGTTGGTCAGCCTGTTCTCTCATACACACAGACAACCAACCATGCAAAAAATGGCACAGAAAGAAAATATTTTCTTATATATCTTTTCAAAATCTAGCTAATAAGGGAATTTCTTCAAATACCATATATATATTGAAAATAGCTGTTACAAACCACACAGATTTTATTCCTGGATTATCAGAATCTGAGATGCTCAGAATCTTATGAGACCTGCTGCTCCTGAGCCTAAATATCACCAGATTTTTCTTCTTAGGAAACAAGGTCACTTCTACAAAATGCTAGGAATTAATTTAGTATACCTTGATTATGAATTGATCTGATTTTGCAAGACTACTGCATCACAACATCACATTAAGAGTAAGAGGCCAGATATCAGATTTAACGAGGTTAAAATGAAAAAAAAAAAAATCACACCATCATCACAATCAGTCAGTACAAAATGGCTTTGAATTCCCTATTCCATCTTTGGCTCTACCTTAACAGCAAACCAGAGGGTACAATCTGATTCCAAAATGTGGAAAAGATTATATTGCTAAGATTTATTATGGGTACAATTAAATGTTTTGCCATCTTACCTGATTGAAAGAGAATGATAAATCACTGCAAAGCCCAGCATCCAAGAATAATATGATAATATATGTCTCCTCCTGAAATAGTCCAGGTTTCCATCCACAAAGCTTTACTAATTAATTATCATTTCTGTATTCTCTGTGGAAAAGAAAACACAGAGACCTTTCCAGAATCCTCTCTGATTCTACCTCCGCTTCCTGTTCTCAGTCTCACTCGATGGTACCCAACATATATCAGAAAACAGCTTATTAGGAGAAGGAGGGGGTGAAGGGTGGGGGAATGGAGGGGGAGAAGTGAAAAAAACGCAGCACCTAACGTGGCAGCTCCACCTACTGGTAAAGATAATGAACACGTACAAAGCGTCAGCTTAGGAGGCATCTTTATCCCAGTTTATTCTGCATTACACTTGAAACAGCTCCTGTGTAGTAAGTTCTTCCAGGCAAGAAGCGGAACAGACCAATAAAACCACAGTGACTATTGAATAACCCTATTAAAGACTTTTTTCTTAAAATAATTAAATTTAAAAACAGTTGTCTGTATACATTCAGCAGAGCACTTAGTTTTAAATGTGCTGTTTCCTTTAAAAATCCACAGGGAGACAGAACTGTAAATAAGAAAGCACACACACTGACTGCACTGCTAACTCATGTATGATGAACTTGCTGATTGTCTTGATACTCTTATTCATTAAATACTACCATGCATTTTTGGCATCATGGTAATTTCTTTATTGTGCATAAAATGTACTATGCTTATGTAAAAAGCATAGCTCAAAGTCTTTCCCTTAGACAGGATTCCTGGGCATGTGCAGATTTCCATCTGATTACCTAGGGTTCCTCTGGCCATCCTGGGAAGAATTATTAGAGCAGTGGCTCCATCATTGCCTGGTCCATGGGCAACAGTATTGAGTGAACAATGTGCTTCAGGCAACATATTCCGTTGTCCTGCATGTCAGTTTGAGGAGTATTGTGTCAGTGGAAAGCAAGATGTAGAACCGTTAAGCAATGTCTGCAAGTGTGTTCAATATAATAACTCATAGCCCTGGGTCAGAGACCACTGGAGTTCCCAACTAATTTAAAATCAAGCTACCAGCTTTATTCAGTCATGTGGGATTTAATGAACAAATGTTATTCCACAAAACAAGAAAAAAAGAGTATATGAGACAATATTTTGCTCTCTGGCAGCCCCTGTATTTCCTTTGCGTACCTTTTCAGCAGTGGCTACAGATAGCCCCTTCTCTGTCCCACTGGTCACATACTTTTGGAAGCAAGGATTCCAGGGCAGCCAGCATGTATCCAGCCTGATGGCTGCTACCGTATCACAACTACACAAAGCAGCAGTAGTGGTGACAACTGCCTACAACTGGTGTCCCTTATCTCTAATATCATACAGATACCCCTATTTAAATTAGCATACATAAACCAGAATCCTTAAGCATTTATGTTGAGTAGTCCATTTCAATTAAGCTTGCTGCATGATCGACAGATACAAACACCAAATTCCTGAATTTGGCTAATAACAGCAAACAGAAATACATTTTCAGAGGTTGTATGTATTCTGTATGTACAGAATAATCTCTGTATATTAAGTGAGAGAGATGTGCCCCCAGCTTGCAGTTGCAGCTGCATTACTTCCCTTGTTTGACTGGGGCACATTGTGATGCTCCTGATCAATCTGTTCAAACAAATCCCCCCTTTTATTTCAAAGAGACTTTGAGGGTGTGAACATATACCCCAGTTTTATATGAAAAAAATACAAATATTTGGTCTCCCTTTGATTTTATTATTTACATTTTCAAACTTCTAGAAGTAAGGAATATGTTTTTAATAAAAATGTTCATTTTTCTCTAAAGCATTGGTTTTGCTTTCATAGGTTGATGAACGGAAGATGATGTCTGGATTTTAAACTGCTTGGGAACATTGTTTTGAAACTGTGCTGTGTTTTGAAAATCAAGCCAGTCCTTGGATAGAACTTTCACTTGCTTACATGCTGCATTTCTTCTATTTATTATTTTTAATGATAAAAATTTTTCTTAGTTGTCTTTGCATGTTTTCTTTAGAAAGTCTTTATGCCATGATTAAAATATAATTATCATCTAGTAACATCATAGTTAAGATGTGTTATACATGTTGAATCTGTTTCTGCTGGAAAAATAAGAAATTCTAACCTACAGAACAAAGATTTCAACCTCATTAAAACATAGGAAACAGTCCTTAATGCCAGCAGTATAATTCCAGCAGAAAAAAGTGTGTAAAAACATGTTTTAAACCTGAGTTGGTTCAGAGATTTGATTCTCTGACAACTTTTATGACAGGGTTGTCTTAGAATAACTAATTGTTGTGTGCTAACATTCCAAAAGATGGTTAGGATAACATCGTATTACTACAGAACCCCTAGTCCTGCTTTTCTGTGGTGGTGTCCTTATATCAATTGCGTTCTTCTGTAATATACCAGTTGGCAGAATGACTATACATAATGTATTAGTCTATACCAAGATAGCCTTCTCATAGGCGTAGGTCTGATATTTGAGCAATGTTGCGTCACTGATTTAAACAGTTCAATTATCAACCCTCACACTAAAAAAAAAAAAAAAAAAAAAAAAAAGAGCCAGAAAAGTAAAGTTTTATTTGTAGAAATGATCATGCCAAACAAAGCCATGGCAAATATTCATTTATTAATATGGCTCATATATGGCTCATATTCTTTTTTAATCAATGTACAGGATTGCCTGTATAGTTCATTGAAACCAGTCAGAGTCTTTGATTTAATGAAACAGAGTTTGAATCGAGTTCTTAAGAATTCCTTTGCCCTTTTTTGATCTACCAGTGAAACAACAGGGCTGAAACAAATAATTATGCAATATGCATAAATACACATTTATACTATAAATACACCAAACCATTTATATGGAACAACTTCCCCACACACACTCTTAAATTTCTTAACATGAAAATTTAATTTTAAAAAATCATCTTTCACCACAAATCTATATAAAATGTATATATGCAATGCATGCTATGCAAGTACATGTATATATGCAATATGTGTATACCAAATATATACATACGACGTATACAAAAGCTCTCTCCCTCCTTTCTTCTGCCTCACTACACCCCACCGAATAGTTAACTGCCAGATGTGAAAATCAGAAGTGGTCATTCAAAAGACAACAACAAATAGACTATTTTGACAAATGTCATTTATAACAATGCCAGCCTGGCACTGGTTTCAATTTAAAATATTAGTACAACTTTTAAAGAATCATCACTGGAAGTTTATTTCAGAAGTTACATTTAACAATATAACTTGAAAAGCCCTGACATTTCTAAAGAATCTGTTTGTCTGGGAATCCTGCCCCAGGTGCAGTTATGCTTTCAGTCATGAGTGAATAAATGCAAAGCTATTCAGTAACTTTTAACTAAACAGCTGAAACAGAAATGTTGAGGTATCTTAGTTGGAAAGAGAAAAATAATTTTGAAGTGCTAAACATGACTGGATACTGCTCCTGTATGAGGTCTCATATAAGGGCAAGTCCTGTACATAGCCTGCATGTAACTACTCAGCAACACAGACATCAGCTTGTTTTAACATCAAATATTTTGTTTGACTAATAGCATTATTTTCAGGCAATAGTTATCTTGAATAATTCTCAGGCACTTCTGTGAATATTAACATAGTTAAAGGCATCAAAATATAAGACATGTTGTTATAACTATTCCTTCAACTACTTACCTGTATTAGCCTTTGAAAGTGACCTCAACAGCAGTATTTAGCTAAGTGTGGTGGATATGATTTTAATTCAAGTTCAAGACTGGCTGACACAAGTGTATAAACCTATTTTTCCACCTTTGGTTTCTCTCTTTTTCTTTCTCCTTTTGTCTCTAGAGTGCAAAATAAGAAAAACCCTGCTTTTGTACCAGAGTTAATAATGCATATTTACAAGCCATGGACCTGATATAGTGGCTTTCCAGCTAATAATCTGCCTGCCGCATGGGGTGGTAAGCAAATTTTAGGGAAGGCAATACACTCAACTGCAGTGGAAGAATCCGGTCTAACATTTAAGGAAGATCTGTGGTAGGCTGGCAAAGGAGTTTCTGCAGTGTCTGTCTTTTTATTCAAAAACATGTAGGTTGCACATGTGGAATTTCAAAACTGGGAAAGAAAATACAAAAAGTGGCAAGCAGTCAAATGCTATAGCACAGAACTGCAGAACTTCTTGAAATAAAGAGGAGCCTGAGGCTATGCCTCAACTCCAGTCCTCTCTGTAGGATCAGTGAAAACATAATGTTCTGTTTGTATAGGATCACTTAGAAGTATAAGGACTTCATAGTATCTTAAGTCTTTGACTGCTCAAGTAGTTTAACAGGCCATAAAGCATACTATCTGAACAATTATCTGCTTTAAGGTATTCATAATAATATCATAATAAAGATATGTGATTAGCAATCTGTACTTTAACAGTTATAGCTTTCAATAACAACAGAATAGTTCTAACATTAATGTAACTACTAATAGTTAGACCTTTTCTATTGTTGCAGAAAAACGATATGAAGGCCATACCAAATAATTCCACCATTTTAGTAATAAGAATTAAAAATAAGTCTCCAAGCATAAACCACTCTGACCACCTTCCACATGTGCCTAAGTGCTTCCAAAACATTAATCTCCAGTTACAACTTTCCTGTCATTCAGATGAACTACAATCAAAATTATAAAATTATTGTGAGCTGAACTAATTGTACACAACAATCAAAGCTAAGAGATGTCTTAAAATATTCACATTATATATACAGTATATACATATACACACACGCTTTAAGTATATAGAGTAGGATTCTTTTGTATCTATGTTTTGAGTAAATAAGATCATCATATGAGACTGATATCTGTTTAGTCTAGTGGTTTAACAGTAGCCAGTGCCACAGGTTTCTAAGTTCAAGACAATTAGCAGCAGACAATAATAAAATAACTGGTCAGTAAAAAGATTTTTTCTTATGCCAGTAATCCTCAGTCTAGAGGTGGGTCTAGCTAGCGTGATACTCGGTTGCAGGAGCTTCACAGCCAACTTCACTTGGCATTGTTAATTACTTAGTGAGAGAGCGGGTGAAAAGTTCTGTAGGTTAACTGGGAAAATGTAGCTTTCCCACCATGTACATGCTAGATGTTTCTATCCTCTAGCACGTAGCACTGCATCTGTTGCCACCACAATAAGTAGTTTAGGAATTTCTAAGTGCTAGAAGCAACATTCCTTCTAATCTTGTTAATCTTGCTTGATAACACTTCTTTTGTATGTTTCAACACAACAAAGGAGAGTTGTAGAAGGCAACTAATTCAATAGGAAATACTTTTTTGTATGACACATAACTTAAGAATTTACAGATATACAGGCTCAGGAGGATTCTGAAAACCACTAAATATTTATGTGAGTAATAAGAGTTAGAATAGGGAGCAGGTGCTGACCCAGATAATAAGGTTTCAGTATCTAAGGCCTGGAAGCTTCTTGTGTAACTTCCAGAACATAACGTATGTTTGTATCTCAGTTCCTCACCTATGGAATGGAGATAATAATTCCTGACTTCAGAAGGGGCTATAGGATAAACTAATTTTGTTAGCCAGCCATGCTGTAGAGAGCAAGACTGAAGAAGTATTTTAATATTCCTTGTAATGCCCAAAGAGGCCAGACAGGCCTAGGAAGTTGCTGGTTTAGGCACTATATATATATATATTTTCACAGGACACAGAGCATGTTCAAAAGAATCTACTATATATGTATGACAAGACCAATAAAGAAAGATGAAATGCAAGCAAGCAATTTCAGAGTGAACAAATACAATTTCAGATAGACAGATTTTAAGAGATGGACAAATGAATTAAATGATACCTCTGCAACAAGTGCAGTAGTGCTCGCAGAGCTAGTAACAAAATGTAATAATGTTCTCCCAGGACACCTATAAACAGAAAGATTGCATTCATATGTTTTCATTCCATTTATTGCTACTGAGTCATGTGGTTTAATTGGTCAGATGAAAGGTAATCATCACTTGGAGAGAGGGGAGGTTTTGTTAAGCAAACCTCAAGTTATGATTTATTTATTTGCCAGTCTTTAAAAGCTGGAATGTCTAGAAGAATTGCTCTGTTTAATAACATACACTTGCCAAGCTGATTTTGCATTAGACGGTTTCTCTGCATCTCACAGTAAGCCTAGCAGTTATCCACACTAAAAATAGTACCATTATAATTAAACCATGAAAATATACTATGCTGAGAGAAATGATACAAAATTTCAAACAGTTGACTCTAGTATTTTAAAGGAAAATAACTCTACTTTCATCTACTTTCAGCCACGAATGATAAAGATACAGAACATGTAAACTCTTTGGTGCATTGAATCATGAAGTTAGCACAAGTGAATGCCTTAATGGTTCTGACTATGGGCATACTAATGTCTCAAAGAGCAAATGGAAGTGATATGTACTTTCAAAAACTGTTGTACACATTCCTTTTCAAATCTGTCTTCACCATTGGCCATTAAAAGTGACTTCAGTATTAGCCCTAGGCAGCCAAGAAATGACTGGCTTTACAATTTGAAAACACGAATGTGATTTAACATATTCTATTTTTCAAAAGTAATTATCAAGATTGCCAAATAGTTTTCATCACGTAGAAAAATGTTCAGAAATCTTTTAAATTCCAAAGCTCTCTTTCCTCTTTGGCAGACATAAAAAACTGGCAGCCTGCAGTAATACACCTCAGATGCAAAGACGTCAGATATGAAAGAAATGTAATAAAATTAAAAGATTGCCAATTTTTAGTAGTCACCAGGGTAATTTCTGTTAAAGTAACTCTGGAACAGGTCAAAAAATATGCTTCATATTTAGAATCATCTTAAAGTTCAGTTTCACTTCAATGAGTAATTTGCCAAGTTGACTCTCAGACGTTAAAGGCAAGAATGATAGGTTTTCTGATTTCATGAGAACTAAACAAAGACTGATAAGTTTTGATTGAGATTCATTTATGTCTTTTAATAAGATGACACTTCAAGGAACCATGAACCTGCTCACTCTGCAGACCTGTCTTTTGCCTTAGCAATTTACAGATTCAGGTCTAGAGTTTAAAAGTTGAGAGATTTATGGATAAAAAGACAAGGAAAAGTAAGGGTTCTAAATATGTGAAACAGCTATTTCTTTGAGGCATGTAAAAGACAAGCGTAGATAAGTGTCTGTTGGCCAGAATAGCTATTGGCATTACTCCTTAGGCTTAACATCCCATGCACTGTGGAAACTGAAGGTTGACCTTTTGCTCCATCTCTTCCGGGTAAATGTTTTTGCATGATTTAATAGAATGGTTATTTTTTATACAGATGACTGTTAGCCATGCTCTGAGAGGAAAAGAGAAATTTGTGGTAGAAAGGAGCTCTATCAGCCTGGTTGAATAAGCAGAAAGACTCCTCTAGCTATCCTAGTTTTTAAGATATTTAAATAAAAAAATCAGAAAATCAGAAAATGAGATTTATTCAAGGGATATTTTTATGCCTATACAATTACTATTACAATGATTACTTAACCCATAAATAAACGATGTTTGTAGGTGTTGTTGGAGAGCTTTAGTAGATGCAGAACCACCTCTGACAGATTCACTGAGTTTTGTTGATTCTTACAGTGTTCTGAATTTTTCACAGAAAAACCTCTTTATTTTCTCATGTACTTGTAACTGGGCAAGTTTGTGCCACTGACAAATGCAGTCTTTATAGGAAAATGTAAACTTAGAAAATTCCTGTGAATTTCAGCAGTTAATTTTTTATTGTCTTTCACTTATTGTGGCATTTTATTGTGGTATATATGAGATATTATCATATTTCATTTTCATTGTACTCTTCACAGAGATACAGAAAAGCAAATCTATCTTTGCCAATGAGCTTTACTATTAAGATGTCATTGTCATATACCTACAGATTAAAAAATTGAAAGAGTGATAGGCTGTAGAAGGATTAAGATTACAGAATATAAAAAAGAATAACAGTTTCTTTGAGTTTGGGAGAGAGAAAACAGTGTTTATAATGGAGCTGAAATGCATATTTCTTCCCAGTACTCCTTTAACTGAATGGCTGCTCTACAGCTAAGTATTATATATTAGTATTATTATAAGTAATACAGATTCATACAGCCTCAAAATCTCTTATAATACTTTTATCTCACTTTTAATATCGCAGATATTATTAATTCAAATGATCTTTGGGTTTTTTAGATAGCATAGAATTTTTTGTTTGGTTTGTGAAGTAGTTTAAATTAATATTCGAAGTTTTAATGTTACATATGCCAATGAAATAACTGTTTTGTGAAAAGTACATTCAAGGGGTGACTTCATTAAAGTAAGCTTTAGAATATCACCTTCACCAATATAGGTTTATAGTAGGCCTAAATCCTTTCATGGTACATTTCCATGTTTATACAAAGTTGCCAAAGTATATTCACAAGCATTTAAAGTCACATGACCTTTAGACCTTTAGACTCCGGGCATTTCGAGTGCCAGGTCCCCTGGGATGGCAGAGTGCGCTTCAGCACCGCGGACAGCGCCCGACCCCACCCCCCTCCCACCCCCACCACCCCCGCCGTTCAGGCGCTGCTATAGGGGTGAGTAAAAATCGTCTGTATTTTTCAGTGAAATCCTTTTTCAAGGTATAACTACTACTTTTTATATAAATTAGTATTACAGGGGATAGGGGAAAATTTCCTTAAAACAAGGTCAAATGAGAGCGTATTTTTTTGTGACAATAGGATTTCTAAAATACTCAGTCTATGCTCACACATGAGGTATTTTGACCTATTATCATTACTTGAACTATTTTCGGACTTTGGAGTTCTTTCATGGTCTAAGATCCCATTGTAGGGATTGGTCAAGCACACAAATTGATCTTTTTCCTGAAGAAGTGTCACTCCATGGATTTGTGATAACCGTGAAGAATGGTTTAAGCTGATACAAATATGAGATGCTACTGAAAGGGAGTCTCCCCAGCAACTTCCCTGTCTTGACATTAGTGATCATTTTGATGAGTTAGATCGTGGATCCCAATTAAAAAAATCCATGTGTTTCATCTAGATGCATTCCTAGTTAACTTTTGCACTTTTTCCTCTCCCAATCCCCATGTTTTGGTGCAATGAAATTTTCCTCCAGAGCTGAGAATTGTTGAGCCAGCCCTGCATGCAGGTGTGTGCTAGCTGTTTGACGTGACAAAGCAGGTTTAAGAGATAGAAAGCTTTTAAGGAAATAGAGAGAGAAAAGTAGATACACTCAGCTATATAGCTCTCCAGTATAAGGCATGCTTTAGTAACAGTAAATCCAAAACTGCTGTCAGGTGGATCATGGCTAGAGACAACTGAGGTGAGGCAGACAACTTGTATATTAGTCTTTTGCAACTAATAGCTTCCAGAGTATGAAAGAGCCATTTCAGGATGCTATAAAATTCAGGACAGCCTGGGATGAAAATAAGCAAAACAGATCACCACAACGAAATTTTTCTTGAGCAACAATGTAACAGTCCTTGTTAAATCCAAGCAACAATTCCTTTCATCTTACGGGGTTTTTTCCCTCTGGCTTTTTATAAAGATATAAATGTAATTTATATTTTGCAGAATCAATAATCAAACAGAAAAAAAGTAGGTGCTCTTATTCTCAACCACTTGTAGTGGTGTTTCTGAATAAAGAATTACTTCTTCATTTTTAAACATAATGGCATTAGTACATAGTGAAACAAAGACATCTGGCAGAACCTTTAGTTTTCTGCAATTATTTGTGTACAGATGTATCCAAATACCTACTTCATTATTTCAAAAAAAAGTTTTGCAGTTTAAATCTCAAACCAATTTTTAAGAATATATAAGCATTCGTTAGTCCTAACCTACTTACTTCATTTAAAAGCTGTGTAATCAAGGGCTAATATACGACTATAAAACAGAAATACAGTTTTGACGGCGCAAGAACCCGGCCGAGCTCCCGTCGGCGCCGGCAGGTGGCGCTCGCACGCAGCGTGCCGCCGCCTGCCTCCCCCTCAGCCTTTCCCTCCCCTTCCTCTTTTATTCCCCACAACCAATTTTCTGATCGATGCTGGGATTCAAAGAGTGAATCTCTAGAACAGGAAGCAGGCGAAGTGACTACAGAATACTGCAGAGATTCCTTTGTTGCTTTCATGGCGAGGTTCTTTCTTTACTTCTTCCCTTTTTCATTTCAGTGAAATTAAGAGTTACAAGCTTCTTTTCCCAGGAACCTGAACCTGCAGTAGAAGGAGCCTCATCATCTACAAGTGTATGGATATTTCTTATACCATGATTTGTAATTCTCTTTTGATCAGGTAAGACAATACAATATTTAATTAAAATGCTTAGTCAATAGATTCCAGTTATTTTGTACCAAGATTCTTCTCCTGTGGTGCCACACCTAGCTTTCAATTAATATTAATAGAACAAGAGGAGAGGCAGTAATAGCCATCTTTGCCACTGCATGGATTTTTCATAGTATTTAATTAGGTCTTAGCACAATAATAAAAAATGTTGTTGCTCTTGGGAGTTCTCTGGTCCTATGTATTTTTAAGATTGTGTGTTTATAATTACAATTGAGTTTGTATTTTTCATCCTAATAGTGGTAATTTGTTGCTGTTGTTTTGAGGTGGTCATCCACAAGTGTTCTCTTTTTCTGCTGGAGGCTATATTGGTGCTGTATCCAGAATACAAATTGGACTGTAATTTAAAGCATACAATTAGATCTCTGGTATTACCCAGTTTTAATGCAGAAATGTGCTGTTGCTTCTTTATACCATATTCAGTCAGAGGCTTTCTTTACTTCCTAAATTCATCATTTTGTTTCTGTGAGGTATAGGAGATTTACAGGATTTTCCCCTCCCTCATCTCCCAAAACAGCCTCTCCCTGATGGAAGACAGAATGGAGGACTTCTCTGTGACTAAACATGGTTTTGCACTGCTGCAAATGTCATATGCAACACATGTGTTTTGTGAATCATTTTATAGATATAAGAATGATTTTTTTATTGTAAAAACTTAATTCCATATTGCATGAGAAAGGAAAAAATATTCCTTTCATCATCTTTTTAGATGATACATACTGGGAGAGACAGCAGAATGACTCAGGAGGTGGGAAGCTCATGCAGTACCCCCGACTCTTCTTTCAAACCTCCAGTTTTTTTCTTTTACAGCAATAATTTATTTAGTCAGGGAAAAATAATGTAGAAATGCAATGATTTACATAGTCATAAACCAGAGAAAGGGCTCTGTAGCCAGTATGTGAGAAAAAAGAATATGTGATTAGTTTAAATGCATTTTGCTTTCTATTATAAAGTGGTAAGTAGGAAAGCACTTAATCTTACCTGTGAAAAGGTAAACTTTATTTTTTAGTGGTGATTAGTGAAGCAACAGAAAATTGCCTGTTGGGATTTGAATGCTAGATGCTGCCTTGGCTTTAGATGATTCCCTAGATACATGTGAAATGTTAAGAAGGTTCACAGCATTCTTGCCACCTATGCTCATTTGGATTTTTCTGACCAATGTTTACAATATGTATATATGGGTATGGCTCAGCCATTGTAATGTCTGAAGATATCTTGACTAGATGGTAAAGGATCATCCATTCTTGAATAGATCTGGAGAAAAGACTAATAATCGCATCCAAATGCTCTGCAATTTCCTCCAGTGACAAAAGCATTAAATAAATGATGTTCTCTTATGTCTATAGGCCCCAATTCAACAACAAAAAGGCATGTCAATAGGATGACTCACGTTATTAGTATTAGGCAAGTAGATAAGTACCTGGCTCTGTTCTCTTGATTTTTAGACTACACCAATGTTCAGGGAGAGAGTATTTTTTTTTAATCACAGAAATTTTGCAGTTCATAAAATGCAGTTAGTAGGGTAAACAAACATATAGCTTTAAGATGAGTTATAGATTTACTTTCACATTTAAAAAATAAAAAGAAAATCCACTTGGCTTCTGCAAGCCTTAAAGGAAAATATTGAAGCTGAATTCTTACAGATTTTGAGTATGTTACTTGTGAACATTAGTCTTGGGGAAATATGAACACATAAATAGTGATATTGCCTCAAAGCATGATCCAGTTACCCTTCAGAGGCAATGAAGTCGGATGTTTCTGGAGGACTTCAAGTGAAAGTTGTCCCCAAAAGAAAGCCGGCCCTGGGAGGGCCTATTGTAAAACTTAATTTTAGGAGATATTTAAGCCCTTTTGTTAGTATTGTTCATCTGAACGACTCTAATTGAAGTGTACTTTCTATACCTATAAACATCAGATCCTGCAGCAGGGACCAGCAGACCCACTCTGCAGCCAGAGCAAGAGGCCAGCAGCAGTTACGCTGTCAGCGCTGCTTGCTCAGTTTCTTCATCACGGACCTTGATGTGTTGGGTCATGACCTGCAGCCCTGCTCTACCCCTGAGTAGCCCCTAAACTCTCCTGCAGAGGGGACAGAAAGGACACTGAAATCTAATATAGCCTATTCGCTTGAATCGTACTAGGCTCCAAATGCAACTGCAACCCCTTCTTATGCATACAGCTCTCCGCTGGAGCCTGAAAATCACGAACAAGCTTTTTACTGTGTGGCTTCCATTTTTTTAAGGCCATGCACAGCTTCTCCAGAGGACAGTGTGGATCCTTTGCAGCAGCATACCCTGGTCCTGTACTCCCCCAGGGTGGGAGCAACCTCTCATGCATCAAAGCCCCCCCATTCCTCTCTCTTTGCCCTCGCTTGCTGAGCAGGCATCGGGGATTGTGAAGGCCTCCTTTCTAGAGGCTTCCTGAAGCCACTCGAAATAATCCATTTCTTATGCCTCCTTCTCCTTTCGCTGACACCTACGAGTCTCAGAAGTGCTGGGTTAAAAGACGTTTATGCCAATGGTGGACTGAATCTCCTGTTCTTCTTCAAATAATGTACTTGATTTCAAAGAGATATTAATGTGGGGAGGCAAATGGTGGTGTGAACCACTAAATACCATAAGGCTTAGAATCATAAAAAATAGCTAAGGAGGAAAATAATAATTCTGTAATCACTGCATATTAGGGAAGACATGCAGTAAAGAGGGTTTGGGACCAAAATACTGAAAGAGGACAATTTTAAGAAGCATTGAATAACTACGTTCATGTTATTCAGTTCAAATTCCTATTGTTTCCAAGCTCACAACATTACCTCTCTTATTTCTGCTTCTGAACCTACTATTGTGCTTTTTTCCTACCCTCACCTCCAATTTGTTAGGCTGCTTCCTCTTCCTGCCTCCAGCTGGTTTGGGACCAGCAGAAGGGCTTTGCTTCTGCTCCTGGTTTCAGCATTTGATGCCTCAGCAGCTATTGCTATCAATTGCACTAAATTGCTAATGCTAGGCAGAAACACAGTCAACATGTGGCAGCTCTGTAAGTATTTATTGCAAGCTGCTAAGAAGCTTTTTCTGAGCGCGTTTAGCAATTATTTTAGAGAGATGCTGAGTGGCCAGATTTCAAGAAATTTAAACAGGAACAACAAAATACAGACTCTTATATTGCTTGAGCAGCCTGCTTGACAAAATTCAGAGTAAAGAGATTGTAGCAAAAGTTCTAAAAATATGGCGGGAAATATATTTTAGTGCTGCAGTATTACCAACATACTCATTAAATAATTACAAAAATGGTTTTTAATCTTCCTATTAAAAAACCTAATAACATAGATTCATTGTTCTTGCCTTTTGGTTTTTAAACTTGTAGATTAGTAAAATAATACTTTCAAACTTTTCCTAATAAGCAGACTACAGATGTATTTTTTTCTATTAAGTGGTGAAGTTTTTGTTGTTATAAGCATTCAAGCTGAAAGAATTAAGAAGTGTCATGAGGACACATGGATCCGCATTGTCAAGTTAAGCTTTTCTTTGTAACTTCATTGAAAGAAGTATCTCACCATTTATAGTGCCATTAAAGAAAGAAATCAGGATGAGACCAACAGCACAAAGAAATTCAGTCCCAACAATTAATGTCTGGCAAAGCTGAAAGCATTAGGAAGAGATTCTCATGATGGAAATTATTAAGCAGACAAAATTTTGTCAGCTCTGTTCATACTATATAGAAAAAAAGATCAAAAAATATTAAAAAATCAGTAATAAATTTTTTAGGTCTTTCTGTGTGAAGTTCAGTGATTGTTTCTATATGAAGTTTTCTTAGGTTTTGTGTAATTGCAATTGCAGTTGCTTCTTGATTCTTAGCTCATCTTCCCTTGAATGTGGGCAGAATCTGATTTTGGCCAGGTGAGCTCTTGAACTGCTAGCACTAGCCAGTTCTCACTCCTCTTTCTGGACATCCCCACAGCTACTTCCCATTATGCAGCAAAAATGCTGACTTCCACCATCAAGAAAGAGGCTCGTGTTAAAGAACATAATGATTGCTCTATGCAGTGTATAGTTACCTTACTCGGAAAAGCTCATAACATGTAACGTTAGCAGACTGTGTTTTAAGACGATGGGTGTCCAGGTTTTGAACATACAGTAAGAGGTCTTCTCGTGGTCTAATGTGGAATTGTCACATAAGAGGAGATGCCTGATTTTTATGCCATATGGTGCTGCTTGTCTGGGCTTAAATGGAGTCGTAACATACAGCTTTTGAGTATGTTTAGAGGATGTCAAAGGACTCACTTTAGCCAAAAATATTGGGTACAATTCAACCCTGCAGTAAAAAGTACAACTGCAGTAGGTTTAGCCAGCTCTCAGCTTAGTACTATGTTTTCAAATGCAGTGTACGTGCTTTATGGAACTGTACCAACCCACCCGATTATTCTGGCTACTCATTCGGCCTGCTAGCCTATCACTCCATAGCTTTCTGGTCATTGGTACTGAGCTAACTGAATTAAAGCTACAATATTTCCACATCTGCTGCTGTCATTCTTCTGACATTATTACCAGCAGGCTTTGAGTGGGGCAGAAACATCCTCACCACATCTCACCTTCCTCAGAGTAACTGCAAAATCCTCAGCAGACTTTGACCCTAATGCAGTTTTGTTTGATGATAAATGTAAATGACTCACACTGAAATTAGGAGTCTGACTCAAGTTCTCAAAAGCAATACACCATGTTCTAGACTCCTGCATTTTTCTCGGTAGGATCAGAGATATACTAGGAGCCAGATTCCACATACGTATACAAAATGGAGTCACACCCATGCAGAAAAAAATTGATAGTCTGATCTCAAGAAGAATAGTGGCCAGTTTAATGCATCATAAACTTCATACAGATAGAGCAAGGTCAGAAACAAGTGTCCTTGCCCTAGACATTGGTCTGAATTTGCTGTTTAAAAATGAGTTCCATAAATAGATGCCAACAAAAAGAAGGTTGAAGTAGCACCTGAGCATCTAAACAAACGATGTGATTATAGGGAAGTGTATGGCAAATTTCTATACAACCACAACTATTATGAAACAAGAACTCTGCCCAGGGAATTTGAAATTTGACTGCCTATCTCTAAGTATACTCATTGTATTTTGTTTATAAGTAAATACTTGTACCAAATGCAAACCAGTGGAAAATCCTACCTTTTGGGCCACAAGGCAAGCTTTGTTAGATCAGTTTTCCACGCTGGAAGTCTGGCGAGGTTGTTCTAACTGGGACTGCGGCACACAAGGTCATATCACAAGAGGATAACAGGTATATTTGTAGAGTGTGTGAGCTTCATATGCTTTCGCTTTACTGATAGTCAATAATAAAACCATGGAAACTAAAAGATAACTACCGAAACCAGGCAGAATGAAAAAATATTCCTTCTGTAGATGCATTAACCTGAAAGCAGACATGGGGCAAACACTGCATGATTGTATCCAGGCTGAGCTTTCAGTGATGGCTGTGCAAACAACCTGATAGCAAATGCATTCACACAGGTTACATTTTGCAGTGCAGGGGCAGGTTTCCATTTTGTAGAATGGGAAGTAACACAAAACTGCTGACAGTAGACAGCCTCCTAGGTACCGCAATAATACTACTGAAAAATTCTCCTAGCAAAGCAATGAGAATATGCTTTGAAAATGCTGAGATGCAGGATAAGCTGTTTTATTTTTATTTGGTTTCTGCAAAATACTAATAGACGCAACAGAAAATGCCCAATTTTACTATCAGTAGCAATGGTAAGATGCAAATCTTTAACATTATTAAGGAAATCAATTTTGTTAGGAAGCAACAGACTAAGTGTTACTGGGCAGATTTGAGAGTCACTTTTCAATAGAATAACATTTTACATCTTGCAGACAGTTTGCTTTTGTAGTTTTGTTGACTAAACATACACAACAAAATCTTTTCAAGAGTTATTGTTTCAAATTATTTTTTTTCAATATTTTCTGTGAAAGTTAACATTTAAAGCATTTTGCAACATTTGTGACTGTAAAAATATACTTGTGCTTTTGCCAGCTGTAGTTGTTATGAATTACATGATCTTTGATCTGAAGCAAAGCTTCGGCCCTCTAAGCCAAGCTGAAGGCAGGCTAGTCTTTGCACAGAGAGAAATTTGTTACTCTACTCCACCAGTATCCTTCAAGAAAAAACAAATATTAAATTTGAATGTAAGCCTTGGAGTATGAAGATGATGACCTTTAATATTATATAGGACACTTGGGTGCTATTACTCATGTTGATATCTTGCTCTATGGAGTGGCAGAGGCTGGGAACCCAGAAGCATTCTCCATTGCTAGGAAAGGGATTATATGGCTTTTCTCAGTATTGACCTCACTTCCAAATTAATTTAAGGATTCACACGTTCTCAAAATAATCTGTCCTTAGTGAGAGAGATGATGGATACGATGCAGGAATTGAGTGAGCTGGTATAAATATTGTGAAGATGGGCAAACAGCTCTGAAACTGTGATAAGGAAAGGAAATATCCTCTGGGAATCTAAAAGAGAGTGATTGATGGGGGAAAGCAATTTAATGTAGGGGGGGAAAAAGTGAAATTTTAGGAGTGTACACAAATTTAGTTCATACGAGAAAAAAACAGAATCCATTGTAAAGCAAATATTGAAACGTGTATCTGTGTTCCTGTACAAAGGTGAGCAGTGTGGTGTGCATGGCTCCAGTGGGAAAATTTTGCAGTGGTACAGCTCCAGGTGGCAGGTGATGCTGTGAGCCAGGAATGCTTCTAGGAACTCTTTAGGGAGCTCTTGTATTCCCTCTAATCAGAACCTGTTTTGCTGGCTCAAACATAGTGGGAAAGGATAAACTCTCCTGAGGAGGTTTTCAACATCTGCTCCCTTGCTTTATTCACATGTACCAACAAATGCAAATGAAATATACTCAAAGAAAATTTACAGTTAGAAATAATTCCAAACTGAAGTAAATTGTCAAACTCCACTGAACAAACCTTGGTTCCAAAACACCCAGCTATGATGGGCTGCAGTTGTATTTTAGCCAAGACTTCCGTAGATTATCTTGAACAATCCTTCCTTTCCCCATAGTTATAAAAGGATACTATAATGAACAAGCCTCACCTTTTTTTTTTTTTTCAAGTTACCTTGAAACTGAATCTGCTTTTTTAAAGAGAGTGATTGAATTTTACTGCTGTTGGTTCTCTGAGATATGTTTCATGAGGTTTTTCCTCTCTTGTGAAAAAAATCAGGAGATAGTTAGATTTGGGTAAATATATGGTGTAACTGTTCAGCTTTCCATTTCTGACAAATCCCTATACTTGAAAGGAGAAGTGGCATAGAAGTTTTCTTAACTTCACTACCCAGAAAAGTGATGTCTAAGTATAAAATAAGGCACCCATGTTATTGGAATAATACTTTGCCATCAGGTGACACAGTAAGAGACTCTCACGAGTTTGGCGTGTTCCAGCTGAGGGTCATGTTAAATCAGGGGACTGTTATAAGCCACACTGTGCAGTGTCAGAATAAACACTCACAGTGATCTCTCTGGTCCTGTATTTATGAGTCTGGGTTGCTCCCTCAGGCCCTTCAAGTTTCTTGATGGAATAGTGATATTATCTTTCTGTTCTTGCTTAACTGCATATGTCTGCCATATGCACTTTGTCCCTCAGGATAACTTGATCCATAAATATGATGTTATAGTGTTCAGAATATTCCTAATTTATTTCTTGATCTGACAGGTTATCAGGACACTATAAAAGGCAAGCAGAAACCGGCCCTGGCAAGCTGTTTGTTGGTTTGGGGTTGTTTTTTTTTTTTTTTAATGGCAATTCTATTTAATTGTGGGCCAATTAACTACTCTGTTTCCTTTCAGATAAAAAAAATCTTCTAAATTTAATAGAGAGTTGTTTGTTGCTTCCTAATGTTGTATATCTGTCTAAGCTTTTCATTACTCAGAGAAACAAACATGCTGGTCAGGTCACCGGGGAGTAGTGGTGATGTTTGCCGTCCTCCTTTGCATGGGAGGCTGAGGGGGGATGAAGCTGTAGCTCTTAAGTGTTCTAATGGTTCCTGCATGATAGGCTGGGAAATGCTGTGTAACACCCGGCTGTTCTGCACAAGTCACCAGCCATATTATTCATCATGGGATCTAATTTCATGCTGTTTGGTTTAATTTTTCCTTTTTGGTTGCCAAATTTTGAATATACATCCAACCTTGTCACACTGGTGACATCTTCATTTAAAAGATATACTTACTCATCTGTAGAGATGCCTGTAGTGTGAAGTTTTGGACAGTTGGTAGAGCTGCAATAAATCATAACTATTAAAATTACAGTAATTAACATACATGCGAAGTACTAGAACAGGAATATTCAGTTCCCGCCCTGCCTCTGTTAATGTGTATCAGTATGCAACATATATTTTCATACGTCATTCTGTTTCCAAAACCACATGTGCTTCTGTTTCTCAAAATGTGAAGTGGGAATAATGTTAATAGTTGAAAAATAAATGGCTGATATTTAATAAAGCAGTGCGGAAATAAAAGGTTCCACTAAATATTTCACATTTTTAAAATTGCATTAGAAGTGTGTTAAGTGGCAGAATCAAGCAGTCAGTTATGGGACACTGAACTAAAGCTGTCTTTACATTCTGGAAATCAAACATATGATTTGTGAAAAGAGTGATTTGAGTGAGTTGCCTGCCATCATATTGGAACACTGAGTAGAATTCATCCCATCTCCCTATACAGTGTAGAGAAACAGGCACTTCTAGGGCACAACTTGCCTCCTCGAGGTAGATATCTAAAATGGGTCAGAAGAATTGCTTTTTGAAGGACCCATTTTTCTCCAGTGGATATGAAAGGAGTTCAGATTGTCTTAGACGTGCATGCCTACAGATACAGACATCTGACACCACGGAAGGTGAATCCTACTCATGACACAGGTAGAGGTGACATCCAGTTCTCTGGGACAGCATACAGACCTTGCACAAAGGACAGTACTTTTTGCCCACGTAGTTATTGTCCTTTTTCTCCTTCCCACTAGTCACTTCTCCCAATCCACATGCAGCACCAATGAATCAAGGAAGTCTCCTCCAAAACAAATCTCACTGCTTTTAAGAGCTCATCCATATTGTGTACTACAGAAGACAGTGAGTGTTGCATTATAGTATCTACTGACAAATGGACTGAAAGTGAGATCTTCATTCTTGCAAATGCTGTCATTTGAGTCCTCCTTCCTGCAGTAATAAGTGTTTCTTATTGGAGTGTCTGTACACAATTTTAGGGAGATCATACTGATACCCATATGAACAATCAGGAGTTACTGAAGTTATGTTTAAAGATGACAGGTTCAGGGGTCTGTGAAGTATGCATATAGTACTCTATAAACTCAGTTTCAGATCTTATTGTCCATCCCTCCAATTAATTGCAGTCCAGTTATTTCAGCTTTTTATTCCCTTTCTTGCCCATCGAGCCGAAGCTTTTTTGCTTTGTCCTGTCTCAGCTTGCCCCCTTATACTGACTCCTCCCTACCCCTCTTCCCTTTTCCATCACTTTTTCCCAGTCTAGTCTCCTGTGAGGCCAAACTGATCAACCTAGATTATTTTCTTCGTCATAATAATCTGCAAGTCCTTGAGCTTTTCACGTCTCTCCAACCAGCCTCCAGGACTACTACAGCTAATTTTGAGACAATCTCTTTATCCAGGCTGACAGTTCTTCCACATATCACTTCCCTGGAGGTTTTTTCTCCTGCCAGTCTTCAATCCCAGATATGTCTCTGTTTCTTCCTATTTTTTTTTCTGTATTCTTTCTTCTTTCTGTATTTCCTTCTGGTTTCTTGGGGTTTTTTTGTTTTGTTTTATTATTATTATTTTCAAATAACCAATGTATAGGGTCATGAAGAACAGAAAGAGGAAAACATTCCCACTCTTAGGTCAGCACAGTCCACAAAGACCAGCTGCAGGAAAATCCTCTCAGCTGGACACTCAAACATCAACAGAAAAGGCATTATCTCTGGAATTCACACCTTTAAACCTCTGGGGTGTTCTTCCAAATATATGCAAACTACTTTTTCAAAAGCTTTCAACTCTGAGTAAATGTTATAGTTATCACTCCAACAGAAAAGTCCAAAATGCAGAATGCTGTTATGCAAGAGGTTCTGCAGGGCTTCATATTCATGCTTCGAAAATTGTCAGCTATAAAATTTTAGAAATAAATATATATCTGTAGCTTTTTCTTAGAAATAGTTGCATCATTTAAGTTGCAGCTTCCATCCAAAAATCAGCCTCAGGCAAAAAAGGAAATTTTAGCCCCAGTGCTTCAAGTTTGGCTTAAGTAAGCAAGGGAAGGGTGGGGGTGGCGGCATAAAACGAAAGGAAAATGGGACAGGTCAAGTATCTCAATAACAAACAGTACCATCAGCCCCATCTGTAATTATTATGAAACAAGACAACCTGTAACTAGTAGCTAGCTTGGACCCATCTGCACTTTATCCCTAAGGATATAGTAACAACTGCTAACCCATAAACCATTGTAAGACTAAAAGAATATTTAGAAGTAAACATGGGACTTCATCTATGACTTAATTTCCAGTATCACTGAAACGACTTTGCTTCTGGCTTATTTGAAGTGGCATTTCCCTGAAACAAAGCCAGTTCTTCCATTCCAGTGGCAAAGGGAATCTGGTGGAGACCAGGTGTGGGAAAGGGAGTTGTGCTTTTCAGTCATGCCTTTTTCTGTTTCTGCCTGCTTCAGAGACCTTGGTATGTTTCCAGGTGCAGTTATATAGTAGGACATGGAGGTAGGGGCATGAGTAGTGCTGATGAGGAAATACAGTCTGTGGCATCTTGCCCTTGGAAGCTGATGGATATCCAGGGAGTTAATTCTTCTTTCAAGCTACGTTAACTCCTGCAGGATCCCCTCGGCAGCTGGTGCTGTGCAGCCGCAGGGAGCCTGTCAGCGGCAGTGCAGTTCCCAGGGGGAAAATTCTCATATGTTATCCATGGAGATGTTTGTTTCCCCTCTGTGGGATGGTCCTCACGCTTTTAGTGTCTATTGTGTTTTGCTTTTAGAAATAAGTTCCTCACGAGGCAGTTGTGTTTGTTACTAATGCACTATCTTTGCAATTGCAGGACTATTTAGAGAATACCCCATTTAGATTCAGATTCTCTTTATTTTGCAAAGTTACAAATTAGATACGTACCTCCTGATGTGCTTTCTATAGACCAAACCTAAGGTCAGGGTTATTTAGCATGTGGTGGAGGAGGTTATATTTTTTTTTTTTAAACATACCAACAGCTTGAAATAAGGGCAACATCTTTTAAAAGGGAAGATGATGTAAAAACCGTCCCAGCATCCAGCTCCCCATGTCTGTTTCTATGGTTTTAGTCACCATTTCGTAGTCAAAAAACCAAACAAACCCCAGAAAAACAACAACCGCCCCCACTTGAAGAAGGGAACTGGCCGCCCGCAAGCAGGCGGCAGCAGCATGGCTGACTGTCCGCACCCAACACAGCCGGTGAACACACCTCACCGGAGGGATGGTGCTCCCCGGTTCCTGCCCGCCTGGGTGGGACAGCCCGGACCGGGCTGGGGACAGCGGGCCTCGGCTCCTTCTGGCCGACGCCTCCAGCAGGCGCAGCCACCGCAGCCCGCGGAGCGCGGCCCCCTCCGCGCCTGTCTCCCCCCAACCCTGCCGCTACCTACGCTACGCTAAAAGCCCGCTCTTTTCCGCCCCTCCTGCCTCCCCCGTTTGATTAGGCCCCGCTGGAGCAGGCTGGGGACGCTTTCCTTCTGGAAAAAATCATCTGCCTGGAGCAGGTTTTCGCGGGGAGTCCCCGCAGCCCGCGGGCGGCGCTGCCGCTGCGCTGCGCTGTCTGCCAGGCCGCAGCGCGGGTGCCGGTGCCGCAGCCGCCGGGCCGGTTGCTAGGCAACCGCTCTCCGCTCCCCTCGGCGCCGCTCCGTGCCGGCGGCCCCCGCCGCCATTGCAGAGCCGCGTCCCCTCACAGCCCGGCCGCTCCCCGCCCGCCTCCCCGGCCTGGCTTTTCCCTCGCGGCACCGCGCTGCCCGTCTGCGCTCGTTGCAATCCCGTGTGGCAACGGCACCCGCGCAGGCCGCGGGCGGCGGCCCGGCTGCCGCACCTGAGGCGCCCGGCAGCGGGGGCGGGCTCTGGAGGCGGCACGGCGGGTGGGGTGGGCTCGGCTCGGCTCGGCTCGGCACTGCGGCGTGCGCCCGGCCCTGCCCTCCCCCGAGGCTTCCGCAGCGCCCGTGGCGCCGCTCGCCGGCTCCGCCAAGGCCAGAGGAGCCTTTGGGACTGGAGTGGAAGCCGGCTGCAGCCCCTGCGCCCTGGCCTGAGGGGTGCTGGGCCCCTGCGCCCTGGCCTGAGGGGTGCTGGGCCCGGCTTTTCTGTGGCAGCCTGACCTGGGCTTATGTAAACAATAACCACCACAGCAGTTTTGTTTGTAGGTTGTGTTTGCAACAGAAGATGGCAAGAGGCTATAAAAGTGGAAATGGATTTTCCACACCACTTGTCAGTAGGTTCAGAATCACGACTGAAGTTGTTCATCCAAAATTTCTAGGCAGTTATTAGGGGCATTTTAAAATTTCCCATCAACCTGGCATCCTTTATCCCAAAGGATCTAAATTATATATGACTGAATTTTCTGTAGCCATGCTGTAGTTACGATTAATGGAGATTTTATTCTAAACATCTTTACATAATGCCCATACTGGGAATGTTAAACTCAGGGTTCTGGTTTTTTGGGAAAGAAATCACAGCATGTTTTATTAACAGCATAAGTAATCAGCACATTCTCCTATTCAGGCATCTGGAAATATCTAGCTCATCCCGTACATATGGCACTTCTGTTATCATTACATCTTTGAATTGTATAGTCACTCTCCCCACACAAACACACTAAAAATGGATATATATCTAGCTTGACACTTACTTATACAAGAATGTACTTGTGGGGATTCATTCTTCACAACAGATATCAGGGCAAAGATTGATTTGATGAAAAGCCCACCTCTGATGGCTGAAAGGCCTTAATCACTTAACCAGCTTCATTAGGGATTTGGCAAATGCTCTTCTCCCATTACTTTGTCTCCCACTTTGCTGTTTGCTTTGGAGACAGTATGTATCCCTTTTTGTAAAGGGGAAACTTGGACTGTTGTTTTGAATCTTTCCCAGGTGTGAATTGCCCTTTTCTTTTTCCTCTAGTCCTGGAGAACTGGAGGAACTTATCACCTGAGTCTGGCAGAATGCTTGTTTTACTGTACACAGAAAGAGAACGGTATTTTCAACAAGTGAAAAATACCAAATTGTCTAATGCTAGAAAGAAGTACTTCAGGGTGTCTTACCTGAAAAAAACAAGTAACGTTTTTGTTCATTCACTGACATTTGATTGAAAATCAGCAATTGTTCAGAGATCATTTCTGATAAAGAGGAAAATGGAGCATGTAGCTATAACCAAATGCAAGTCATTGCCAGTTACTGGCTAACAGCAAAAATAACAATCAACCAAGTTTTAGCAATGTATTTTTCATACTTCCTTGGAGCACTTCTTGCCATAGCCCTATGGGCAGTACCCTGAAATAACTTTTAGACTGAGTGAGAAAACTGATCTGAAAGAACCCCCAAACTTTCCCAATAGAGGTTTTTGTATACCTATTTTCACGCTAGATGACTCTTGCCACATATTTTGCATAAAATGCTGTCCTGATGTCCTGATATCCATGTTGAAAGGTGGAGGTTGATCCTGGTCACCTTCTGATCTTGGAAGAGCAGTCCTGAGGCTGCTGTTACTGAATGCTAGCCCTGTTTCATCCCTAGATTTGCTAGGGTTTGGGCATTTTGAGAAACCTTTTTGGTTTTTTTATTCTACCTATACTGGGTTCTACACTAGGTACAGGATCCATGCTAATATTTGTTGACTGTACAGTTGTTAAAGCTCTGTTCAGCTTCAGCATTCAGGCACTGAAGGTCTGTTTGTTCATACTCTGGCGCTTTAAGCCCTATTGAGCTTTGCACTTAGGAGAAGCACTAAAATTTGGAAGACACTGTAGGCAGTCAGCTAGTCCTTTGCACTCTAAAAGTGAGGGGACGTATTAAGCCTCTTAATTTCTGTAGTGTGGTGGATCAGCTCTTTGGTCTGTTTGACATCTGGCCACTTATTTGTAGTTTTCAGGCAGTCCAGTGAGCTGATATGGCTAAAATGCAGAGATGCAGAAGTGCTCGAAGCCATCACAGTGGGAAATGACCAGGACAAGAATGGGTGGAGAATGGGGCTGTCCCTTCTGACAGCACCACCTTGTATCAGCTTAAGATTTTCAGAAAATGTATTTTCAAAGGTGACTTGCTAGTTATGCATTCATTTAAAATGTTGGACAATGTGTAGGAAGCTGTATTTTTATATAACTCTTCCAAGCCATTTGGAAAAAATTGTTATATAGAAACACCTACTGTTCAAATTCACAATTCAGCACATAGGTACTGGATGAAGAGACCTCTGTCAGAGCTCTGACTACTGATGACACGATGCAGTGTAGCATGAAACACACAGACCTCAGTTGCAGGAAAACTGATTTTTATTTTCCGTCCACTAATTTCAGCAGTGGAGTAGTAAGACCATAAACCTTAACAGATGTACCACACCAGCTGTAAACCTTCCACCTTCATACAGGGCAATCATATACAATCTTTCATGCAGTGCCATGGGGTGCTGACATATCCAGAAGGTCTATAGCCCTTTGAGACAGAACAGGGTTTTTTCCAGCACTTGTTCTACCCATGTATAGGAACAGTAGTGATGCTAGTTGCAAGTAAGAGAATGGACTATGAAATAGCTTTTCTAAATGTGATTGGTTTTATTTCTTTTTGTTGGATTAGGGGAAAATGAAAATGCTGGAAGGAGACAGGGGTGAGCAAAGAGAAACTGGGGGAAGATCTCTCCTATTCGACACCAATGCTTCCTTAGGCACCCTCGTCTCTTCGTAAAGAAGTCCTTGGGACTTTCCTGCATATGATGTCACTCTTTTGTATCCTGCACCCCACTGATTCTTCAAGAATTTTCTCAGCCAACAGTGACTGAAATCAAAACCCCATTATTTTCTGCTGCTCTGGTATATAAACAATAAGCTTTTGCTCCCTTGAGGCCCAGGGAGAAACTAACAGCTGGAGCAGCACAAAACAATGAGAAACCTATGCTCATTAAGACCCTAAAACAGTAAGGGCCTGTTACAAGTTTCTTGATTCTCATTCTGATCAGTTTTGCTACAAATCTCACGTTCATCACTGATCTTTCTTTTTACAAGGCCTAGCCTTTCTTAAAGGCCTTGAAGGATTGCGGTCTGTCTGCTCTGTTCATTCTCTATTTTCACTGGTAAAAGTAAAAATAACACTTTCCTAACAAGTCCCTCTTGCTGCAGTTTAACCCCACAACCTGTTTGCCTATATGCCTCTTCCTTGGAGGAGCTTTCTAGACATATGAAGACTGTCATTGTCTCTTCCATCAAACTTTTCAATGTAAAATAAAGACAGAAAGAACTCAAATTCCACAATGCCTTGGATGTTTTCTCTTAAGTTTTGTTTTTTATACTGTGGTCTGAATTCTTTCCAGGTGGCCCCATATTTTTTGAAATGCAGTACCCAAGTTGGACATACTGCTCCAACTAGAAGGGTAGAAGATGATTTCACAAGTTTATAAATTTAAGTACTTGCGCTTTTTTTCCAAAACTGACAGTTTTCACTCATGCTTGGTATGTAATGCAGTTAAGTACTCTAGATCTTCTCCTGTAGAGCTATTGGTGGGGTTTTGTTCCTAATCCTCTAATTTTTTAGTTATTTATTCTTGCCTAAATACAAAATGTAGGACTTGTATCTCTTGAATTGCATCATTTTTCAAGACCATTTTGTTATTTGTCAAAACATTTCAAATTCTAATCCTCCAGTTTACCTGTAGCTCTCTCAGTTTCATGTAGCCTGCAAAGCTAACGAACATGTTTTTCAGTCATCTAGATCATCATGAATACTTTAGTAGTATAGTAAGTTTTTTAAGTACCATGGGGGGAAGAGGTGTCAGGAATTTCTCTAGATTCAGTGTACTTGATTAAATGTATACAATTTACAAGTTTGAATGTATATTATTTACAAGAAGAAAAACCTCCATTTTCCCTCCTCTACCCCTTTTTCTCTTTAAATGCAAAAAATAATACTTCATTTTAGAGTATAAATTTCTGATTTTTTTGGTGTTTTTAAGATTAAAGTTCTCAAAGTGGTATTAACATTATTTGCAAACTACAGCAAGTATCACAGTAACCTACACTTTGCTCAAAGTTGCTTGTCACTGTTATAATTTTGGGACAGATTTTATTTAAAATTTGATTGTTTCAGCAAAGAAAGTAGAAATATGCCAATGTAATTTGCTGCTATCACAAAGTTGGGAAGCATTGTCAATGAGCAAGCTATTGGACAAGATGAGCTTGATGATGTTACTGGAATGAGATGAAATTCAGAACTATATAAATGAAAAGTCATGCACTTAGGGACAATTGTGACATAGTATAGGAACACACAGCTGGAGAGTAAAAGGATTACAAAACCCCTGAATGATGGCACGTTGCCACTTGTACATTTTAATGCTTTGCTTTAACATTGAACGTAGACAGTTAATTTTTATAGATTTCTGAGGAGAATCTGGTAATCTGTTTGCTTTCTGATTTTATTAATCAAGATTGTCTGTAGATGAAGGGCTCCTAGACTGCCAGGAAAAAACTCAGAAGTTTCTCTCAGCTCTGTCCTGTCAAAAATCATTCACCCTCATGCAGATTTTCTTTACATATGACACTGAACACTTCTTTAACTCTGCCCTTTATATGGGCCATGACTGTTTTGCAAAATGTTTAAAAGTCAAAGTCCACTTCAAGCTTTCAGATGTGCCAGAGAGGTGGGAAGGTGGATAGCATTGGTGATAAAACTACTCATAAAATGTACCCAGGGCTGTAGGTAGGAAGCTAGACAGCAGCTGGAAATTACATATTACCAGAATTATTCTTGTTCAGTTATTATATTTTAGGTAAATTTTTGTCCATGTTTTTTGAAGCAGGTTATGTTGGATTGGTTTTTGATTGGTATTTACTATTTCATTTGGTCATTTTCCCTTCCTATATCTACTAATTTTATCTGTTACATTTACTATAGTATGTAGTATTTAATTTTTTCAATATATTTTTAAGGATTGTTTCTAGCTTCTCTAGATGTAGTACTGTGGTCTCCTCTTCAAAAGTATATATATTTCTCTTTTAGACTACAAAGATCGTATTGCATTTCCTACCTATTCTGTCTCTCTACAATACTTGTTCTTTTTACCTTACAGCCTAGTAAGACTGTACACACAAGAATCTAAGCAATGGGATACAATGTCCCACTGGCTATTTCCTTTTTGTCTTTACTTTTCACTGTCCTTCCTAATACTATGCATGTGGATTGTATAGCATATAGCACTGGTGGAAATCAAATTGAGATCTCAGGTAATTTCAGACTTATACAATAAGAAACAAATAATCAGACACTTAATATACCATTGATGGCAGAATGAAGGTCCATTTCCATATTGTGAATTAGCCCAGCTTGTCAGGTACTTGGTTTACTGCAACTTTCATCAGTAGCTGCATGCACACATATGTACATATCCACACATATAAATAATGAAAATACTTTTGTAGTTAGAAGCTGCATTACTACTGTGAATCTGTGCTGTCTCATAATCCTCTTACGTGAGACTACAGAGCAGCTCGAAGTAAACCACAGTCCCAATTAGAGCCAGCCAGAAGTTTTCATCCAAAGCTTTTTAACAAAAAAAATATTGGTTACATGGAAGTGTTTACACAATTTCTATTTATTTCATTGAGTCATTTGTGAAATTAGAAAACCTTATCAAATAAAAGACTTTTTAGAAAAGGCTTTTAACATTATTTTAAAATATTGTGTAATGTTTAAATGATCCAAACCCAAATCAATATTTGTGATGTGGTTAAATTACATTTCTCATTTGACACATTTTCTTCTTAGTTGCTGAAAATTTCAAAACCAGTGTTTGGATCCAGTCAGACTGTTCATTTTCTCACTACAATTACCAAAGAACCAAATTATCAGGATTTGTCCCTCTCTTCATTGTCCTTTTTTCAAATGCACAATGGCATTTCTTCAGCTACTGTATTCGTTCCTTCTCCAACCTTTCTCACTTTAGAGTGACCTATGCTTTTTTTTCTTTTTTACTTTCCACAGCTCCTTTAGTCCACTTCACAGCTGAAGGAAAGGAGATGGCAGAGAGGCAGAAGTAAATGATTGCTTGAAAGTCTGAATCAGGAATGAGTTGCTTGAAAAGTTTGAAAGAGATTTGGGTACGCATAAGACAAGGAGGGAATGACAGAAGATCGATGGTGGGGAAAGAAAGAGGCTAAAAAAGTTTTATTAGTGCAGTGAGAGAAAAGGTATGATAGAATCATAGAATGGTTCGGGTTGGAAGGGACCAACCTGCCATGGGCAGGGACGCCTTCCACTAGACCAGGCTGCTCAGTGTCCCATCCACCCTGGTCTAGAACACTGATGAAAATCAGTAAGAATAAGAAAAACAGAGAAAGCAAGAGAGTGAAAAGAAGTAGGATGTCATTTAGGTGATGTGGTGCCCAGAGGTGTTGTCTTACTGATTTGTTACATGGGAGGGGTGTGCAGTGCTCCTGATCATCCAGTCTGGCTCCCTGCTACCGTGGGTGATTTCTGTACAGGCATTCATCACTGCAGTGAACATTCAGAGCTGCCATTCTTTCCTCTCTGGCTTTCCCACATTTAGAAAGAATACATATCAAATATATTGTATGAGTTTACTTTAGAAAACTCATACAAGCTATATCTTAAAATAATCCAGACTGCTGATAATCCAGACCCAGGAACTGCTTTGATGGTACACTGCCTGTGCAACCTCCATTTTTCTGTTTCTCTTACTTTGCTATCCCACCCACTTTCTTTCTGTGTCACCCTCACAGTTTAACAGCTATGGTCTCATCAGCAGTAGCTGCTATATATTCACAAGAATGTTTGAGAATCCTGAGACCTGGCTGGTTATATAAACCCGTGTATTTTAGTCCCAGAGTCTCAGTTTAAGCAAGTGTTCGAGTATGCAAAAATTCTTTACCATTTCTAAAACCGTTTATGGATGTCTATCAGTACCATCTAGTGGCCATAAGAGTTATAGCACTTAGTAGGCTCGCACAGGAAATGCGAGATTTGACTTCAATAACCAGGATCCTTCAGCAGGAAGTTAGGTGTGGTCTGTAGAAGGAGACTTTAAAAAAAAAAAAAAAAAAGGAAAGAAAAAAATGAAAAAGGAAAAGACATGATGGAATTTTAGCTGCAGTCTTCCTTGGTGCCATTCCAAACCCACATAAGTGAAAGATTCTTCACTGGTAATGAATTTTTAAATTGTTTCCTGCAGTATTGAAACAGGATTATGCCTTTTATTTTTTTTCTTCTTCTGTAATTAACAATAAAATCTAACAGGATTCTGCTGCAGGACCACTTTCATTTTCCTAATTAACCCTTCTACTGCTAATAGTGCAGCTTCCAGCAGCAGTTTGCTACAGACCGTCCATGACAGAATGCACCAGGTGCATTTGCCCGCAATGGAAGAGCATGCTCACGGGGAGACCTGCAGGAGTTTGGATGTGTGTAGATGTCCGTATAGGTGTAAATGGCTGTGTGCGTATGGTTGAAAAGGGGAGGAAAGCATCATGTTGCAATTTATTTAGCGGGCTTCAAAAATATGAATTTGTTGCAGCTGTACTGGAATATGTATATTTAGTGAGACAGTAAAATAGGATCATGCTGATTGTATTTCTAACTATTGTATTGTTTTAATTTGGTAATTGTTTCGTGGGTATATTGTCTTACTCAGAAGTTGTTACTTTTTTGTTGCATTTGCTATATTTTTAATGTGCTTACTCAGGAGGAAGACTCTTGAGAAAGATTCTTGAAGGCTACAGGAAAGATGCCCTTTGTGTTTTCAGATCAAAGTATTTGCATTGGGAATATTTTCCACTTGTTCTTTTTAACTGAACTGTCTGGAGACATTAAGAAGAGATGGGTCTGCTCTTGTTAGTGAAAACTGTGCAAAATATATACAGCCGATATGGTATCAGACATAAAAGATATAAATGCAGTATGTAATGATTAAAGATCATTTTTGTTTAATTCAGCAATTCTTCCAGTGCACAGTATGTTACCAGGCAGGGGATCTGAATACAGGTGCTTATGCCTGAATCTTGTTTCCTGAGCTGGCAGCTTTGCAAAAGCAGCATATTTGTACCCAAAGAAAAAGAGCATCTTGCATTGCTTGCAACTGATCCCTCTGGCCGTACATGGCAGTAGTGGATTCTAGGAGTCATTTCTGGTCCTTGTAGCTAGAGGGAGGGTTAGTGCAAGGTGCAGCTTTTGGGATAATAAGGAGGTGAATTGTCTGGAGTCTCACTCCTCAACACAAAACTAGAAACACTTCAGGATTGTTGATTCCTCACACTGAATGCGGTGGAAAACATCTCCTGCTTTATTCACTAGAACAGACAGCATTATCTTTGATAAAGGCAAGATGTTATTGTATTGTATGTGACTTTTTTTAATACAGTCTGTAGAATTGATACTCTATTGTCATAAGCACTAAATGAATTTGAAACTAAATATTTTAAGAATTGATACCTTCAAGACAACTCTAAGAGGCCAGCTCCAAAGGAAAATGGTTTGTCTTGAAATAAAAACAAATTAAAAAATCTGTTTCACAGCAGCCTCGTCTTGGATGATAATTACTGAATTTAACAAGATGTTCCACAGAAAATTCTATGAAGGTATATTCTTTTATATTATTTGTAGCTATTTGTGTTGCTCTAAATTTTTTCTGTGTTTTTTTTTTATGTATATATATTTTTAGCACTTTTTTATGAGAGAGGCTAAACAGTAATTAAGAGGTGCAGGATGAAAAGATGGCACAATCAGTGCTGGTACCACCAGGACCTGACAGCTTCCGCTACTTCACAAGAGAATCACTTGCAGCTATTGAACAGCGTGTTAATGAAGAAAAAGCTAAAAAATCCAAACAAGAACGCAAAGACGATGATGATGAAGATGGCCCAAAACCAAATAGCGACTTGGAGGCAGGAAAGACACTGCCATTTATTTATGGCGACATACCTCCAGGAATGGTGTCCGAGCCCTTGGAAGACCTGGACCCATATTATATCAATAAAAAAGTGAGTGTGTTGTATATTTTTATTAGACTTTAAGAAGATTAAAATACAAGGAACCCTCTCACAAGCATAATATTCCAGTATTTTGGACATGGTCTGTATGTATTATACATTTCCCCCATTTAATTGGCAGAAATCTTAACTGTAAGAACAGAAGTTAATAATGAAAGTTTGTGGGACCTGGTTTGTTTGTAGAGATGCATTTAGGTTTATTTTAATATACGTGGCATTATACTAAAACTTGTAACTTTCAGTGTTTTACACACAAGAGAAATTAAGAAGTAGCACAGGGGTTATCTTTAGAATTATTATTTTATGAATTGCTGTATTATAGATGCGAAAAGATCATGTCTTCACTATGAAACCCATCTAAAAGGTAGCTGAATGCCTTTTCACTAGCTTTCTTCGCAGTCACGTGGAAAGTCTAGGTCGCATTCTCTTGTTGCTGGGAAGGATAGGGAAATAAGTGAAGGTAATTTCTCAGGATATGCTGAAGATCATCCTCTTCTGTTTTGTACTCTGTAGAGGCATCATATATCTCAGTGAAAAACTCTTCATATCCAGATTTATATTGTTCTATGATTTTTATCAAAGAGATGTTTGAAAGAGGGACAAAAAGAGGAGGCAGGAATTAATCTTGAAGTGTTGACAGAATGTTGCGTAATTTAAAAAAACATTTTATAGATATGTTCATTTTTGAAAAAATAAACCCACATATTTACTTTCTGTTTAAAGTAACAACAACAATTGTTGTGGCCAAGCACAGAAGTGCTGAACTTTTAGACTTTTGACCAGATGGCCTTGGGTTTCCTCCAGAATTCCAGTCGCTCAGATTCTGGCATCCTACGTATCGCACCATCATTATTTTATCAGTAAAGAACAAATTGCCATTATTTTATTTTCTGTCTTCACAATTTTTTCTTGTGTTTTCTTTTCTTTCCTGTGGAAACTAGCTAGTGAATGAAAACAAGTGAATTTAAAAAACAACCATGAAAGCAAAAAAAATAATACTTCAAAGAAAAAGGAAGAAAACTCCCAGCGATTGTTAGGAGTCAAACTTGAACTAAGTAAAAAAATACAAATTAAGATACCTCCTGCAGGAATTAAGGGTATGCCTCATCACAAATATGTTGAAACAATAACAACATAGGCATACTGTGATAAACTAAACAGACAGAACAGCTTTAAAAAAAAATCAGCTCTACCTTAAATGTTCATTGCAGAATTTCTAAAAACTCAATTTGTGCTACAGGGAATCAAGAGTTAAATTTGAAAACAAAGTTTTCAATTAAATATAATGTTCTACTCCCTTTACTCAAGTGATTTACCCTGTTGAAGTCTGGAAGTAAGGCAAATGGAAGTTGGGTCAAAGTGCTGATCCCTTTCCTTCCTTCTTTCCCAGTTCTGCAGTATTAAAACTCTCAGTTCACTGTTGGAAATCCTAAAGTTAGTACACATATTATCACGCTTTGGAAACTAGAAAAGTGATTCTGCAATTAAGTGTGGACGTAAAGTGAAATCCTGCTGAATTTCTTTTTCCTGATTGAGAAATGCCTATCAGTTGTCTTGATCTTTTCCAAAAGCATAGTGGTTTCTAGTAGATGTAAGACTCCAAACTATACATGTATTGCCATAGTAATTTCTCCCATTATTTTTCTTGGTGTTCTTTGCATATCTTTGAACGTCCTCCTTTAGGTCAGGCTCCATTTAAATTTTTTAATATGTCTTTATGAGTCAGCATCACACAACTGATGCTTCATCAGGTTTTTTTTTTCAGAGTAAAGGGAACAGAAAACATATGAAAAACTTTGATTTGAGGATATATTTTCTTGAACTCCAGGAAGAATAGTAATAGAGTTGAAAAGCAATGGTAGCAAAGAGTACATTACAGACCAATCCTTTCTCCTCTACAACAAAGGACCAGGGCATGGCTTGTGAATCAATGGGTATCTGGGAATACAAGTATGTTCTGTTTGGAAGCACTGAAATGATTTCAGGCAGGGGGAGGCATTTTGTTTTCAGGATTTCAGCTGCTGTATTTGGCACACCTGCTCAGAAAGTAGAGCATAATTTTTACAAATGCTGCCCTCTGATTCCAGCTGAGGCAGATCATGGCTACTGGCTGTGCTCCAGGTTTGCATGGCTTGTGTTCCCTTTGGGCTTTTTAGGGCTGCCACAATGCTAGCTAGATCCACTTACCTTCAAAGAGCATGAACTTTCACCCATGTGTAGAAAGAAGTGATGATAGAAATAGAATAGGAATTTCCCCAAATGCATGGAAATCTAAATAATTTTAAAACTTACTGCATGTTAAATAAAGGCTTTATTCTTTATTTCCCAGGTCTTAAGAAAACTATTACATTTATAAATGCTTCTTAAAATGTTGATAGTATGCATGAGCTATTGCTGAAACTGTGGAGACACAGTGAAAATACATGGATTATTGAATTCTGTATTGGGTAAAAGTAAAGCATAACAGAAGGAAAATAGAATTGCAGGTATGAAACTCACAAGAAATAGTTGAAAAGAGAACCAATACGTTTACTCTTGCCTTAGAGTACAGCAAAAACTCTTCAGTACATCAGTGTAATGTTGAAAACTGGTTATTGAACATTCTTCCTTATTTTCATGAAGGTCATTCATGAAATTTAGATCACTTTGTAAGTACTATTGCCTTAGTGCTTTAATGTGATAACTAATGCTGTCTATTTGATCAGGGAATGCTGAAGTTTTAATGGCTGTCATGTTTTTTAAAGTTACATACCTCACTATAAGGTACAAATCGTCATATACTAATACTTCAGAAATTATGTATTATGTATACCTCTCTGTCTTCTAGGTAGCAATATCAGGATTACTTGTAGTATCTAAATGAACTTACTTGAATGTTTTCATGCAACTGTGTTTATAGTAATTTGGGTTCTGGACTCTCCTATGTGTGAACTGGACAAGGGAATTGTGATTCTGGGGGAGGTATAAATGGAAGAAAAGTTTCACCAAATATGATTAATGATTAAATGAAAATGATACTGGACTTTAGCCTGTAACTTGTTTGTAACTTGGTGTCTTTTAAATGCTTTTTCATTCTGTCTTTTTCCAGACCTTTATAGTATTGAATAAAGGGAAGGCAATATTCCGATTCAGTGCCACCTCTGCCCTGTACATGTTAACTCCTTTCAATCCTCTTAGAAAAATAGCTATTAAGATTTTGGTACATTCATATCCTTTTAAGTGGTTAGTCTAAAACTGTAGTGAATGAGATGTTATGTAGTATTTACATCATTCTCTGGCACATGTCCCAGGATCAATGTGATCTATAGTGTTTTGTCCCTCTTCTCTCTACTATTTGTCTTACATTCTTTCTGTTATTCCCTTTTTACATTTGTGTTCATTGCTGGATCTTAATATAGTAGAATCAGAAGATAGACAGCCAGTCATTGCCCTTTACAATTTCTTCCTGTGTCCTTTCCACCCCAACACACCTGTTTTTTCCCTTCCCGCTTATTTTTCCTGTAATCATCATATTTTTTTATCTTTTCCTCTCCTCCACACTTTTCATAAATTGCAGATATATTGCTCAAAATACTTTCAGTTCTTCACTGACACTGTGTGTTAAAAAGCAAATCTTTGATCCCAGGCTTGTGCTTGCATGAATATTTAGTGAAAATACGGTTTCATAATTCCTTTCTTTCTGATTCAGATCACAATTGCAGAAGGATAGGTTGATCAACAGCTTAGGCTTCTTGTTTTGTTACGCATTCTCTGTCCTATATGTATCTTACCTGTCTATTTTATCTCTTGATCGTTATTCAATTACGCACTCGTAATTCTGTAGATGTTTTAATTTCAGTCTTCAGGTAGGATGTGAGATTTCCACATTGCAGGTAGACATTTGCAAAACTAAATGGTAATAGTGACTTATGTATTCTTTTGTCTTTTTTAGTGTTTTGATAGCTGACTATAGTAGGCATCCCACTGGTCTGATGCCAAATGCTGATCTGAACAATGAGGGCATTGACTTCAGCAAGGCTGCTTACTTAAGGAACAAATACAAAAGTTTGCGCACTTACATTTTACAAAAGTCTAACATAAGTGCACTGAAAGTAGTTTTGTGATAGCATTACATACAGGGATACTAAGATCGCATAGAATAAACCTTGAAAGGATTTTTTTTTCAATCTTGGTATAATGGAATTCTGATAATTACAATGGTTGTTACATGTTGGATGTGTTATCAATGGCTAGCTTACAAATGACTTCAGGATCAATCATGACACTACATAGCCTGTTTTATATTTGCTTGCTACAGGTGTCACTACAAATAATTGTCAGTTATCTGACATTCCTTAGGAAGTTATAGAGCATTATTCAGTTACAAGGAATAATGGGAGATCATGGGACTGAGATGGTGGTGAAGAGCTAGAGTCACCAAAGAATGTTAAAAAACATTGTTAAAAATTGTGGGAAGGTATATGCTAGTTATTTTACCACTGACGAAAGAATAGTGACGATTTGCGGCTCTGAGAGGACATTTCATCGAAAAGGATTTTGAAAGCCTATGTAAAATACAAGCTTGTGGAACACTTTAATAACACATGATTTTCTATGTTTTTTAAAAATACTTTTCTCTTCTGCTTTGCTCATATATGAGCATATAGTGAGAAGCTAGATGCTAAGTAAAGAATTTGAAATATATTTACTGAGCAGAAAACCCGAAGAATTGTTGAATGTAATGCCACACAGTTGTTTGAAGGTTGAGAAGACAGAGGTATTTGCTGTCACTTGAAGGTTTTCTTCATTAATGTAGACATGCAAAGAGAACTTCATGTGGGGAACCTCACAGTACTTCCCACCCCATTATACTTGGACTTCTATTTAAGAAACACCATGTGAACCTGCATTTTATAGTTACAGAAGCTAAAGCTCTTCTCATAATCGAGCTTTGTCCTTTCTAGTTTTAGGTTATCGTGCCATCATGTGGATGTTTTGTGCATCATCATTATGGTTTTCATTTTGGTGTTTGTATGTTCATTTCTGAGAAGAATGTAGTCAGTCCAGAGAGTGAAAGGTTGTAGATCCAGAGCAGTTCTGTTAAAATCAGTGGAATTATTTATGACTTGGACCTGTTCTGGAATTCTTTTTAGATTTCTTTTTTTTTAGAATATCATGTGTCTTCCCTCTGCCAACATTTATACTACAAAATCTATATATAAAGCAAACAGTAATAAAATAATTTTATCACTAAGATTTCCCTATGTTCTCTCCTACTATATAATAACTAGCTTTCAATATATGTATTACAATGATAAGCAAAAACATTGATATGTGCCAAATGTTATGGTGAAACATAGAAAAAGAAAAGTCAAGAAAATTTATTTTTCACTGTTTTGTATGAATGATGTAGATCAGATTTGGCTGGATCATCCAAAACAAGTGCCTTTTGTGTTATTCTACTAAATTAGGAGCTACTACTTCAAACTTTCACATTTTTATTCAAAAGAAAAAATAATCTAAGGTCTTCTTAAAATTAAGGGTTGGGCTTTTTTAATATCTTTCAGATTTTCTAATTTTTAGTATGTGATTGTTCTCTTTTAGCTATAAAACAGTGACTGTGGAAGCTTTTAACATATTCAGGGCTTTTCCCCGAGTGTTAGCAGAGCAGTGGAGGGATAAATAGCTCCTGATAGTGGAAATCTGCCAAAGCAGTGTGTTATTTGATAGTCTTTTTATGAGATTTTCTGGCTTACATTCCTTAACTCTTAACCTACATTATTCAGCATGCTTATCATGTGCACTATTTTGACCAACTGTGTATTTATGACCATGAGTAACCCTCCAGACTGGACAAAGAATGTAGAGTAAGTTAAATGGATTTTTTTTTAAATAATAATATTCAGTAATCTGAAATAAACTGCTGTAAAATTATTTTATATTTGGGTGGCATCCACTGGCAGCAGCTACCTTGTTGGCATATCCTTTCAACAGATATTCTGATGCTAGTTTCTTCTGTGCAATATTAAGTACATATATTTTACAATGCCTCATTACAAATTGTTCAATGTCCATCCTCTGTTTGCAGTACTCGATGGAGAATGTAAGAAGAGAAGATAGACTTATGATCATGCAAAAAAGTGGATTATAAATATTTTCCACTGCATTCTATGTTATGTCTGTGCAAAAATGCGGGGAAATACTCTCCCATGTCTGTTGCAATAGCCATTACAGATAAAGGGATCGTGTGATGGATGGCTGTGTTCACTGTAGTGCAGCTTTCCTTTACCAAAGACAATCTAACAATGGAAAATTTGTATGGAAAAAAAAGAGCTATTAAAAAAGTGTTTAAGTGGTTGGCTAATATTCCCATAGGAAAAGAAAAGGTCTAGCACGGTGTCAGCTACTTGGTGCTGACACACAGTTGGTGTATATTTTGTTGTAGTTCCAAGGCTGTAGACCCCAGTGTGAAATGCTGCTCTTCATGGTGCTTCGTTTTTGCAATAGCATTTTATACTTCTGCTGCTTCTTCATTCCTAACTGCTTTGGATGATACTTACCTGCTTAAACTTCAGTATTCAAAAGTGAAGTCATAGAGCTGTTAAAGTCAATGCAGGCATCCTCATTTTGAGTTCGATATGAACATGTGTATTCAGGATGTCTACCATCTAGTAAATATTTATGAATAAAGATATCTAGCTTCAGTATTTCTTTATGTCATTATATTGTACCATTTAGATATACAACAGATAGATACATGTAGATACTCAACATCTGTTGAGTAAAGTTGTGCAGGAAAGAAATTTTTTAGTAATTAAACTGAAAATACTAACATTGGAAAAATCATTTCAGTTTGACTCAAGTTTGAAAACCATTTCAAACCTTTAAATAGTTTAATTTGAATTATTTTTTCATTAAAAATATAAATGAAACAATATTTCAAGATGACATCATTTGCAGGTAGAAAATTGAAATTACTCAGAATGCCAGAATTAAATATTATTACTTTTTAAATTTCAACCACATTTTTTAGTCAAAATGAGTAGCTGAATTTTATTCGTATTTGTAAAAAATGTTTAGTTGCTCTTACACAGGATTTTGCATCTGGAAACTCTTGGTTCATTTCGGTACTATGCCTGTCTTGCTGAAGGTGAAGTACTGGATACAGCTACTCTGTAACAAAGCCAAAGAGGACTGATGAGGGTTGGCACACTGCCAGCTCATGGTACTAAACAACATTTCAGCATAAAAATAACATTGAAGGAAGACATTTTTAGTCTGGAAACAAATTCTGAAATCCTAACATGATCTATCTGCATGTTTTGTTATAACATGGATTCAGATTGGACATAAACATGCAGCAATGATGTAACCAGGAGTTTTGTAGCTGTCTTACTGTACAGATTATAGAATTTGAACTTAAGCTATGGGTTGTCATATAGTCTTTCAATCATAATTTTATTCCTCCTTCCTTATGGTATGCATTCTGCAGATGTTTAAAGTTGGTTGTAACTGCCATTAAATTCTTAGGCCACTTAAAAAGAAGAAAATGAGAATAAAGCAACTAAAGAGCATCATGTGTAAAACTAACATTTGTGTGTTTCTATAAACTCTGTCTTGCATATTTTCCTCAGATACACATTCACTGGAATTTATACCTTTGAATCCCTCATTAAAATTCTTGCAAGGGGCTTCTGTTTAGAAGATTTTACGTTTCTTCGAGACCCATGGAATTGGCTAGATTTCACTGTCATTACATTTGCGTAAGTCTTCTGCTTATTTTTTTATAAAAATATCTTCTGATAGCATGAAATTAGTGACTAAAAATTGCCTCATATTTTGTCAGCCAGAACATTTGGAGCCTGGACTTCCTGCAGTTTCAATATGTTTCTTTTACCTCTTTTACACATTTTAGTATTTCTAACTAAGCATGTGCTGCAGAGGCCAGCATGGTGTGCCAGCCCGTTAGGATTGTGAATGCCATCAGCCTGAACTGTTCATATCCTGTCTCCTTTCTGCATCCCAGAATTAAAGGAATCCTTTTGACTTCCTGCTATAAGATGACCAAATTAGGTTTCAAACACCAAGTCAATGTGGTTTATTTTGATAAAACTTATTTTAATTTCATGGTCAGGAGCATATTTATAACACAGGCAAAATACAGTGAATGGTGAAGAGGTCTTGATCAAAGACCCAAGCAAATAGGATAAAATCTGCCTCAATTCTGAGTAACTGTGATTTAATCCTACAGGTATGTAACAGAATTTGTAAACCTAGGCAATGTTTCAGCTCTTCGAACTTTCAGAGTATTGAGAGCTTTGAAAACTATTTCTGTAATCCCAGGTAAGAAGTAGTTGGTGTAAGGTGTTAGGCCCCTCATATCTCCAACTGTTATTTGTGTGCTGTCATTGTGTTTGTGTGTGAACTCCCCTATTACAGATATGTGACAGAGTTTGTGGACCTGGGCAATGTCTCAGCGTTGAGAACATTCAGAGTTCTCCGAGCTTTGAAAACAATATCAGTCATTCCAGGTGAGAGCTAGGTTAAACACTGAGGCTGACTTTTGTTCTACAAAGGCTGTACTTACATTTTTAAAGCAGAAGCCTTGTTTGCTACACACTGTTGACAAAATAAAAAAGCAGGAATCAAGACATGTAATTTTATTTAAATTGATTCTTGCTTATATTACTTGTATTTTCTTTTCAAAAAAGGTCAGCCTTTGAGTTTAACAAATTCTTGCATGAGATATTTGCAGTAAACAGCCTATGTGATTTGCATCTTATGACATCAAGCTTTCCTTTACGTGTTTTAAATATAAGTTATTTTTAAGCTTTCATACTGATGCAAATTTTATCATTTATTGCAGGCACTTGATATAGCAACTCAATTCAGTTTTAAGTCATGTATAAAAAATTAAACTCTAAAGGATAGCATGGACCATGCATGGGGTATTTTTTTAAAGATGTCTTTCTTCTCCAAACCATCACCCCTCTTATGATATCATTCAAATATGCACTTATAATGTCTTGGTACTGGGTTTACTAATGCAGAATACTTTTCAAAAGGTTCATATAAGAAAGGTTTGGGCAAGAAGCATCAGCTAAAGTAACGATGCTTTTCTATGCAGGGTTGAGATATAGCATGAATAATAAAATCACTTGTTTTGGCATAAACAATATGTTTGGTATATGTAGTTTTTATTTCTGTACACTGTAAAACAGGCATAAACTTACAGCTTTTCATTCATCTTCACAAGTAATAAGGCTTTTCATGAAAATTACTGTATAATAAATATTAGACTCATTTAGTTGTCATTTTGCATGAAATCTTTATCTTGTCAGGTAAAAGCACTTGAATTTTTGTGTGTTTAGTATCTGTTTAACATCATAATAAAAATCTTTTCTCTTTGCAGGCTTGAAGACTATTGTGGGAGCCCTAATTCAGTCTGTGAAGAAGCTCTCGGACGTGATGATCCTGACTGTGTTTTGTCTGAGTGTATTTGCACTAATAGGGCTGCAGCTGTTCATGGGCAACTTGAGGAATAAATGCCTGCAGTGGCCTCCAGACAATTCTACTTTTGAAACAACTGTTATTTCCTACTTTAATAGCTCTATAGGTGAAAATGGTACATATATTAATACAACAATGACAACATTTAACTGGGATGAGTACATCGAAGACAGAAGTAAGAGTTAATTGTATAATCTACTTCATTGATTTTTCTGGAAATTTTTTAAACAGATACAAAAGCATCAATATCTCTCTGTTGCATTTAAAATGGTGTAATCTGTCAAAAAGACATAAAAGCACTCATTTAGTGTAGTAAATAAAAGAACAGTCATAATGTAGTTTAACATACTCATAATATTGTGTTTGGTACTAAAATACCTTTTTTACCTTTTACTGCGTATGACGTTTAGAGTAAATCCCTATTGCGGTACAAAGCAGAAATTTCCGTCCTAGCTTCAAGCTTCCTGAAGTAGTGTGACAGTCCTACCTAATATGGGATCTGAAAAAGTATAGCTACGTTAGCACAAGATAATGCCCAATATCATAAATCCACATTTGAAGATCAGTTAGCTCATGAATCCTGTCATAGCACGTAAATGCAGCTGCATTGTTTCCTCTGGAACTTGGTGTCTCTACAGTATAGTCCCTTGCACAGCATAGACATGCCTTGATGAGAGTGCTGGTGATTTATCCCGTGCTTGTTCTTCTAGCAAAATAAGAACTAGATTTCATATCATGTGTCTTCTAATTTGTTTCTTACCTGTGGAAAATCAAAAAAATAGCATTTTGGTCTCCTTTGTACCTTATAATACAGTATTTTCACTGCTTTAGGTAGTTAACTTCACTACTGTGTTAATGAAAACTGTTTTAAAATTCAGACAGAACAACTCTGAACATATCTATGGGAGATTGCTATTCTGTCTTTCATCATGGTAAACAGCTTTAGTCTCTCCTGTTTATTCAGTGTTTTCTATTTATTTTAGTGTATTAGAGTTTTAACTTTGTAATTAGGCATAATCTTAATTTTTTTATAAAGTCTGTATAAATGTAACTGATGCCTGTATCACTGGAAGTTAGGAAACCTCAGTTTGACAGCTAAATGCTTTTGGATCCAAGTCTCATTGCCTTAAAATCTTTTAATACACTTATCTCAGCATGCTTGTAGTATCATAGAAATGTCATCTTGGAGAAGAGCTTGGATGATAACCTATTCTTACAAACGTCTGAAGAACAGATTCCATTCCATTCCCCTTTAGCTGTTTCTGGTACTACAGAACACAAATAGAAAGGTTTTTTTTTTAAAATGTCTAATGTAAATTTTCCTGATTTCAGATTGAATATATTACTGCTTCTCCTGTGGTCTTAGAAATAAGATAATCTTAGACTACTTTCTATTAGTCTGTATGATATTTTAAAACCTTTATCTTCTTTATTTCTGGTCTTTTCTAAACCAAGCAATCCTATTTTCTGTTTTACATTTTATAAACCTTTTTTCACATTTCTTTGCTTTTTTGGACTCTTTGCAATTAGTCTGGGATTTGGGTTGGTTTAGGTTTTGGTTTTAGTTTTTTTTATGGTTTTGGTTTTGATTTTTTTTTTTTAATAAGATGCTCAAATCTGGTACTTCTCTAATAAAGGGAAAAATCAGAAGTAATTATCTCATGTGCCATATATGAAACATTCCTGTTAACACATCTGAAAACTTAGATCATTTTTATATCAGCACTGTATTGTTGATTCACAGTCAACTTGCAGTTCTTGAGTCACTGCATCTTTTTGTACAGCAGTGGCTGTGGCCAGATCCTGTCTATTTTGCATTTACGTATTTGATTTTGCCTTGTCAGCTGTAGCATTTTCCACTTGTCTCTGTTGAAATAAATCAAATTGCTTTTGGACCAGCTTGTCAGTTTGTAAAGGTCATTCTAAATTTCAATCATCTTCTCTCCTAGCTTGATGTCTTCAGAATACTTGATGCATTTTTTCTATTATTTCATGTCTTGAGTTGGTAATGAAACTTGTTGTGAATGTATGGCACAAATCCCTGGAGGATGTTCAGAACGATGCCCTTGTGAATTGACATTGCGCCACTGGCGATTGCTCTCTGAGAATCTTTTTTCATATATTTTGTGATGATTCCAGCCAGAACGTATCTCCTTTATTTGCTTATGAAAGTGTCATGTAGGACTTGCACCCATGACTGTTGTCCTGTTACTAAGTTGGCAGGAGACAGGAATAGTTTTATATATGATGTATTTTTTACAAACTCATATGGACTATCTTTATTACTTGATCATTATCATCTTTGTATTGAGATAATTATTATGTAAATGTTTTCCAAAATAGTGGGCTGAGAATTGAGCTGACTGGATGGTTTAACAGGATCATTTGCTTACCAGTGGAGGAGCTGTGCCACATAAGAACATGAATTAGGCCCACAGACAGTTTTGAAAATCCAGCTTGGAGCCTATCTGCATCTTTAAGCTCTTTAAGTAGGGGTTAGATCTCTCACAAGGCATGACTATGTGAGCACTGGAATGTTTGAAAATCCACTATTTTCTTATCTGATATCTGAGGGTAGATTGCAGATGCCTAAGTTATTCACATAATATACCTCTCTCTAAAATAAGCTGATTTTATGCTGTCTCTGTTGTATGCTGGTGGTGACAGAGGAGAAGCGGTCAATAGGAATTGGTTGCAATTGTCTTCTTGTCTCCTTAGCATTAGCCCTCAGTTAGTTCATGCCAGCTAAGCTAGTTCATGCCAGCTGGAAGTGAATCTCAAAGGAACCATCTGCTTCCTGGGAACAGCTAGAACATACCTAATTCTGGAAACTTTAGCTTAATATGACACCTGACCCAAAAATCTCCACTAGAGATTCCCATTTTACCTTAAAAATTCCAAACTAGGAATTGATGGCAAATTGATTTTCTCTTTCTGCCTCAAAACAGAACGAAGAAAAGAAAACAATGTGCCAGGGGCTTTTAAGACTTCCACCTCTTTAAATTATATTTTACCTTATTTTAGTAGTTAGCCTATTGGCAAAATACATATAGATATTTCAAGTACATTCCTCTGCTATAGAATTTTGTGTAGTAATTTTTTGTAATGTACAATAAAAGCCTGGTTTCTCCCTCAGCTGCTCAAGTCAAGATCCAGTTAGCAATTTCTTATGCATGTTGTGTTATGTTTTCATGCTGCAAAAATTTCAGTACTTTTTCAAGTAATATTTGGATAAAATAGTATGTAATGCAATAACACTACATGATATATATGAAAATGCATGAACAAAGGCAGGGAATTGCCCTCATCCTTTGTCTTGGTTTGCTGGTATTTGTTCACTCATTTGTTGACATAAACAATTTGGTATTCCACCCATTGTATCTTACTAATTTGGGTAGGCTACTGAGAATTATCTGTACAACTACCTTTCTATTTTCTAAAGAAGGGCCAGCTTCAAGACTCTATAGTCAAAACAGTATTTTTCATGCTTTTTTTTATTCCTAATCATTATATATTGCAGTTAAACTGTTAGCTCTGCTTATTTCTGTAAAGTGTAAAGGTCTGTATCATTGCTCAATTTCCATTTGGTATAAATGATCTTTCTCATAACCTTTTTCATTTATTTTTTTTTAAAACAGGTCATTTCTACTTCTTGGAAGGACAAAATGATGCTCTGCTGTGTGGCAATAGCTCAGATGCAGGGTAAGAAAATGATCATCATTTTTCATCATGCATCAAGAAAAAATAATTAGCTACTTAGAATAGCTCAGGTGGTCAACTGTCGTATCAACTGTACATGCAGTTGCAAATTACCAATGTTTTACCATTGAAGCTATACCTGAATATAACCATCTATGTGATTTGAGTTTACACAGGCACCTTCATCAGCATCTTAGGCTAATTTTGTAAACGTAACCACATGATTGCTATGTGCATAAATGTTGCTGCTAGCTTACTGACAACTGTTTATCATCAGCCATGCTAGTTGACATTCTCTTTTCCTGGTAGAGATGTGTTGATATGGCAAATTGTGGGGAAGGGTAGATTACTACTAGTTATATTATTGAAGTATTGAAATATCATTAGGAAATGGAATTAACATTTGAAAACCAGTAAGACATACATTTTTATCTTAGGTATGTAGAATAAAATTTTACTTGTTCATAATTTCATTAGCAATTGGTACTCCTGAACAATTTTGTGATTTACTATAGCATATCGTAATTTAGAGTAGTTGTTAAAAATAGCATTTCCTCTTCTTTTGTAGTCAATGTCCAGAAGGATATATATGTGTGAAAGCTGGTAGAAACCCCAACTATGGCTACACAAGTTTTGATACATTCAGTTGGGCATTCTTGTCACTGTTTCGATTGATGACTCAGGACTTTTGGGAGAATCTTTACCAGCTGGTGAGGACTTATTAAAATAAACAGCACCATCACCAATACCATTACTACATAGTACTTGCATAGTTATTTTCATTCCCATGTCCCTAAGGTCTTTGGGACAGAAATCATCTTTTATTTTGTTTATGTAAGCTGTCTAAAACAATAGGGCCCTTGTTCATGATTTAGGTTCTCATGTGCTACTCAAATACATAATAGGAAATAGCTGCTATTTTTAAAGGTGGTTAAGCGTTATTGTTTCTTTTCACAAGTGAGTAAATGAACTTAAGTTGTTAGAGCTTCTTACCCAAACATGCTGTAAATAGATGCAAGTTAAATTGATTTGAAGTTAGTACAAATACGTTGTCTTTAAAAAGGTTACATCTTGTCCCTGAACTACATGTATCCTTAACCTGAAGGACAGTGATGTTGTGCAACGTGACATTTTGTATACTGCACTGTCTTTGTGGCATTGTAGTTTGGGACTGATGAGACAAGAAGGTAAGATGCTGGTTAGTGGCCCCACTACTGTTAGATTTAAAGGCTGTAATATAGACAATATAGTGGGGGCAGCAACTGCTACTCATTGGCAGAAGTTCTGAAGTGTTCAAGCTACAGAATCTTACTTACCTTGACCATAGTATACACAAAACTTGGATTTTTGTACACATAGCCTGGATATAATCCTATTTTGTATATGGAAAAATAATTTTGTGCTAATACAAAACAATCTTATAATGTGTTTCTAGATTATGACACAGATGCTACCATATTATGCAACAGTATTTAAAAGTCTGCTAAAAATGTGAATTACCTCTTTTTCTCCAGACACTGCGTGCTGCCGGGAAAACATACATGATATTTTTTGTTTTGGTCATTTTCCTGGGTTCTTTCTACCTGATTAACTTGATCCTGGCTGTGGTCGCCATGGCCTATGAAGAGCAAAATCAAGCAACCATGGAAGAAGCAGAACAGAAAGAAGCAGAATTTCAGCAAATGCTGGAACAACTGAAAAAGCAACAGGAAGAAGCTCAGGTATCCCTGTAAAGTAAAATTCCTTCTTCCATTCATGATTGTGATTGGATACTTTATGTCTACATATGAGAATACTTTTACTCCCCTACTCCTAACAATAGATTAGCTTCAGCCTTATAAATTCCTTTGTTTTGCAAACAGTCTTTAATGTTTTCCATTGCACTGCTTCTGCTGGCTTGAGTGGACATGTTAATTCGTGGCAAAAAATGATAATCAATAAGCCAAAGTACTGGATTTTCAAATTAGAGATGGAAATTAGCTTTTTTACTGAGCACTTGAACAAGTTGCTCAGAGTGCTTGTGGAATCACCATCCCTGAAGATAATCAAAAGCTGTTTGGATGTGGTTCTGGTTGCCTGCTTTAGGTGATCCTGTCTGTTCTGGGGAGTTGGACACGATGGCATCCAGAGGTTCCTTTCCAACCTCAACCATTCTGTGATTCTGTGAAATGGAGATGGAGATGTGAGGGAGAAAATCCCAGGAATTCTGCTTATTTCAGCAACAAAAGCAAATGTATTGGAGGTGTTGTAGAAGAAATATTTTGCTTCAGCAATATTTGGGTTTTTTTACTCCTTTCCCAGCTCTCACAGCAGAAAGCTGTAGTGCTTCAGTTTTAAAGAAAACGGGAAAAAATTGAGAAACTGGGGAAATGCTTCTGTGGTACAGAAATCATGATTACATACTGCTTTGAATTTCCTTTTCATTTTTTGAAGACTCTGAAAACTTTAATAGGATAATTGATAATGTCTGCTTGGTGTGTAGCCACATAGAGCAGAAGGTGCTCTGTGTCTTCCATGTAAGCACATGACTAGTCAGCAATAGGGGGTTTTGTTTGTTTAGTTAGGTTTTTCTACCACAACTTATAAATAACTGTCAATCAAATCCTCCACAAATGTTTGAAACTTCAAACAACAACAGGCCTCTAATAGCCTGCAATTTAACTCAAATCTCTGATAACGATTTGCAAAACTGAGACAAGCAATGTTACACCAGATCTTCAGTAGACTAGAGAGCATTCAAAGTCCAGCAAAATGGTGTAAGAAAGTGTTGCTTTCTGTTAACAGGGATTTTTCCTGTCGTTTGAGCTTTGATCCCTTCCTTTTACATAGTATTTCAGGTGAAAAATTCATTGCAACATATTCCTCCCATCTAAAACAGATGCTTGTTAACTCGGTTCTCTGACAGCACAGTTTTCCCTTGGGCTGCTCTAGCTCCTGGTTTACAGAGCAGTGGCAAATTATGGTTCCTGTGCTATTTCACAATTTATACTTGTAAGGATATGCTGGGTTCAGTGAAGTGGGATCATTGCTTTTATTTAAAAATATTTTTTTTTAAGAATGGCAATAAATTTAAAATAGTGAGTGGTGTGTGTTTGTATAAATATTGTAAATTGCATATGTGCTTGTACATATAGGCAGCAGCAGCAGCTGCAGCAGCTGACTCAAGAGATTATAGTGGAGTAGGTGGAATAGGTGGATTCTCCGAAAGTTCTTCTGAGGCGTCAAAACTGAGCTCAAAGAGTGCTAAAGAGAGGAGGAACAGAAGAAAGAAAAAAAAGCAAAAAGAACAATCTGAAGGCGAGGAGAAGGACGGGGAAGAATTTCACAAATCTGAATCAGAGGACAGCATCAAAAGGAAAGGTTTCCGATTTTCCATTGAAGGGAATAGACTGACTTATGAAAAGAAATTCTCTTCCCCACACCAGGTACCATGGTATTATTACCTCTTAAACACCTTTGTTGTTTGCTTATCATACAAAATGAAACACTCTAAAGTAGTTTGGTCAATTCTTGCAAAAGATACTACAGATTCTTTAATACCTTAGATCAAAGTATGACCAAGTTAATACTTGCAGCCAAAGATGAAACTGTAAGAATTTGAGATATTTTGTTTCATTCTTAATTTGTGTGAAAAATCAAAATAATGTGTATTAATTAAAATGAGTTGTATTTCAACTTTTTTAATGAAAATGGACCTATCTCCCCATCAAGATGGATGTATTCCGCATTATCAGTGGCTTCAAAATTTGGTGCACACATACAAAGGAATTTAATGTTTTACATGAGAAAGGTACTAAAATGTGGGATGCAAAACCCCCCGTAGAAATTGCATAAATGTTCATGTGAAATCTGACAAATTAATTGATATTAGACCGTTAATTGTGTTATCTTCAAGAAGGTGGAAATATGTGTGGCAACGTGTCCTTGCATGTGTTCTCTTACATTGAAACACCATGACTCAGCGCCATCTGCATCTCTCCATCCAGACATCTATTTAATTTGTTAGTTTTGTTATATTACCCCTTCTAAACTTTTCAGAGCTCCTCTTCATTTGCCGACCTCCGACTCTCTCCTCTTCAGCACTTCCAAGGCCAGATCTCACATCCACTCTCCTTTTGCTGCTCCTTTGTGTGCCTCAATATGCTGCTTCCTTTTATGTCCACCTTCTTGATTCTCCCTGGTCTTTATGACTTGCTTTCTCCCTCCTTTTAGTCACTGTTACTAAACTCATTCCTTCCTTTTTAATCCTCTTCTGTTACTGTCTCTGGAAAGCCTGTTTCATCCCTAAATAGATCATGAGCATTCATATTCTCTTCATGTATCACTTTCTCCAGCTCCCATTCTCAAAGAAGCTCAGACCTCTTCATCCAATATTTTATTAAGGACTCTCCTTGTTAGATCAGACTGTGGTGGGAAATAACACTTCTAGCTTCCTGCTTCTGGCAAGTTAACTCCTCCTTCCACTTACTTCCTAATGTACTTCCTTTTTTAATAGTACTGCATCCTTCCCCACCACCCCCTGCCACCCTTGGTCTACCACCATTTTGTGTTGTTAACTGTCTAGCTAATCTCTGTAAGACTTTACTGCTGAATTGAGTTAGTTCATGATTCATTCTGTTCCTTATGCAGATTTTCACACCTATATCCATTGACTTCAACTTTGTGTTGAAGACCCATCTAATCCCTTAGGTACATATTCTTCCTTGTGTCTTCATTCAGACTGCAGCCTTATTCAACTGCAGCTCAATTCATCCATCTGGTAAGAAATGAAGCATTCCTCATACAATTTGCTTCTCTTACCTTTCATCTCCAAGTTCATTTACAGCTGTTTACTCTGACAGTCTAGCAATCCCCTCCCCTCTGGTTTTCCAGCTCTAGTTCCTTTTCACTCTGGATTCTAGCCACTCAACAGAAATGCCACTCACCAGTTTTTAATAACCCTTTTCTAGACAAAACTCAAGTTTGTATCTCATTTTGACTTTTTCCTTGACATTTCACTTGCCTTCAATGTAACCAGCCATTATGTTCTTCTTGAAAACTTTTTCTTCCTAATGTTCATTATTTCATTTCCTCTCGGTTCTCCTGGTGTAGTTATGCTTTAGAAGATTCTTTTACCCCTTTATCCTGTTGACAGTTTTCTAAGGGATTTCCACATGACCTTTTGATAGTTCCTTCTCTCTTTCCTTTTCTTTTTTTTTAACTCTAAATGTACAATTGTAAATCATTTTTAACTTGGACCTTTTTCCATGTCCCAGTTACTGCTGTATTCATCAACAATGTTGTTGCAAAGAGCACTAACCTATCTCGTTGCCTTTACCTAATCTGCTAGTAAACATAATCTAACTAAAGATATTTTAATACCATAAAACGAACTGTGCCTAAAGTTCCCCCCAACCCACCTTGTGTACTTACAGTAAACAAGTCCCAGCTTTGATTGACCCATGCCAGCATTCATAACCTCCTGTTAAATTTTCAAAAGTTTCTTTGAGCTCTTTCTGGTATGCTGCCCCTCATGCTTGGAAGAAGCTCCCATGGGTTTCCACAGAACACTTCATTGCTTTCCTCAAATCCCTCTTTAAAACTCTCTTTTACCATGCTGCCTACAGAAAGCTTGACAGGGAAGTGACTTCAGGTGAGCTAAGACCACTGTTTATCATACCCATCAATTTTGCCTCCTTGTATTCCCTCTCTTTTTGTTTCCATCTGTTGTGTTACGCTTAGATAAGCAGCTCCTTGCAGAGTGCCTTTTTGTTCTGCATTTTGCAGTACCTAGAACAATGGGGCTCAGGTCCATAAAGATAAGTTGCAGAAGAGAAACAAAGACACTGCTTTGTTATTTATCATCTCTGCTGTTCATAGAGGTCTTGGGTGAAATCAGGTACTAATGCTAATCAATCAAGTCAAGAGAATCATTGATATGAATTAAAGTTAACAATCTGTAAAATTGTTTGCAAGATTAGAGCAAAATTTGCAAGATTAGGGATTTTTACTCTGATCTTGATGGCAGAATGTTTACTCACATGGGTAAATTGGCAAACATTAGTGAGACTACTTACACAAAATTACAGGCATACGTTTGCATATTCAGGATAGCTAAGACAAACAAAAGATAAGATAACAAAAAACTTATTGTGGCCTACTTGACTGGTATCTGGGGAAAAAAGAAGTATGTTTATTAAACTAGGCAGTATTTGGAGCTACCTTTGTGTGCAGACTAAGTCACAGGAAACTTGCCTAAAATGTTATTTACTCAGCCTGTTGGACTAATGCCAACCTGGGATAAATAGTGTCTAGATGTGCTTGCTCAGTTTATGAACAATTGGTAATAAACCGGGCAGAATGGCAGAGGAAATAAGTCTGTCAAGCAGTTTCTTTTACTCTAATTAAACCAATGATTTAATATATCTGAAGTGGTGAAACAACTAGTCTTTGTCTGTCACTTACGTGCTCTTTGTTTACTACCCAAAAGGGAGGGTACGGGGGCGGGGGGTGAGGAGGGCTGTACCAGTTCATTTCTTTGTAGATGACCTTACCCCTTAAGACATATTAACACTGTGTTTTTTTCCTCTGTATGAAAACATTATATTTTAAATTATTTTTATCTGATAAACATTGTTTTTATTTGCCTACAGTCTTTGCTGAGCATTCGAGGCTCCCTGTTTTCCCCAAGACGCAATAGCAGAACAAGTCTTTTCAGCTTCAGAGGTCGAGCAAAAGATGTAGGATCAGAAAATGACTTTGCTGATGATGAGCACAGCACTTTTGAAGACAATGAGAGCAGAAGAGATTCTCTCTTTGTTCCTCATAGACATGGTGAACGGCGCAACAGTAACATTAGTCAGGCCAGTAGGTCATCCAGGACAGTACCTCCACTTCCAGCAAACGGGAAGATGCACAGCACTGTGGATTGCAACGGAGTAGTTTCTTTAGTCGGTGGGCCACCAGCTTTGACGTCACCTACTGGACAGCTTCTGCCAGAGGTGATGATTGATAAAGCAGCCACTGCTAGCAATGTAAGGAAGTCTGCAATAGCTCAGGCATGATGTCCTCCCCCTCTGTGATCAACTACTGTTTCTACAATATTTAGTCACTTGGGAATGATTCCCTTTCTGACCAAGCTGTGAATGCTCCTTTCATATATTCCAGTTATAAGCTAAAGTAGAAACTGAAATTTTATAGCTCTCTAACTAAATATGTTGAAAATATACGCTAATTTACTGGGAATTAACAGAATAAGATAGAAAACCACTGAATAAATGTAGTATGTGTAGTCTTACACCCTTTGATTCATTATGCTAACTGAAGACTTAACTGGAAGGTTCTCATTCAAATATCAGACAGGATATAAAAATGAAAAAAATATTAATTTTATTTACTTAATGGAATATATTAAATGAGTATTTAACTTCCCACTGACTATATGTGAAACTTATGAGTAACACTGATAGTACAACTTACATGGGTTGTGATACTCTTCCTGTAACACAGTTAATTTTTCTAGTTTGGTTTTTTTTTTTGAGATGTCAACATTATGAAATATTTTTGCTTTTATTCTGTTTGAAAACATGCTAGAAAATTGATAATTTATTATAAATTAAGAGTTATCTTAAGAAAATACACTTATATGTGTTTTTACTGCTAGCTGTGTAGGGTGTGCATTTTCATGTTTAGAAAAAGACTTCCCTGCCTAATTAGAAAGATATTTATGGCAGAGCTTATTGACAAGCATTGTGGAACTTTTTATAGTCTAAAAACTATTCACAGTCTAAAATATGTTTTAAAATCTCAGCCCTGTTTCAGAAAAAAACTTAAAACCATTTTTTAAGCACAAGAGCAATCCTATTGATGTGTCTGACTATTTACAATATACAAAGTTAAGCATACAGTAGTCTATTGCAAAACTACAACATAAATGGAGCATGATGCAGGACAGCAAAGTGTTTTAAACCATTGTACTTTTATAATAATTTACAGTGTTATTCTTACTAAATGAACAATCAATAGGTTATTTTATCAGTGTTTTATTTTCAGGGCACTACTACAGAAACTGACTTAAGAAAGAGACGGTCTAGTTCTTATCATGTTCCTATGGACTACCTAGCAGATCCTAGTGCAAGGCAAAGAGCAATGAGTATAGCCAGCATGCTTACAAACACAATGGAAGGTATGTAACACAGAATTGTTATATGATGATACCATAAAGTGCTATTAAATGTATGATAAATTAAGTAGTAATGGTGGTTTAAGGCAGCTATTTCAGCTTAAAGGGTACAAGCAAGATGAGATTTGTATATAGAGGTAGTGTTTTGATTTATTTTTAGAATGGACTGATGTATATGGAAAAGCAGTCAAGCTTTCAATATACTAATAGGTTTAAGGTGGAAGCAGCAAAATTCCAAGTTAAATGAATGCAGAAAGCAATTGATCAATGCAGTGTTTTCTAGACAAGTTATATTTTGGTGTAAAAAGTCTTTTTAGGTTAATGAAATGGCTATGCTTCTTGCAGTAGAACAATCCCCTTCTACCACTTCAACAGACGTGCTGTTTCACAAAGGAAGGATTACATTATTCTTTCTGTAAGGCTAAATACAGTGAATCTGAATCATGGAATTAAGCAACTACTTGCAAAAAAGGGCAAAACATTACTCTGAGGCTTAAGTGACTGCCCAAAATAGCAAACAGGAAGGTAATAATGAGCAGTTTTGCACATGTGGACCATAACACTGTCTAAATACTTGTCTGACTTCTGTTTTTTTCTAAGCGTTTATCTTTTATGACACTTTTAAATATTTTATTCATTCTATGTGTAGAATCATAGAATGGTTTGGGTTGGAAGGGACCTTAAAGATCATCTGTTTCCAATCCCCCTGCATGGGCAGGGACACCTTCCACTAGACCAGGTTGCTCAAAGCTCCATCCAGCCTGGCCTTGAACACTTCCAAGGATGGGGCATCCACAGCTTCTCTGGACAACCTGTTCCAGTGTCCCATCACCCTCACAGTAAAGAATTTGTTCCTAATATTTAGATCTACCACCTTTAATCTTAAAACTCTTACCCCTTGTCCTATCAGTACACTCTCTGATAGAGTCCTCCCCATCTTTCCTGTAGGCCCCCTTTAAATATTGGAAGGCTCCCTGGGGCCTTTGCTTCTCTAGGCTGAACAACCCCAACTCTCTCAGTCTGCCCTCAAAGGAGAGGTGCTCCAGCCCTCTGATCATCTTCATGGTCCTCCTCTGGCCCTACTGTAACAGGTCGATGTCTTATGCTGGGGACCCTGGAGCTGAGCACAGTACTCCGGGTGGGGTCTCACAAGAGCTGAGCAGAGGGGGAGAATCACCTCCTTTGAACGGCTGGCCACACTTCTGATACAGCCCAGGATGAGACTGGCTTTCTGGGCTGTGAGTGTATGTTGCTTACTCATACGCAGTTTTTCATCCACCGATACCTCCCAAGTCTTTCTTCACAGGGCTGCTCTTAATCCACTCATTGTCCAGCCTGTATGCCTGATTTCTAAGACAAATTTCTGTTTTGCATACTATGTGGCATTTGCTTGTGAAAGGCTATTTTATCTATTGAATACTTACTATTCTTTTTATATCAAATTCAAAAGTGGGACAGATTATTTTTAATTGTAATTTCTTTTGACTGACAGTATCCTTTGTTTCTAAAGGTCTACAATATCAACACAGTTTATCAACAGTACATTGGAAAACAGCATTTAGGCCTCAAGGAAATACCCAGGTGATAATAGAATAGAAGAAATATATTTAAAATGTTATTTAATTTTTCTTTCTAGAACTGGAAGAATCCAGACAGAAGTGCCCACCATGCTGGTATAAATTTGCTAACACTTGCCTGATTTGGGACTGCTGTACTCCATGGCTGAAAGTCAAACATATTGTAAATTTGATTGTGATGGACCCATTTGTTGATCTGGCCATTACTATCTGCATTGTCCTGAACACCCTGTTCATGGCCATGGAGCACTACCCAATGACAGAACAGTTTAGTGGTGTGCTTTCAGTCGGAAACCTTGTAAGTCTTTCATGATGTGCCATGTATGTTAAATGCATTTTTTTAAAGTAAGTCCTTTGTGATCTAGGTACATCTGTTAAAAAGAAAACGTTGACTAGACATTTATAGGCTTGGGATGGTTGAGTTTAAATTTAAGCTGTACTGAATCCCTCTGTTGTCATGTGTGGATTTTGCCACTTTTGCTTTATAGAGCAAAAAATAGTAAGATCTGTTGAGTCGATGTGCATTTTGGTTTTTAAAACCTTCAGCTTCTGTAATTGAAGCTGGTTAAAGGAATTTATCTAATATGTTTTCTTGGATGGATACTTACACATCACAAGAGCTTTTGGTTCTATTCCCTCACCTGTTCTGCTCCACACTAGCACCTCCTGAGGTCCTGAGTGTTCAGGGAATTGTAGAGGGGAAAGACCCGGTAAGCACAGAGGATTTACTGCAACTCTGCATGAAAAGGTGAAACGGCATGACAGTGCCTTCTGTGGGTCATTCTGAAGAATAGTTCCGCTCAACTTTCAGTATATATTTTTTTCATAATAAAATAATTGTCCCTCTCATCAACTTATCTTTATCCCTAGAAACAAAAAGATTTCTGAAGGGCAAAGATGAGATCTAAGGGGGGAAAACTGAGCATTAACATCAGAAGAGATTCCGTGTATCAGTATTTATATATGCATGTTAGCATGCTAGATAAAACCCATATTTTTCCCATTTATCTCTTTTTCTTTGGAAACCGAACATTGTCATGCATATGTAAGCTTTAAATCTGAATTTAATTCCTAACTCCAGTATATGGTAATATAGAGAAGCTATTCAGATTTATCATGGATTGCTTGTTAAAAATATGACTTAACAACGGTTGATACCATTAGGTTTACTTTTTAAATATTTTTTCATTAAATTGGAATAAGAAACTGTCTTTTCCTTGCAGGTGTTTACTGGAATTTTCACAGCAGAAATGTTTCTTAAGATAATTGCCATGGATCCTTATTATTATTTCCAAGAGGGCTGGAATATTTTTGATGGTTTTATCGTGAGTCTTAGTTTAATGGAGCTTGGCCTTGCAAATGTAGAAGGATTATCTGTCCTTCGATCATTTCGATTGGTAAATATACTAAATAAAATATATTTTCATGTTCTGTTTTTGTATTTATGCAGTTACATTGTTCATTTTTCATTTGTACATTATGTATTTGGCTAACACAGAAGACCTTTTCATAAGAACTTACAAAATATTAAATTGCATACCCACTAGATGGCATGTATATATCATGTCAGGTTTGTCTTACATATTAACATATATTTACTTAAATATTAACATCTTACATAATAACACCTATTGCTTCAAGATATTGTCAACATCAGTTCTGTTCTTGCAGTGAGTGTGCTTTAAGGATTAACGTTTTTTAATAGTAGTACCTATTAGAGTCTTTTTCTCCCTAGATGAGGAGAATAAAAAATGCAAAAGCCAGAGGCCCTCACTACCTGTGACTGAAGATCAGTAAATTACGTAGTAAATAATGGAATAGTCAATAAAACTTTATTGCCAGTTTTAGTTGATAGTCTTCCGTTACCAGCTGGCTTACATAGTTAGTTTCAGAAGAGAGCAGTGTAAAGATTTTTCTTTGGATAGGGATTTTTCCTCACTGCAAGCCTTCTCTTTACCACCCTCTGCAAGGGTTCATCCACTAACAGCTTTTCTCTTTGGAAGTCACCACAGTATCTCTGCCTTTTATTAGATATTTCTGTCATCATCAGGAGCTTGATAAACCTTGGTCTTGCTGAAGACTAGGCTAGCATGCCAGCTGATGTTCAAATTGTTTTCTGAGAAGACCTACACAGTAAGAGACATGAAGTTAGACTTCCTAGTCATCAACCAGAAATTTTGCCTTAAATAAAGCAAAAAATATTTAACTTTAAATAAAAGCCCTTTAAAAAATGACAGGGGTTAAATTTGTTAATTTGCTGGTTCTCTGTATAGCTTTATATTGCATTTTGCCTAAAGTTGATTACATGTCTGGATTGACTTCTCCGTCAATAATAGAATTCTGTGTTTAACTTCACATCTATATATTTTAAGTTTCATGCCATGAAATAGTATTTAGATTTAGATTCTTTTTGGTATTCTCTTTCAATTGTCTGAACATTTGCTGTGTCTTTCCAAATAATTGCGTTTTGTCATTTTGTTTCAAGTTGTACTTTAATGTAACACTTTTCATTCTCTGGTTTTCTCAATGTTGACAAATTTTGTAAGACACATCACACTTATTTTAAATGACAGAAAAGACATTGTTAAAGGTGCTTGCGAGTAACTTGTATGCCTGTCATTAACAACTCTAGCTTGTTTCTCTTTCTAGGAAAACCATGTCTTCCATCTCTGCCCGTTAAGATGAGAGAGATCTGGAAGTGTGTATACACCTACAATCCTGTTAAACTGATCATGTTTCATATGTGCGGGTGTATTTTTAATAGTACTCTTAGAGTTAACTAAAGGAAAAAAAGTGTTGTTCAACTTGTCCAGCAAGTACAACTTGTTTATAGATATCTAAAGTGACCAAAAGAGGTAAAGTCTCAATTGGAGACTTTGTGATAATTGCAGTGTAATTCAAATGAGCATAGAGATGGCATTTTTGATTTCTTATGACTTGCATCAGGGCTTAAGACCGCTGATGTCATTGTAGATAGAATTGGAAAAAATTTACCTAAAGTTTCTAATGGTTACAGGAGACATGATTTAGACACAGGGTAACTGAAATATGAAATGTATAGCAATAATTTCATTACAATTAGTAACACAAATACCTGTATGCTATTATTCTGTTTTGCAGCTTCGAGTTTTCAAATTGGCAAAATCTTGGCCAACTCTAAATATGCTGATAAAAATTATTGGCAACTCAGTGGGGGCTCTGGGGAATCTGACCCTGGTGCTGGCCATCATTGTGTTCATTTTTGCTGTGGTTGGGATGCAGCTGTTTGGGAAAAGCTACAAGGAATGTGTCTGCAAGATCTCCAGTGACTGTGAACTTCCACGCTGGCACATGCATGACTTTTTCCACTCTTTCCTGATTGTATTTCGAGTGCTGTGTGGAGAATGGATAGAAACGATGTGGGACTGCATGGAGGTCGCAGGCCAAACCATGTGCCTTACTGTCTTCATGATGGTCATGGTGATTGGAAACCTAGTGGTATGTAATCAGTGGGGATTTTTAAAAACTATTAGAACATATTTCCTATTTTTTATAATTTTAAAGTCTGAGAGAACTGGAGATGGACATTAGGAGATCATGCAATTCATTTGCCCTTTCTCTAAACCAGGTTCAAATACACCTTGATCATTTTTGAAAAATGTTTGTCTACCTTTTCTTTTAAATCTTCAGTAAGTTTATAATCTCTTTAGTAAGATCAGTGCTGAATTACACTTAGAGTTAAAAATACCTTTTAAAAAAATCTACCTTAAATCACCTTTTACAGCCAATTAAACTGGTCTCAATAGTGATGGAAAATAGTTGGTCTTCATGACAACATCTATAATACTTCAGGCTTTACTGTTTCCACTTTTAATCTTCTCTTTCTGAAACAAAATAAGTCTAGCTGTTCAATTTTTTCTCATATGTGATGATTTCTAAACTACTTATCCCTTTTGCTGCTGGCCTCTGAATTCTTCCCAAACAGCATTTTGGATAGAGACACAAATACCAAATAATGTAGAATCATTACAATTCCATGTCTTACACCAAACATTCCTTGTGGTACAGCCCGAAGTGACACACAAAATTTCTGTACCAGCATTGCTTTCCTGATGCAGCCTATATGCACTTTTCCACAGTGCTTCCACCTTGCAGTTTTCATATCTTCTGTATATGTACCCTTCATTTTTCATAACCAACATTTTCAGAGTAGTGCATCAGAATTAAATGCGGTAATGATTTTGAATGATTTCACCAATTTACCATGGTTATGCCTATTTGTAGTTCTTTTTGGTTGAGTGCTAGCATCCCTTCTCTTTTTGGTATCACCCATGAATTTTATAAAGTTTAAATGGACTAATGTGAGAGTCCTGTGGTATACCTCTAAAATGTTCTTTAAGTTTGAACAAGAAGAATTGACAAACATAATTTAGATACTATTTTTAATCAGTTTTGCACATGATGTTGTAATTACATCTAGTCCAAATTTCTCTTGTATGTTTGTAAAATGTCATGCAAGAAAGTCTGAAATAGTTTCCTAAAATTTAGGTGTGTCACATTTGTGGACTCTTTATCTCTTAGCTAGTTATCCTGCACAAAACAAAAAGAGACTGATATATTCTTGGCAAATACATAAGTTTATTATTTTCTGAATTAGAGACACTGAAACTATGGCCTGCTGAACTGTAGAAGACTGGGGTCTCTCTGCATTCCCCTTGTCTATGAACACTGTAGTGGATCTAGCTTGCATAAATTACTACATCATGTTGTATCCTGCTTGCTTATCTCATTCTCCATTTTGAGGCACAGACCTGAACTACTTCCAGTGTGGAGAAGAAAGTCAAGTAACAGCTCAGATTTTCACCTGTTAGTCAAGTTAAACATGCTAAAAATGTTTGTGGCAATTTATAATAAAAAATGGGGGACAGGGATTATGGACTGGAAAGAATAGTAGGAAGGTGAGTTGAATTAAAGTGCTAGCTGTGAAATAAAAATTATGTCACATTGAACATCCCATAATGGAATTAATTTTATGACTTTAAAATAAGAGATCCAGTATATTTTTCTCCTTACTGTCTTGTAGGTACTCAACCTCTTTTTGGCCTTGCTGCTGAGCTCATTTAGTTCAGACAACCTTGCTGCTACAGACGATGATAATGAAATGAACAATCTACAGATTGCTGTGGCAAGGATTCAGAAAGGCATAGATTATGTGAAGAGAAAAGTGCGTGAATTCATCCAAAAAGCCTTTGTTCGGAAGCAGAAAGTTTTAGATGAAATCAAACCTCTTGAAGACCTAAACAACAAAAAAGACAGCTGTATTTCCAACCACACAATAGTAGAAATAGGTAAAAACCTTGCCTATCTTAAAGAAGGGAATGGAACTACCAGTGGCATAGGCAGCAGTGTGGAAAAATACGTTGTTGATGAAAGTGATTACATGTCATTCATAAACAACCCAAGTCTCACTGTGACAGTGCCCATTGCTGTCGGGGAATCAGATTTTGAAAATTTAAATACGGAGGAGTTCAGCAGTGAGTCAGACCTGGAAGAAAGCAAAGAGGTAAGAGTATTTCTGTATTTAAAATTGATGCTTTGCTTTTCTTCCTAAGGTTTCTAGTGTTGAGTTCAAATCTCTATTTAATTACTCTGTAACAGCGTATACCAACTTGTAATGGCATTTAAGGTAAATTGATGGAAGGTTGTGGGTTTTGAAGAGATGGTAGTACAGTATTGCATTTACAGTAATGATCAAGATGCGTAAGACATTTTTTTTTAATTAATATTTTTTTTCTATTTTATTGTGTTAAGTTAGCAAGAAAATGAAGCAATTTAATAGCCCTGGAGACCAAAAGTCTTACAAAATATGTGTGGGTTGTTGGAGTTTCTGCATGCTTATTTCATTAGTGCAATTTATTTACTCTTCTGTCTGCTTTCTGGAGTGCCTCCTGTCAAATTAACAATTCATTCTGATACTTTTAACCTATTTGATGTAGTCAAAATACATCTAGATAACATTATAATTACATTTGACTACTGCACCAACATCACCAAATGATTTCATATAAATCGCCAATAATCTTTCTGATAGTAGCAGAACCACTGAAGAAATAATGGCCTTATGGTAAAAAAATGATGAAGCTTTATGTCTCAGTATAAGATCCTTTTATGCGGCTACCCATTGCCATTTTCAAAGCTTTCAGATATTTGAATCTGTTACCTACTGTGACCATAATAAAATTTACCTCTTTCTGGCACAACGTGCTGCCAAATGGACACATCCAAGCTAGGACTTAGTGAGTTACAGTGGGTGCTGAAGCCATTAGTATTGTGTTAACCCAGTGCTCTGTCCTGCACAATTGTACGTGGTGGAGGCACATCTCCTCAAGTGGAGTAAGTCTATACTATGCTTAATACCAATGCTAGTTCATTCAGCTTTAGCATGTGTATTTTTTAACAATACTGCATGCTATAGTGCAGACATAAACTAACGTAAAGGTTTTCATAAGTGATATCCCTGCAATTGAATCTGAGGGTATAAATATGAGTAAGATTCTAGCAATTCTCACCCTGAGATCCTTTTCTGTACAGACTGTATCACACATTTAGTCATATTTTCTTGTTTCTTATAAAAAATGTCTTTATTTATTATTATGGTTCTTTTGAAAATATTTCTTTCTGCAGATTGTTTGTATTAGTATTTCTCTTACTCTTCAAAACCATGACTTGGGTGTAGAACAAAGCAGAATTTATTGTAGTTTAACCTTTGATTGCTCTCTGTAATGAAGAGGGTATTTATATGAAAGTTTCTTGGTCTGAATGTAGGATTTTTGTTGATTGTATTTTATCTTTGTACATAAGATAAGAAAAGGAGTCCTCTTCAGGCGCCTTTACATCACATAGGGCTAGTGCATTGTTCTGTGTTCCCATTGTTCTGCTGTTCCATTGTTCTATTGTCCCATCCTTAACTGTTTCAAAACTCACTGCTGCCAAAGGAGCAGCAAATTCTACTGCAAATCTGGTCAAATTCCACCTATCTGTGAGATCATCCATAATGATTGCATACCACAGTAGTGGCACAAGTTATTCTTCTGTCTTTTTGTAAATCACGTAGTTTCTTGTTATACACCTGGTCCTTCTGGGTTTGTTCTTTTTTCCTGCTATTCTTATGTTCAAGTCCATCTATGACTTCCAGCCCTTTCCCTGCTTAGCAACTAGTGATAGCCAAAGGATGTACTGAATGTTTGGGAATAAAGTGTGTTAAGTTTAAAGTTCAGTACTAGGTAAGACAATACCTTGGATTTCTTTATCACAAAATATTTAGTGCTTAGTGGAGTAACAAATACCTATGTCATTCTTTATTTGTCTGTAAAGTTAGTATCATATTTTTATCAGTGTCAAGGGTGCTGTCGACCTAAACCTATTTTTTTTTATAAAACATTCTAAATGCCTCAATTGCAACGTGTGAAGAAGATACTCTTAGTTTATTCTACAGATATATTGTAACTGGCAATGATGCTTCAGATATTACTGTACAAACAGTATGAAAAGAAAATCTGACACAGATACAGTCAGATGTTGACTGTGAAGTCCCAGTATGATCATGAGTATGCACTCAGGAAACCTCCTCTCTTAGTTTCTTATTTTGTTCTCCCACCCATATCATATTAATTCTGATAATGTTACTGATTCTGATACTGCCACTACTCATGGTAGTAGTAAACCATGTTTTAAATTGTCCTATATACCTTTCCCATGCTTGTTCTTTTTTAAAAGTTATGAAGTTATGTATGTATTAACTGAAGTTTTATCAACCTAGATTATAGCTCTGATAATTTTTAATTGGCAACTTTTCTGTAAAAAGTAATTTGGAAGTTTAATTGGATTCTACTAATTTAGATACTATATGTCATTAAAATGACTGAGAAAGAAGTAACTTAAATATTTTCATTAGTGATTATTGGATTAATTAGCTGATGAAGTATGTTCTTAAAACTGTAATCAGGACTGTTCTGTACTAGTGCACTATTCTCCACTTCTTATTCTGAAGCTGCAATTGTGCAGAAAATAGTTTCTGATACACTAAACAGTGGTGGCAAGAAGGAACGTGATGTTTGGTAGTGCCTAATGATTAAGGCATCTGTTTGAGAACAAAATCTTTCCCTGCTACAAAATCTGTTTATAATTTTTAATGTGGTTAAAATGTATTAAAAAATGTAAACAATTCATAAAAATATAAAATTAAAATTTATATTAAAAAAAATTCAGTGGCTACAGTGCAGAAACTGCCTTGAAATAGGGACCAAAATCTGAATTTCCCGTTTGAATTCCCTGATCACCAACATTCTTCCTTTTCTTTTTGTAGCCTGCTCAGTCTTTAACTATTTACTGCACAAGAGCATTATGTCAGTAGAAGAGATGGAGGGTGTAACTTATTCAGATCTGTTGGCTGGTGGTTAGCAGGACTGAGTATGACCACAATGACAATGGTGCATCTGTTTCTTCATTGTATAACAGGATGGTATGACTGCTGACTGTCTTGATTAGCCAAATCTTTCCTTTTCCTGATGGAAGGAATTCAATTGGGTGGTTCTACGACATGACAAAAATATTGGTTTGAATTCCTATAGGGAAAATTTTAAAGTCAATTACCCATATTTGAGACATGAGCTCCAGTCATTAAGCTTCGAGCATAAAAGAAAGGCTTTCTCCTCCAGATACAGTATTTAAAAGAAAATGATGTCTTAATTTCATTCTTGGAGGCACTTAATCCTGTAAATGTGTGTGTTAATCATGCTTCAGGAACTGCAAATTGATCAGGCGGTAAAACAAAGAAATACATATTCACAGAATGGCCAGGGTTGGAAGGAACTGCTGGAGATCAGCTAGTCCATCCCCCTGCTAAAGCAGGTTCACCTAGGGCAGGCTGCACAGAGTTGCATCCAGGTGGGTTTTTAACATCTCCTGAGCAGGAGACTCCACAGCCTCTCTGGGCAGCCTGTCCCAGTGCTCTGTCATCCTCAAGGTAAAGAAGTTTTTCCTCATTTTGAGATGGAACTTCTTGTGTTGCAGTTTATGCCCATTGCCCCTTGTCCTGTCACTGGGCACCACTGAAAGGAGCCTGGCCCCATCCTCTTGACACCCACCCTTAAGATATTTAGATGCATTCATAAGATCCCCTCTCAGTCTTCTCTTCTCCAGACTGAACAGGCCCAGCTCTCCCAGCCTTTCCTCATCAGGGAGGTGCTCCAGTCCTCTCATTGTAGCCCTCCGCTAGACCCTGTCCAGTAGTTCCCTGTCTCTCTTGGACTGGGGAGCCCAGAACTGGGCACAGCGCTCCAAATGCAGCCTCACCAGGCCAAACTAGAGTGACAGGGTCACCTCCCTCCACCTGCTGGCCACGCTCCTCCTAATGCACCCCAGGATCCCACTGGCCTCCTTGGCCACAGGGCACACTGCTGGCTCATGGGCAACTTGCTGTCCCCAGCAGTCCCAGGTTTGTCTCCGCAGAGCTGCCTCCCAGCAGGTCAGCCCCCAGCCTGGACTGGTGCGTGGGGTTGTTCCTCCTTGGGTGCAGGACCCTACACTTGCCTTTGCTGAACGTCATTAGGTTCCTCTCTGCCCAGCTCTCCAGCCTGCCCAGGTCTGGCTGAATGGCAGCGCAGCCTCCTGGTGCGTCAGCCGCTCCTCCCAGCTCTGTATCAGCAGCAAACTTGCTGAGGGTGCACTCGGCCCCTTCATCCAGGTCACTGATGAGTCAGTTGGACAGGACTGGACCTAGTACTGACCCCTGGGGAGCACCACTCGCTACAAGCCTCCAGCTAGACTCTGTGCCACTGACCACAACCCTCTGAGCTTTGTCATTCAGCCAGTTCACAACCCACCTCACTGTCCACTCATCTCAGCCACACTTCCTGAGCTTACCTATGAGGACGCTGTGGGAGACAGTGTCAAAAGCCTTGCTGAGGTCAAGGTAGACAACATCCACTGCTCTCCCCTCCTCTACCCAGCCAGTCATTCCATCACAGATAGTCTTGGTCAGGCATGATTTCCCCTTAGTGAATCCATGCTGACTTTTCCTGATAACCACCTTTTCCTCCACATGCTTCAAGATGACCTCCAGGATGGTGTTCCATCATATTTCCAGGGATGGAGGGGAGGCTGACTGGCCTGTAGTTTCCTGGGTCCTCCTTCTTGCCCTTTTTGAAGACTGGAGTGACATCAGCTTTCCTCCAGTCCTCAGGCACCTCTCCTGTCCTCCATGGCCTTTCAAAGATGATGGAGAGTGGCTTGGCAATAACATCTGCCAGCTCCCTCAGCACTCGGGGGTGTATCCCATCAGGGCCCGTGGATTTGTAGGTGTCAGGTTTGTCTAAATGATTCTAACCTGATCCTTCTTGACCAAGGGATAGTTTTCCTTTCTCCAGGCTTCTTTTCTTGCCTCCAGGGTCTGGGAAACCAGAGGGCCGGCCTTGGCAGTGAAGACTGAAGCAAAGAAGACATTCAGTAACTCTGCCTTCTCTGTGTCCTTCGTCACCAGGGCAACACCTCATTCAGGCACGGCCCACATATTCCCTAGTCACCCTTTTCCTGCTGATGCATTTGAAGAAGCCCTTCTTCTTGTCCTTGGCCTCCCTTGCCAGATTTAATTCCAAACACACCTTAGCCTTCCTCATTGCCTCCTTGCATGTTCTGACAGCATCCCTATATTTCTTCCAAGTGGCCTGTCCCTCTTTCCACATTCCATAAGCTTCCTTCTTCTGTTTGAATTTTGCCAGAAGCTCCTCGTCCATGCAGGCCTCCTGCCACCTTTGCTCGATTTCGTATTCATGGGGATGCACCGATTTTGAGCTTGGAGGAAGTGATGCTTGAAAATTAGCCAGCTCTCTTGGACCCTCGTGCCTTGTACAGTCATAATGCATGGGATTCCTCTAAGCAGGGCCTTGATGATGCCAGCGTTAGCTCTCCTGAAGTCCAGGGCTGCAATCCTACTTGTTGCCCTGCTTCCTCCACGCAGGATCTTGAACTCCACCATCTCATGGTCACTGCAGCCAAGGCTGCCCCAGCCTTCACATCCCCAACCAGCACTTCTTTGTTTGTGAAGACAAGGTCTAAAAGCACTTCTTGCCTCGTTGGCTTCTCTACCACTGTGTCAAAAAGTTATCATCAGTGCTCTGCAGGAACCTCCTTGGCTGCATGAGCCTAGCTGTGTTTTCTTTTCAGCAGATATCAGGGAGGTTGAAGTCCCCCATAAGCACAAGGGCTTGTGATCATGATACCATCTGCAGTTGTCTGTGGAAGATCTCATTGACGTCATCTTCCTGATCAGGTGGCCTGTAGCAAGCACCCACACACTGCCCCTCATTTCAGCCTGCCCCTTAATCTTTACTCATAAGCTCTCAGCTAGGGAGAGGTTGATACATTCCAGTTGCTCTGTCACACAAAGAGCAACTCCATCACCTTGCCTTGCTGGCCTGTCTTTCCTAAAAAGTACACAGCCATCCACGACAGCGTTCCAGTCATGTCAGCTATCCCACCATGTCTCTGTAATTCCAATGAGATCATGGCCCTGTGACCACACGCAGATCTCTAATTCTTCAGAAATCAGTCAGGAATGATCTAGTACCAAGTAGTTTTGACTGGTCAAGCCTGAAACTCTTCTGAGCACAAAATTGCTTACTCTTGCAGAAGTTGCAGTTGGAAAACTGAAAGAAAATGTTTAAAAATTTGAGGCACCTTCAAGAAAGCACAGCAAAGGTGTTGCGAGCATATTTCTTAAGTGCCTAAATTTCAAATAGATTTTAATCACAAAAGTGCATATTTGTTATCTTAACCCTAATTCCTACTCTTCACTAGATAATTCTTATCCACCGTGGCTTTTGATATCGAGAAAAGTGATGGCTTATTAGTCACAGGCCCCACACTCTTGTCACGAAAATGATCAATAGCAAAAGAAGGCATTTTTTAATTTTTAAAAAAGTGACTACAAATGGCTTTTTGTTCAAGGCTTCCTCTTTTTTGCCATGCCATAACGTGCCTTGCATTTCTGCCCTCTCATGTTTTCCCATTTATATGATTCTGCTGTTGCTGAATATTGATCTGCCAGTCACTTCATTGCTTATACCATAAATTAAAAGAACTGAAATTAGAAACTGCCACCAAATCACATTCAATTAGCAATATCCCAAATGAAAGGCAACTGAGGCATCCATGTACTGTGAAAACACTGCACAAGATAGCCGGATGCTAATGAGTGTGTGTCTATGTGCTTTTGCTTTTCTTTATGTATAAACATGCATACACATATTCACTGTGGTATAGGGCAATAAGCTGAATTTCTACAAAGTAATTATAATTTATTAGTAAGTTTTAATTAAGTATATTAATGTCTGGTGAATTCTTTATTATATCAATCAAGTATTTTGATTGAAATGTTAACTAGATTATGCCTTTCTAGAAAGAATACTTACATTATTGTACATGCTTGTAGGTCTGAATTTGCAAGAAACTTTCTAGAAAATTGCCTGAAACCTAAAATAGAATTAACTATGAGAACATTGTGTCCATAAGACTGGTAGCAGGGGAGTACAGTGTAATAAGGGAATTAGAAAAAAAATACTAAATAAAACTTCACCGTGGAAGTAGTGCCATGAACGAATATGGGGCTGCTGTGCTGAGTCTGTTGTCCTATATGTAAAGATATGTGGACCTGAGCTGCGTTACTGCTATCCAGTGGAGAAACTATAAAAATGATTTTTACTTTTTTGGTCCTGAAGTACTATGGGGATGGTTTATGTAGAAAATTTTGTAGTGCATGTATAGCTGTGTAATAATTAGGTTTTTATGCTAAGTGTAACTTCTAGGCTAGTAATTGCACCAAGATAGACCAAGTTACAAGATATTTTTAAATGCCTTGAAAAATACGGGTTCTTCTAATGCTGTTGCAGACACCTTAATAATGTATATTTTACTTTAAGCAGTATTCAGTGCAAAAAAAAGCAGAGGTGCTGTATCCTGAACTTCATTTCCTACCATTCTTACTTCTCACAGGAGTAGAACCAAGCTGGATCAGTCAAGCGGGCAGCTCTGGTGCCTTTTAGCGAGGCAGAGCGTCGTGTCACCAATTTTACACAGGTTACCTAAGCAAGTTATACATCTATATGTATATAGTATATAATCACTTTTTAACGGATATTGACTGGCCTGCATGCTATTCAGCTATGATCCTGTCCCATTCATTGCAATAAAGTACAAACATGCACAGCTGCTCTCTGCTGAGTCACGGGACTCGCACCACAGCATGGTCAGGCAAGATTGGCAGCCCCAATATTTCTGTGGTTCAGATGCTATACTTCCCATGATATTTTAACAGTATTTTGCAGTGCATGCTATGTACCATTCCCAATCTTGATGGTAAAGTTTTCAAGATTCTATTTTTGAAGGGGTTTATTTCCTTTTGAAAGAATACAGAATATGTAACGCATAAGCTATGTTTCTCATCAGAAGCGTATATAAGTCCATCTGTAAATTGTGTTGTAATGAAAAACTGTTAGCTGTTTTGGAAAACTTTCATACTATTCTATTTTAGCTTATAATGGAGGTAACTTGAAACTCATGAAAGTCACATTTTTATTTTCCCCAATTTTTTTCTTAGAAATGCTTCTCTTCAGTACTTGTATAAGCATTAAGCTATTTCAGAGATTAATATGCAGTACTTGAAGCACCATTAAGCATGAAATTCATTTAATTTTCACAGTCAAAGCATGTGACCATCATTTGGTAAAAAAGCTCATATAAAACTGGTATTTGGCTGGTCAAACATTCAGAGATCAGTTCTGCTCTTACTTACGCCCACACTTAGAAGTGTAGAGGTGCAAAGAGAAAACTGATAGCAAGATCTGGCCCAATGCAGTCTTACCATAGCTCTTTAATTTATACTCAGAAATTGACTACCTCCCCGAATGTTGTCTGCCCTGAGAAGCTTCAAGGTTCAGCAGTCTAGTAAATAAGCTACTGATTTTGAACCACAAGGTCCCCAGCTTCAGCAAGATTTACATCTCACCTATTAAACATTGCCATAATATTTACAACACCATAGTTGGATGCTGATGCTTTCAGTTTGGTAAATCAGTAGAGTTAAAATATACTATTGCATAGCTTTTTTTCTTATATTTTCCTTATATTTTGTAAGGAATAATCTGACAAGTCATATTTTGATTTTAAAATATTCATTATTCAAAATCCTTTGACACTGAAGAATTTAGGCTTTAGATTGTGAATTGCTCACATCATATTGGCATACTGTGATTCATAGCAGATATAAAGTTGTTAATATTAGAGTTCATTGGCGTTCACTTGATTAATCTTTAAAAACACCAGTCCCTTGCTCTGTTTCAGAAATATTCTTTCGATATTGCCTGTGTGAATTAAAGAGCCTTTTAAAGTAGCTTCCAGTGAGAGTGCTTTTTCAAATATTTCCACTGCTACTTACGATGCTTTTGCTTTCATTCAATGTTCTTGCAAATATTTTCTTTGTGAAATGCTGGTAAATAAGTAGATCAAAGGAATTATGAATAGCAATAAAGTACAGTGGATTGTAATTTAGGGATCCTGTTTTTTTGCAATATTTGCAAACAATAATAATCACAGAATTGTTTTGCTTTTACAATATTCTGTTTTTTTTTGAACTGATGGAGTCATTATGCCTGACTGTATAAGCACTAGAAAGAGTGAGAACCGGATTCCACTTAATTATACCAGTGGAACTGCAATGATATTTACCACTTGGTTGATTGTATAGGTGATGTAGCTGTACTGAAGAAGACTGGATAAATTTGGATATAATGCCATTTACATCACAGAACATCTCATTTTCATACTGACATCCACACAGCACTGAAAAAATAAAACCAATATATTTTCCATTATTTAACGTTTTCACAGGTATTTGGGAGGAAAGGAAATCAAAAGCAAAACCAAAACGGTGGTTTCTCTTGGTGCCATCTTCCTGCTTATGTCTGTTCTGCTCTTTGCTCCTTCAGTCCCTTAAATTATGATTTCAACAGCTATTAGTGGCTTCCTGGCCAATCATGAAATTTCAGGCTTTGTTAAAAATGTTAAACTAAGCTGTTCAGCTACTCTCAGATCATCATTTTTGAAAGAAAGAGAGAGAGAAAGATATGTTAGAAGCTCAAAGTGGCCTGGCTGTAAGTGAAGCAGAATTGTATGAATCTATGAGATGTTGAGGTTCAGAAAGTAATTATGTCAAAAACTTCCTGACCTAATTTTGGCTGCTGCTTTTTGCAATGCTGCTCTGATAGGCAAGCTGCTTTCCACTTCCAGTTTCTATCTTGAAAGCTAAACTAAAATCTGTATCTCATACTGTACTGTATTGCTGACTAAAGCATGACTGGCAAGGCTGTTGGTAGATGTGACCTAAAATATCTATATATCTATATATCTTTATGATAATCAGGATACTGCTGCTTTAGAACCATGTAAGTACTTTTGTCCCCTTACTGTCTTCTGTGAAAAGGAGATGGAGTATGTGGATTCTGAGGGTTTTGAAAAGTAGATTTCTCTTAAGAATAATTTCCTTAGCATACTATTCAGAAAAAATCTAGCATCATAACTCTTGAAGAGTGTCTAATACTTGACCCTGATAAATCTCTTACAATATGGGTGACTGAATACTTTTGAAACCTAGAACCATGGTATAAAAGAGGCTTGAAAAGGACTTAGTGTTATATCAAAGATAACGTTTGGGTTTGAAGATTATCTTGTTTCCACATGTTCATTTTTCAAAAAAGCTCTATACATGTTAAGTATATAGTGTTGCCTAAATCCAGTAATGCTGGTGAACAGAGTAGAATTTATCAGGTACAAAGGTAACTGAGATATGTTAAGATAAAGAACCGGGACATACACTACATATCTAACATACCAGGGTCTGCAGTTAGGGGGGCAGTCTAGCTATCCAGCTGGATTTCATATGTGAACACTGGCAAGTCACAGTAAGTGGCAGAAAAAGTCTTCTTATGTATTAAAAAATATGGACAAAACATAATCAGCAATAACATGGTCCATTCCCAGGTGATGTCGTGTTGAATACGTAGAAATCAGTACAACATCCCTGGGTCAGTTGCTTTATAATAGAACAGAAGTTCGCTGTAGAAATAGGCAATTGTCACTGTGAAAAGTTTTCCTAGCATACTGAACTTGATTTGGTAAAATCTTGAGATGTTGTATTGTAAAACCTTCCTAGCTGTTTGTAATGCATACTAAATTTTATGAATATTATATAGTGTGCCATACAATAAATACATTGTTAACAATAACAAAGAAAAACAAAAAAAGAGTAATTATTTCTGTTGAAAAATTCTGATTTTTTCTTCCCCAAATGATACTGGATTATTAGAGATTGCATTTATTAAATAATTTTTCTAATATGCTTCTTTATATACTGATCGGATTGGGGCCAAATTCAGGTATGATAGAACAGCATGCTAAGGAAATACTCTGTTACACCAACAACAGAAGAGTAACTGAATTATCAGTGGGATAAGGCATTTAATTGTTTCAAGTGTCAATGTGTCTCAAGTATCTTCTTGTGTCTTCAATGTGTTTCAAGTATCAACTGCTGTTGATTAAATTTAGGATTTTTCTGTTTAGCTTAACTCCTGTGATTATTATTACAGCTCTTTAAAAGAAGCATACCAGATTTTCAGTGAGAAGAGACTTGTATGATACAACTCGCCATACATACTGCCCCACATAAATAAAGATGGCTTTCTGATGTTCCTGATAATTGACTGTTCTACTGATCACTTTCTACCTTTTCTACCTGATTTTTTGGTCTCTCCTTATAGTGGATATCTCTAATCTTTCATCTTGAGTTAACTGTTAGTCTTACACAATTTTAGTAATAGGAATTCTTTAGCCCTTCTTAAAGTTAATATGCTGATTACATTAACTGCGTAATATCTGTGTTACTGAACTCTTCATTTCCTTGTAAAAGAATGGACAGTAGGTCTTTTAAATTTATGTTTTAACCTGTTCATAGTTTTTGTTTGCTCTGCTACTACTACAGCATTCTGCTAGAAATGCTGTCCAGATCGGAATGATGCAAGCAACATTTTAAGAAAATGCTACATAATCAAACAGATAGTCACTTCTGAGTTTAAAAATTCTTTACTGTGTAGTATTGATAAACATTAATTTTTAACACTACATACAAATTTCTTTGGAATGTACCTTGCGTTTATGGTATTTCTGGCCTTTCCTTAAACTGATGATTGACTTCCACTAATGTTTAAATGCTGTGGTCCTTACTTGAGGACTACAGTATTTATCCCATACTTTCCAGTTTCTCCCTTTTAGAGGCAGTATTCCACAATGACCAAACTGCCATGCATTATCTATAATCTGAATACTTTGCAATGGGAAATGTGAAATAATAATCTGCAGAAAAGTGTGCATCCATGTCTTTGTATATTGGACCTAACCTCGTAGATTCTAAATCTCATGCACAAACATGAGACATGAATACATAAGCTGGGATTTTGAAAGAAACATAAAGGAAATGGGTGCACAGATATCACTGAAAGTATGTGCATAATACATCCCACAATACATGTTTCCATTTGTTTGGTCTTCCTCTAAAATGTGGGCTATGGTGTACCATGGTACACAAAAATCAAAGTTAAAAATCACAACACAATATACTGTCAGTGTGATTTGATAAAATTAGAGTGGAGGATAAAGGAATTAATCTTTTTTTGTTTGAAGAACATACTTAATATTGTCTGCAATGTAAAATTCCATTGAAGTCTTATGGTACTTTCTGTATTCACATACTAATAATGTTTAATTTCCTTTACAAAAAAAGTATAGAATTTGGATCTTGTCAAACATGTTTTAAAGGAATAATGCCTCTAACTTAAGTTTTAAATGTCAGCAAAGATATAGCTTTAATGTTACCACGGACCATCTCTCTGTCTAATATTAATACCCTATAGACTGTATTCTATAATCTGCTTACATCATTCCCTTTATAAAATTAGCTACTTATCAATGCAGCCATTTTACTGATGTTATACTCCACATAGTGATAACATTAGAAGAGTCATAGAATGCCATGATCAAACTACTTTTACTTATTATAGTACTCATATTTGTCTGTTGCCAGCATAATGCAATGGTGTGAAAGAATCACTTTGAAGATTTGGATTATTTGCAGTATTGTTTTATGACAGTATTGTTTTAAAAGCATTTCTTTTCACTTTAGTCTTAAAAAAATAAAGATCTTTGGGGGCTTTTATAGTGATTGGACATGTATGTGTACTGTACCAAAGTAATAAGTAGTTTCAAAACGCACAATAAATTCAGAAAATGCATTGGCAAGTGAGAATGCAAAATATCAGCTACTGCTCTTAAAGTAATGTGCTGCTCATTTGGAAGTAAAGAGGATTAAACTATCCTATACAATTAAAAACATGTGTTTTCATGTCAATGATAATGAAAAGTTTATATTAAAACTTTTTAGATTTTACAGATTTGATAGAATAACATTTACTTGAGACATGAAAATACATCTGTGTAGCTTGCTGTTGGTTTGGTCATGACGTTGGAAAATTATTTGTATTAACATATGCTATCTGAAGTGTAATCCAAAATGCAGCCACATGATTGGAATAACTAAACAATATGAAGTGTGGAAGGCTCCCATGCCTCTTACTGAAATTTCATTTCAGAATTCTTATGTGTGGCTCAGAATAGTAGTCTAATAAATTCTTCAATTCCTTGTATGAAAATACCAAAATATTTTCAATAGGAAAAATGCACATGATGTAGTTTCTAATCTTGTGACCTCACCTGTAGTAGAGCAGTTTGGCATTATAGATTGTAGATAAGAAATTAGTTTAATATCAGAGCACGGAATACATGCAGAATATTTTGGTATGCATTTCAAACATGAACTATTCAAAATAAATAAAACTGAAAAAAACAATTATGTGGGGTTTCATTCACAGAAATTAAATGCATCCAGTTCATCAGAAGGCAGCACTGTTGATATCGGACTACCTGCAGAAGGGGAACAGCCAGAAGCAGAACCCGAAGAAGTTCTAGAGCCAGAGGCTTGTTTTACAGAAGGTAGGTGAAGTAAAATATATGTGAAGTGATTAGACCTGACTCTGTCGATTTGGACTGGATTCTATTTTTATTCAAAATCAAGAAGCAGCTTTGGGACTATAGTTGTATTTTCTGTTTGTATTGTTTGTATTAGTAACTCCTTCAAAGGTACTACTTGTGCTCTCTCTGTCCTTGGAAGGTATTGTAAGAATTACAAAGCTTTAACTTTAAATATTGAAACAAAAATCCTTTAACAGGAGATGCTTATTTACAAGAATCTATTGCAGTAGCACTGAAATAAGCCAGATTACTTCCACTCATTGTGATTCCTAATAAATATTTACCTTATACTAACATCTCAAAATCTATTATCACATTTAGGCTGCGTGCGGAGATTCAAGTGCTGTCAAGTCAGTGTAGAAGATGGGAAAGGGAAAATCTGGTGGAATCTGCGGAAAACCTGCTACAAGATTGTTGAACACAACTGGTTTGAGACCTTCATTGTCTTCATGATTCTTCTCAGCAGCGGTGCTCTGGTAAATTCAGTGTGGAACTATTGTATCTATTTTAAGCAGCAAGCAATTAGAATTACAGTTAATGATAAAGCTGCACATAAAACATCAGAACTTGATATTCAATTCATAAATGTTCTAATATCAACATATATATATCAACAAGCATTGAGCATGTATTGTAGGATACCTAAGAGTGCTCACAGGCTATGCAACAAATTGTTTGGCAAGTTCAAAATGTAGTGTTAATGGAAATAAGAAATTAGTTATATCAGACTGGTATTCACATGGTTTCATACTGATGATAATAGCTTTTTTTTTGCCTTATACACATTTAAAATAAACCACAGTTGAGCTAGGAACTTATCAACAGCAGCTTGAATTGTGAAACTGAGATGTAAGGTGCCAATGTGATTCCCTCAGGTATTTTACCAGACTGATGTTAAATCAGGTGCGCTAAGTACCGAGGTAATTAGTTCCTCATAGCAGGAGCAAAATACAGTGTACTTGCTACACTTGAGTCAACGCAGAGTGATTCACTGTCAATGTAGACATTTTCTTTTGAAAAGGAGTTTTTAATCTTTGTTATTCAAAATCTTTCTTGGCTACTATATACCACACTGCAAACTGTGACAACATTTAATGATATCTTCAAAAATCTTTTTCACAGGCATTTGAAGATATATACATAGAACAACGTAAAACTATCAAGACCATGCTGGAATACGCTGACAAAGTTTTTACTTATATCTTCATTCTGGAAATGCTTTTAAAATGGGTGGCTTATGGCTTTCAAACCTATTTCACTAATGCGTGGTGCTGGCTGGACTTCCTGATTGTTGATGTATGTATTCTTTTTCATGTCCTGTACAACAAGCTCTAAAAATCAGAATATTGTTTTCAGGGTAAGCTTTCTGTTCTATTCAATGGAAACTTTATTTTAAAACTGTTGCTGTGGTACAGTTTACAATTCTGTTCAGAAAAGAAAAAAATATTTAGATATACTTATCACTCCAGAGAAGTTTTGTTGATGTTCTCTAGTTTGGTCAAGTTGTAATGCTTTATTGACATGATGCTTTTCACTTTTTTTTTTTTTTTTCATGGCGTGGAAAGGATGCTGTTCATCCTCTTCAGTTTTTGCTGTATATGGAGCTTAATTATTTCAGAGCAATTTCTTAAAAGGTTTCTAACATTCTAATCAAATACTGTAAGTGTCCTGTCACTCTATGTAGTACGGAAGGAAAATACTGGTAGGAACTCTCAATTCCATTGTACTCTTGCACTTTTCACTGCATCACGTGGGCGATCTTAGAGAGACACTTGGAGAACTGTAGATGAGCTCCCTTAGAATGGGTTCTCAAATGGTTTTCAAAAGGCTGCACCACCAAGGAGGAGATACACTATGCCTGAAGGAGACCTAATGAGAAGTGCATTGTAATTTCAAGTATACATGCTCACCAATGTATGCACAGTACTGGGTAGCATAAATGGAAGTCTGCAGATCTTTAACCATATAGGAGATGTTCATTTCCCTTCCATCCCCAATAGCCTTACTGCATCTGTCTGTGCTAATAGGCTGTCTCTCAATTGCACCTATGTAATTCCCATGGAATGCAAGGTAAGAATCTGTTTTGAATCACTTGTTTGTTCATTCCGAAAAGCAGCAGAATTCTATAGAAATCACACTGTATCTCCTTAAAACTATGATATGATAGACCATGAAGTTTTTACTACACAGAGCTTGGAAAACATTATAACTTTTACATCCATACCAGCATTGCAAACCCTATGATAAAACACGACTCTACGCACACTTAGTATCCTGTGATTGAGTCTGTACCAATGTAAAATATTTGGCTCAATCATCTGATGTGTAAATTACTATGCATATGACCAGAGCTTTACAGAGACACCATGAACAATACTTTACACTGTCATTATATGTTTATAGTATTTATCAACAAATATTTAATTCTTATTTGATAGTCTGTGTTTAGTTACTTTTGTGAACTTTATAAATAACTTGATTAGTTTTCCATGGCAACCTTACGCTGGTGCATTTTTTTTCATGGAAAAAATTAATCTCTGAAGCATGTTTTTTAGTCTTTAATCAGAGGATGGAACAAAGAAAAAAGATTAATTTGGAAATGAAAGAATTAAAAGAGAATAGGAATGATGTAAGGGAAGGTCATTAAATGGAAAGAAACAGAAGATTGTTGGATGTTTTTTTTCTTTACTAGAGCCACTCCTTCCCAATGGTTTACTATAAATATATTTCTAAGGATTATTGATGAAGGATAATTGTATTATTTATTTTACAGCTATTCTAGTTTATTTACTCATCTGCCTGCAGACCAGACCAGCGTTATGCAAGCCAGAATTGATGAAGTGGTTGAAGGAGTCACAGGGAATGAATGAAGTGTGGTTATACCTAACAGTGAAGCTTCTACCATTGTCTAACAAACAGTTGGATATCAGTGTTGATTAGTCTGGTTAAATCTGAACACCACTGGTAGCTGTGGCTGTTGAATAAGATTTTCTGGAGACTAGAAAGTTACATTTGACCGAAGGCCAGGTCTGGCTGTGTTTTTTGAGAGCTTTTACATTCCCATCAGGTTCTGAAGATATCATGGGAAGTCCTAACCTAAACTCATCATTCCAATTCACCCAACTTTTGGGATTTTTCTTTTTGCGTGTGACTTCATTTTTCTTTAAATACCACCAAATGTTGACCAGTTTATGTGAATTTAAAAGGCATTTTTATACCATTCTACCAACATGATTTCACCAACAGGTACCTAGAATATACTCCTATTCTACTTTGTCTGACTTGAAAGATCTTTCTGCATTATAGAGGGTTTCCTGGAGAAAGAGGTCCAGCCTTGAATCTTCTTGAGAAGTTCAGGACACATCATTCCCACCATATGTATTGAAAGGATATACAAGATGAATGAGCAATATTGCCTTTCTGTTTTTGTGTAGGTCTCTTTGGTTAGCTTAACAGCTAATGCCTTGGGCTACTCAGAACTTGGTGCGATTAAATCCCTTAGGACACTAAGAGCTTTGAGACCTCTAAGAGCCTTGTCGCGATTTGAAGGGATGAGGGTAAGACAAAATGAAAGAATCAGAAATAATGCATGCATACATAGAAAAAATGCATGCAGAATAATCAACGGCAAATCCATGCAGAAATGCTACACTATCATCCTATATATTTTACATTTGTCACTAACATATAAGCAAAAGTCTTCATCTGCTTATATGAATTCATGTGTTATCGCACACATTGTTACACTTATTTAGGCTCCTTGGCCTTTCACCCTTTTTCATATTTTCCTGGAGGGCCGAAGGATTTATCAGCTGCATGGATCTATACAATGTTACTACAAAACTGGATTTATCCCATATAAAAAAATGCTGCTGTAGTCAGAAAAGTTTTGAAAAAGCAATACTTCTTCACAATAGTGTGTGCACATGTACACACATATGTATGCACATAAGTATTTCACACAAGTATAGAATACCATGTGTAGTCTATCAATATCTTTTAACTTACTGTTCTGTAAATATTGATTGGGAATTTCTGTTACAATTTAAAATTTTTGTGATTAATTCCTATGTCAATAAGTAAATAGGCAGTGTTAAAATACCTTCTCTCTTTCAGATTAGAGCTATTGCATTCTATTTAAAACAACTTTTCTAGTATACCAAAGATGGAGCTGGTTTTATGATTTCTGGCCTAAATTGGTTGCTTGCTGCTTTCCATGTTGATTTTAAAATGTTGATTGTAATCTAGAGAGCACTGAGCATCCTGAAAACATATCAGAAGACTTTTGCTGACAGAGTTGGGTATATTTGAAGAATTACTGTCCCCAGCTGTTATCCCCAACTGGTATCGCCATACCAGTTACTGCAGCTGAGACCCTCAGCCGCCCAGCTGGGCACTCTCATGTCTATTCCAGTGCAAAGTGAAATTGATTAGTTTAGATCACTTCTTTAGTGCACTGAATGGACAAAGACCTTATGTGTTCTGCTATGACGTGAAAGCTCTAGAAGGGTCTCTTAGGGGGAGTAGTTAACAACTAGAGATGGCAGATATTTCTAGCTCCAGCCACAAGGAGATGTCTGATTTACACCTTCAGAGTCTATCTGTCTGCCTTGGACATATTGCCACAGATCTGATCAGCAGGTGCACCTGAGCTGAAACCCTATTGCTAACTAAAAGGGATCCTTGTGGGAGCTCCCTGTGCAGTCACTGATCTTTAGCACCACAGGTTATAAGCTGCTTAGCAAATTTATAAGTCATCTACAAATTAGTGAGCTTCTGAAGAAAATGGGATGCTCTGTGTGTGGCAAGTAAAAGACTTCAACTAGAAAGGAAACAGGATTTGATGAAAGGTTATAAATTCAAATAGAAAATACCACTTCCTTGCCTCCAGCAGGTTTCTGGAACTTTGCTGAAGCAAATTTTAAAATTTGGGATGTTTATATTCGATATAAGGCCTATCTAAAACATCAGTAATATCTCACTAAAAAAACACATTAGCTGTTGTTTTTCTATGAGAATGATGAGGGAAAATGAGCCAAAGACAAAATATGTCACTTTTTATATGCACAGTTGCTTAATGTGGCAAGGAAGAAACAATCACTTTGTCAAGAATGTTAATGGGAAATTGTCAATCCCGTAACTTTCCTGTTGGTATAAACTACCTATTAATTTTATACTGATCTGCTAACTGTAAAATACAGTAAAAATACACAGATAAGGAGGAGATTTATGACTTTAGCAAAAGTTACAATAAAAAAAAAAGTTAAAATAAAAAATAGTGGATGAATTCAGTTAAGTTCAGACTAGAAATGCAACCTATGTTTTTATTAGGCAATCAACCATTGACATTTTCCTATGGATATAATGAATTTTGCCTTATTTAAAGTAAATAATTTCAGGCTTAATGTCTTTAAAGGTAGAGTAGCTCAAGCTGGTGAAGAAATTAATATGAGAAGATTTTAAGGTCTGATACATGGAAATTGAAGATGTCTGTTCATAACATAGTAATATCATTGGTGTTTCACATCTGTGAACTGAAAATATGACAATATAGTATGGTGCACATATTTGCATAAGCACTTAAAATTGCTTCTAGTGAGCATTATATTTCCTCCATACAGCAAGAAATTCCATTCTACAGATCTAAAAATTTTAATCCACCATACTGTTCTCTAGGATCAGGGCTTGCACCTGCCCAAACTAATAATTAATAGAAAACATTGCCCCTATGGAAAACATGGTGTTTCCCCTGCATCTTCCCACCACTAGTATTGCTAGGAGAAATACATTTTAATTTGCACTTGGGATTTCATGGCAGTAGCCTGTGGGAGTATAATTAATCTGTCTATGCTCTGTCCCAAGCAATGTCACTCACTGCTGTATGGTGCTAGGCACATACTACCTTTATTTTAACCAGTAAAGAACACTTTTAATGTCTTTCTAACACTTTCCCTGCTTTAACTTCTGTCAGGCCTTGGCCTGTTTTCTCACACTCCTGCTACCAATGGAGGCTAGGAGGTGTCTGGATCAGTGTTTTCAGTAATGCTCAACAGTACGTTTTGAGTGTCTTCAATTGATTCATATTACAAGCCGGTTCTGCTATAGCTTCAGGAATCAGATTAAAAACAGAGAAAGTAGGTCAGCTGTAGAAATCCAGCAATTACAGAAAGAAGAACATGACTGGACCTGCAGCTGTAGCAGAAAGAGGAACACAGTTCTCGGGTGTAATGAGACTGAAAGCTCGAGGACAAATATTTTCACTTCATTAACTGTCCTTTTATATCTCAATAATTATTCCTGATGGATTATATTATTATGTTTAAGAAATCTGCTTATATTTTTAAGTAGAAGAATTGAGATAACTTTAAATAAAAATAATGTAAAAATAACAGCACATATATTTGGAAAATATACCCAAACTGGAAAAAAATGATGTCACAATTTATTATTCCAGTCAAACTTCCCACTAAAATCAGTGGGTTCATGGATTTCCAATTTAAACTAATTCAGCATTATTATTAAACTATTTGTTTATGTCAAACTACTCCTCATCATGTTTCACAGTCATGTCGTAGAGAAAGCTGAGAGTACATGTCTGTCAACATAAGTCAGCACTGTTGAAATAGTCACAAGGGATTTATCCGGTAGTCTGGGAACCCTCTGTGCCCAGCTGTTGAGTCATAAAATGCTGTATTACTTTTGCTTATTGATTTTTAGTAGGTATTGCTAAGGAGATTTTTAGTATGAGTAAGAAACTAATTTGCTCTCTTTTTTTTCAATTTCCCCATTAGAAATAAACATGTATTACAACATGCGATTTAAAACACGTGGCAAAAAAACAAACAAACATGGAAGCTTTGGACTTCATCCACCATTCTGTGCTTTTATAAAGTCATAGAGTAATTTACATTGAAAGGAACCTAAGTTGGTCCAGCTCCTAAATTTAACATAATGACAATTTCATTGAAGTCCTATAGGATCTCGAATATTTTCCAAAGTATGTATCATCCAAAAGAGGTATTGTTTTGGCAGGAATGGAGCCCTGCAAGTTGCAAGTATTTCTCCTTTACATCAGCCTAAGTCTACTATGTGCTATACATGGTGGTGGTTCATCACCTACTCTAACATTGAAAGGGCTTATTTTCTATTCTGTAAAATGGCAAGGAATGACAGGTGACCTACCTAGATGACTAATTTTACAAGTAATTGATTTATGGAACATATTAATTGTAGATGTAAGTGTAATGCCAAAATATTTTTCAGGCTTAATCTACATATTTGTATTTCAAGTAGAAACAAATAGCATGGTGTGCTAGAGGATCTGCTGTAGTACCTACATCATATAAAGTAAATGAATTATAAATAATCTCTTCTATGTAATACCTAATGTCCTGCATTTTTAAAACAGAATCTTCATTAGGGTATAAGGACCTGATTTGGTTGTTTTGGCAAAACTGGCAGTGGTGATCCATAGTTATTAAGTTCTCTATTTTAGACTTACTTACAAACACATTTAAAATAGGAGTTAACTAGTTTAGGAGTTCATCAATTCTATCATTAAAGAAATAATTCTCATTCATAATGGACCTACTTTCTCCCTATTTTTTCTTCACCATTTTATTTTTATTCTGGCATGTTTTTAATCACTGCTTGTCATCATACATAAACTCATTTTCGTAGTTTTCTTTCCTGAAACCTGATTTTCCCCAAAAATAATTTGGGAATTAAATCAAGTCTCTTCCTTTTTCAAGTCTTATCTGCCACTTGTCTGAATGCTACCAGCTTTTCTGTGCTCAGACACTCAGCTGGCTTCCTGGTTTGAACATGTCTTTTTCTGATTTTATGTAGAACCATCCGAATGAACATGCGTACATCCCTGAGTTTTCTTTTATTTAAAAGAACTCTTAAAATTACTTTCAATTAAAGATTTGCTCAGCAACATTGATTTTGAATCTTTATCTAGCAAGCATGTAATAAAAAAAGATTTATTGTGTTTGATGCAATCAGTCATTAGAAATATTATGAAGATAATTTGGCAGACATACATTAAGTAAATATTCAAAAAAGAATTAATTAACAAATGCAGATTTTTTTTCTGTTTGGCTTTTTTTTGGCTCGTTACCTGTTTGTTCTTTTTCCCATTCTTTAAAGCTACTGTTTGTATGTTTTTCCTCCTAAACATGTTGATGTTTTATCTTTCCTCTATACTGCTTTTCTCACTTCTTACTCTCAACAATTAAAAAAAAGTAAAACTGATATTAGAGTTAAAATAGAGTGTTTAAGAAAGGCTGATGAAATATTTGTAAAATACTGGTGCCTGTGTTCTTACACTCTTTCTCTTTGGTGTCATCTATATACTAGGTGGTTGTGAATGCCCTGTTAGGAGCGATTCCATCCATTATGAACGTGCTTCTTGTTTGCCTTATATTCTGGCTGATCTTCAGTATCATGGGAGTAAATCTATTTGCTGGAAAATTTTACTACTGTGTTAACACTACAACTGATGAGAGATTTGATATCAGCCAAATCAACAACTATAGTCAATGTGAGGAGCTCATAAAAAACAACGAAACTGCCCGATGGAAGAATGTGAAGGTTAACTTTGACAATGTAGGCCTTGGTTATCTTTCTCTGCTTCAAGTGGTAAGTCACCACTCCTTAATTTCTGTTTATCTTTCTGTATATCAATTGTTGTTACAGTAAAAAGTAATTTTTCATTTAGAAATTTTATTACATTTAGAAATTACAAAGTGTGGGATAAATCCATGGCTCTACAGAAATAATATGAAGCATATAGGCTATGCTGACTATAAGAAAAAATACATAATTCAAACCTAATTCGCCCTAGCTGCATTGAATCTGTATCAAATACACCTACTTTGCTCATACACAGAAAATAACTTTTGTATCAGATATAACTCATAATGGATAAAAGTTCTTAATAGATGTTGTGTCCTCTATAGTCAGATATTGGAATTTGCTTGCAACTCTCATATATGAATAAAACATAGAATAGAAGGCAAGAGTTATGTATTAACATTTCTCTGTGATGGTGTTTATGATAAGCACCAAGGACACTTGGTCTTCAGCTCTTAAACAATGTTTCTGACAAGCTGTTTTCCAGAAAAAGCATGAGGTAAACACCAGTGTTCTCTTTATAGGCTACATTTAAAGGATGGATGGATATCATGTATGCGGCTGTGGATTCTCGTAATGTAAGTATAGCCCCTTGACTCCATTTGTTTTGACTGTTTGCTCCAAGATTTAACAATGTAATTTTTTAACATCTTTCAGGAATAACAGTAACAGTGAGAGAACAAGGAGTTATTATAGTTTTGTAGTTAAAGAAAAGGGAAACCATAGAAAAAATACGAGACAAAGAAAGCAGAGGAGCAGTCCTAAAGGATTCCATGTTCTGTATGGTGCAGTTGGACCAAAATTCCTCTGTTCCACAGCAGATTCCACTATTTCCATGAAATGCCTTTTCCTCCTCTCATTATGTGTGCTGAGGCGTTATTTGCATTTAGAAAGAGGCACCAATACCCAGATTACAGATATTTTTTGTAATACTGATCTTGTTTTAAAGTTGAGACTTCCACTGTGCTGTCCAAGTTGCCTGACTTCTTTCTTCAGGGAACAGTTCCTATTCTTAAGTCGGCCTGTGCCTTTTCGTACCATTTTGCCTTCCCCTTGCTCCCTTGGTGCAACTTGTCCTCTAGTTCTAAGTAGATGACTGAATAAACTGTACTGGTAGGACTCCAGCTTTTTTTGGTAAGCTACACTCACAGCGGGAAGCCTGTTGTAGTATAGTACGTGTGCTTACTCTAAAGACAGCTTGGATGCTTCTCTTCTGTAATCCAGCACAGTTTCCTAAGTGCCTATAGTAGTGAAAGCTCCACAAGCCCACATCAGAGGCCTCTCATGAGATACACAGAGAATTTTGCAGCTTCACACGCTGGTGTTTCTGGTTGTCTGTAGACACAGACAGATGATACTATACTAGTTTAAACCAGTTGTGTCTTCAGCATTTATTCTATGCTCATGTAGGCCAGTTACATTTTCTTAAATGTAATATGAGGTTTGATAGCAAAGCTCTCTGTCAAGAATGTAACTTCATAGACTGAAGATCAGTGGAATGGATATGTGGGAACTTGACCATAAGAAGCAAAGATCAGAGTGACAGAGCCCTAAATTCTATCCAGCAGATTTTTGATTCTCTGCTCACAGTTAAACTAAGGCTTAGTTTCTATGCCTTTTTTGCAGGTTTTGGATCAGCCTAAGTATGAAGATAACCTGTACATGTATCTTTACTTTGTCATCTTTATCATCTTTGGATCATTCTTTACTTTGAACCTTTTCATTGGTGTCATCATAGACAATTTCAACCAGCAGAAAAAGAAGATAAGTACTTCATGATTATTATGGAAAGAAAGCTAAAAAAAATGCTTATTTTTGGTTGTCAGAAAATGACTTTATTTGTAAAATATTATTTTTCTATTTTATGATAAATTACTATGTGTTCTGCATATTAAATAGTTTACATTATTAAAGCATATGATTTTGCTTGATGAGGGTTTGATGGACAAGTGACAACATATGTCTTTCCATGGTTAATGAAATAGTAATCTTTGTAAAGATGTGGATTTGGGGCTGAAGTCTGTAATAGACTCATAAAAAGGAAAAGAAGAGGTTCTGAAATATCAGCATCTGGATACCTTCTAATTCTCCTTTGGTATTTGGCCAAAATTTAGTCTAGAGGAAAAAAAAAAAAAAGAGAAGGGGATTGGAATATTTTATTAGTTTGTGCCTCTGTAATAACTGATGGAATTTAGTAGAAGAAAGATAAAGCACCTCTCCTTCCTCTGTACGAGCCCTCTCCCCAAAGAAGAGCAGAGGTCTACCACAAACAATGCACGTTCAAGGGCCTCTCAGAAAAATTCCCAGTCATTAAGAGTGGAATATGTAAAGCAATTCTTCTGTTAACAAAGTGCTAATAATCACAATAAAAGGGTCTTTTTATGTCTGTCCTAACTTTTCTCACAGATGAGAATGCGAACACTAGTGATTATTACTGTTCAGTATCTTTATTTATAAGTAATCGGTAGAGATATGTGGTTGTCACCAGTTTTTGTCTCTTTGGTTTACTTTGGAGGTCAAGACATTTTTATGACAGAAGAACAGAAGAAATACTACAATGCAATGAAAAAATTGGGTTCAAAGAAACCACAAAAACCTATACCTCGACCAGCAGTAAGAATAAAAATATTTTATGTTATTTTTACATTTCTTTAAAAACAGGATTGTTTCAGTTATGCCTTAGCCTGAATTAAGTTGTAAGCTAAAAACCCAAGTGACATCAGAAAAGCCTTTTTCATCTGAAATCCTATTTTTTCTCTTTTCTAGTCTGAATTTGGAGGACTCTTTGCCTTTTTTGCTCCACCCTCCCCTTTCTCTCTGTTGATGGCAATGACATTTTATGTGGCATTTTTTCAAAACGCTGGTTTGACTAGAACAATAAAATCTGGCAGTGCATTTGTCAAAACACACGAAAGTCTTAGGGCACAGGCTTTTTCAGTCATTGAGGAAGACTCTGAAACTGCTGTATGGGGGCAAGGTACCTTATCATTGTTTGAAAAGCAGTCCTTTTGCCCCTCACATTCCTGTTGCACAACCCATACGATGCTTGTGGTCTGGAGCAGGGCTACCCTAGCACTGCAGAGCAGGGTCTGGCTGGGGCAGAGAGCGACTCCAGCTCTGCAGTTCTGCTTTGGACTGTGTAACCTGCTAAGTGGCCAGTCCAGCCATCAGTAAATTTTCTATAGCTGAGCAATGGAAGATATTGTTCTAAAAGTTATTTTGGTGACATGAAGAGTGTGAAGTTTTCTATCAAATGAAGTGCTATTAATTCCCAGCCTGCTTACATCACCCCGTTACTTATTTATATCCAAATTTTGCCAAGCTAGGCATCAGTTAATAATCTGTGTCACAAGAGGTTACAATTAACTGGTTCAGGGTGGCAAAATCTCCTTTGCAACTTCAAAAAAAAGTAGCGTGCATATTTTGAAACTATCTTTTGATGCTTATAAACACAGTAGCTGTAAACAGAAGTTAAATATAAATGCATATACAAACTGGAAAATTCATGCAAATGGAGGAATTCATGGAAGACATGAAATCCCTTTCATATTAGATATAAATAATTTGTAGTGATTTTGAAAAAGAAATTTTACCCAATGCATATCGTAATGGATCTTATTTTTTCTCCCCCCCCAGAACAAATTCCAAGGCATGGTCTTTGATTTTGTAACAAAACAAGCATTTGATATCAGTATCATGATACTTATCTGCCTTAACATGGTCACAATGATGGTAGAAACAGATGATCAGAGTGAAGACATGGAAAACATTTTATATTGGATTAACCTGGTATTTATTGTACTTTTCACTGGAGAATGTGTCCTGAAATTAATTTCACTTCGCCATTACTACTTTACTATAGGCTGGAATATTTTTGATTTTGTGGTTGTCATTCTCTCTATAGTAGGTAAGAGAAATTCATTTTTATGAAATCACTAAATCTGTGAAAATTGAAACATTTTTGGCATGTAAAGTCTATTTCTGTTTTGGTTCGACATTGTCACTAGGAAGTCTGACCATAATTTTTCTTTCTTCTGATTTCATATTATCCATAAAATAATGGATCAGTATAGTAAGAAACTTTTTAGCAATAGGTTTCATGCACTTTCACTTCTCTAGGAGCTGAAATTAGATCTTTGTTCTGAGTTCTGTAGAAATTCCCCAGCATAGAAACAAACTCACACATGAAAGTCAATTTTGATATAAACTGATGGTGGCAAGTGCAGGAAAAGAGTCCATCAATCCAAAATCCAAGAGCAAAATCTGTGCAGGACTGTTGTTAGGCTCGCATGCAAGCACCCCAGACAGCAGGGTAAACCCTTAGATTGCTTCAGTTTTGTTTGATTCTGAGAGGTTTTAGGCGTGAGCTACAGTGAGCAACTGGAGAAGCAGAGCTGAAGCAGAAGTCGTAATAAATACATGGCTCCACTAATCTTTGCTTTATCTATAGCACAGAACCTAAAAGAACTTGAGTAAAAATCCTGTAATTTTAACTTCTCAGAGCTCCTTATATACAAATTTGTTTTGCCATTTTTGTTTGGATTTTTCATTAATACTAAACTTGTGGTCTATTATTTCATGTGTGATTAAGAAGTTGCAGTTCTCTTCAAACTTACATATTTTCTTTGAATACCATAACTTGATTACATGGCATTTTAATACTACTGTAAATATGATCTTTCCTCAGATTAACTGAGATTATATTTCTTACAGTTAAACAGAAAGCTGTTCTTCTGGTCTCAGCATTTGCTAGTCTACATACACTAGTTATCAGTTTGTCCTAAATTTTGTATGTTTCTGCATCTATCTGCACATTTATGTAGTCATACAATTAATACTTAGAAATGTTATTGATGCAGTTTTTCATTATGCTGTAAATTACATCAGAATTTCTATTGGTATTTATGGGTTTCCAAAGCATACCAAACTGTAAAGGCCTTGTAAAAAGAGCTGAATGGCTAATTCCTAAAATCTGTTCAAATATTCTATTCTTTTTAAAGTTCTACGATGTTTGTAGGATAAATCTTTAGCAGTGTTTTTGAAATGTAATAATATTCTTTATTAATTTCATCTGGTTTTCAACAGGTATGTTCTTAGCTGAGATGATTGAGAAGTATTTTGTGTCCCCCACACTATTCAGAGTCATCCGACTTGCCAGAATCGGTCGAATCCTGCGTCTCATTAAAGGCGCTAAGGGAATCCGCACTCTGCTTTTTGCTTTGATGATGTCGCTTCCTGCTTTGTTCAACATTGGCCTGCTGCTCTTCCTGGTCATGTTTATCTATGCGATATTTGGCATGTCCAACTTTGCCTATGTCAAGAGGGAAGTTGGGATTGATGACATGTTCAACTTTGAAACGTTTGGCAACAGCATGATCTGCCTCTTTCAAATTACCACGTCTGCTGGCTGGGATGGTTTGCTAGCCCCAATTCTTAACAGTGGGGAGCCAGACTGTGACCCCCATAAAGACCACCCGGGGAGCTCCGTTAAAGGCGACTGCGGCAACCCTTCCGTTGGGATTTTCTTCTTTGTCAGCTACATTATCATATCGTTCCTGGTAGTGGTGAACATGTACATTGCTGTGATTTTGGAGAACTTCAGCGTTGCTACTGAAGAAAGCGCTGAACCCTTGAGTGAGGATGACTTTGAGATGTTCTATGAAGTCTGGGAGAAGTTTGATCCCGATGCAACACAATTCATAGAGTTCAGTAAACTATCAGATTTTGCAGCTTCGTTAGATCCTCCTCTTCTTATAGCAAAACCAAACAAAGTCCAGCTTATTGCAATGGATCTGCCCATGGTAAGCGGTGACAGAATTCACTGCCTTGACATCTTGTTTGCTTTCACAAAGCGTGTTTTGGGGGAAAGTGGGGAGATGGATGCCCTCAGAATACAGATGGAAGATCGGTTTATGGCAGCCAATCCTTCTAAAGTCTCCTATGAACCAATTACAACTACATTAAAACGAAAACAGGAGGAGGTATCTGCTGTCATTATTCAGCGTGCTTTCAGACGTCATCTTTTAAGGCAAAAAGTCAAAAAAGTTTCATGTATCTTTAATCAGGATAAAGGTAAAGATGAGGATGATCTGCCCATGAAAGAAGATATGATTATGGATAAACTAAATGAGAACTCCACTCCAGAAAAAACAGATATGACCCCATCCACAACCTCCCCACCATCCTATGACAGTGTAACAAAGCCAGACAAAGATAAATATGAAAAAGACAAATCAGAAAAAGAAGATAAAGGTAAAGACAGCAGGGAAAGTAAAAAGTAACACAGAATTCTATTTGTGATAAACTGTTTACAGCCTGAGAAAGTATGTATTTGTGTCAACAGGACTCCTGTAGGAGGTACATGCCAAACTGACAGTTTTTACATAATATAAATATATATATAATTATATATATATATATATATATATATAAAAGGTCAGTGCCTATAACAAGACAGTGACCCCTCGTCATCAAACTGCAGCTCTGTAAAACAGGGTAACATCTTGACAGGAGGTTGTTGTTTTTATTACCAGCTGACACTGCTGAAGAGAAGATAAAATGGCCATTCAGACTGTAGGGACCAGTTACAAAAGAAAGGTGCAAACCTATGAATCTCTGTGTTGAACATGAAACACACAGTACAAAAATTGTGTCCACTGTTTGCATTTCAACAGCCACATTTGCCATATTTTTACAAAAATCAGTGTTGGTGAACTTATCATTTTTTAATTCACAGGTTGTTTACTATTATATGTGACTATTTTTGTAAATGGGTTTTATGTTGGGGAAGGGGGTACGAGAACCAGGTGTTCTACTCTCGGATTCTCTATAATGTACAGACAGAAGTGATTTGCATGAAGGCATGCTGCACTTGTAGTTCATGCATGGAAAAACATGACGTCGCACAAAGCAGCAGAGTCTGACTACTTCCATGTTTCAGGGTGGCTCTATATTTTGAGGTGCTTACTAACAGTATCCATCTAGTATCCCATCCAGACAAATCTTAATGTGCCTGTAAAGTCCCATAGAGGCTAATAATAGAACAGATGTTTTATTTTTTCATAAGTCATTTAACTGTAGTTGAACGAACTCTGCGTAAAAAAATTTACTAAGGGTCATAAGAGCCCGTTTTTAAGTACTCCGTAGAAAACAGCTTACCTGAACTTGGGAAATTGAATTTACCAAAAACCTGCAAAACCTAAGGATTATGAAGTTGTTCTGCTTCACCCTGCAGTATTGTTTAGCCATCTTCTGCTCTCAGCAAGGTTGACATTGTATGTGTTGATTAAAAAAGTACCGTCTATGTAAATAGTTATTTTATCCCGTGGTGCATGTTTGAGCAAACAAATAATGACCTGTGCACAATATTTATTGCATCAAATATGTACCACAATAAGTGTAGTTTGCAAGCTTTCAACAGCTAATATGAAGTATTCTGTACCATTATAGATAGTTTGGAAGCTATCACTGATGCATGTTTATCTTGCCTTTGCTGCTGTAATTTTACTCCTTCCACTGTTAAAAGTCTAATATGGGAAGCCATATCTCAGTGGTTAAGTGAAACAAATTGTTCAATCGGTCATCATTCTTTCATGACATCAAGCAATAGTTTGCAGCTAATTAAAAGCTTCTTGCTTTGCATTCTAAAATTTTAAGTGACTACTGTACGGTGTATAGTCAGACTGTACAGGATATGTTGCAAACTGCTTAATCTGTTGAAAAATACATGGATAGAATTTTCTAAGAAAATATAAATATTGTAAAAAATACCATTTTATTTTACTTTTCAGCGTTTTGTACATAAAATAAGAAATGAGAATTATCTTCAGGTTGATGTCACTGTCACTTTTGTTACTTTCTATCCATAGCACTTTTTAATTCAAGAACTTCACTAACTAAGAAACAAAGGAAAGAATGGGGTAGCTTTAGGTTTCTGCTTTTTTATTAGTACTGTATTTTTGCACACATTTTAATGTGAAATAAGTTTCAAACTGATTCCAAAATGCACTTGCTTCCAAATAGATATAACTTGTAATTGAAATGTGGTGGGGAAGATTTGTTTAAAATTCTAGCACTGCCTGCATCAGAAGTTTCAAGGTAGTCTTTTATTCATGAAATCTTTACCAGTGTTTGTTTACATAGACTATTCTTATTCTTGTCGATTCATGCTGCACTAGAACTGTTCTAAATATAATATGGGATCCACAATGTTGTTTTCTTTTCCACAGGAATTAAATAGCAAACTTGTATAATTGATCACATCAGGACATTTTGTGTTTCTTACACAAGCAAAAATTTGATGTTGACTCCTCCTTTTACAAAAATATTGACTTGTGTGTCGGTGAACTGCATGCAGGAAAATGCTATTACCATAAAGAACAGTAAACCACATTACAGTTGAGCCAAAAGAATAAAGACTTCATTTTTTATTGTATTTATTTGTTCTGTCTTTGTTTTCATTACTAAAAACTATTGGCTGTCAAGAGGTGCTATGAAAATAAAATATGAATCTATAAAGTGAATCTTAGAAATAAGGAGTAGCGATTAACTCATAATAATAATCTGCAAAAAGTAAAAATTTGAAGCCATATGCTTTCAGAAAGATCTTTAACATGATTTCAACGAACAATCTTCACATTATTAATCCTATTTAAAGATATTCTTTAGTAGGATAATGTTTATGTGTACATAATGCCTAAACCCCTTTTTCATGTCAGGTATTCAGAGACAACTAGAAAAACAGATGTTAAAGAAAGTAGCTATCAAGGCTGCAAACCAGTGTGCATAATTTCAATGATATTTTAACATTTTAAGTGAATAATTATCTTTGTGTTATAAGAATAATTTTGTTTACTACATAATTTGTAAAAAAAATTACTTTGCTTTAAGATATGAGGGGTGGAAGTCAGGAGAAACTGCTGGAGGTTTTAGTAAAGCATCAAATTCATAGGGTTTTTATTAATCTTAGGGTGCTGAATGCCAATTATAATGTGAAAAATGCTATAATTTTAAACTTCTGTGGCGAATTTACAGACACTACTATTCACCGCCAGGGAGCTGGCATACGTATCGGTTGATGCGTACATACCCATGGAAAGGCTGATAGCAGAATACAGGAGACGGGTGTAGAACAAGCATTGCAAGAGTGGTGGCAGTGGAACTGAGAAGAATTTTGAATTTTGGGGGAAATAATATAAATAAGTATTTATTGTATCAGTCTTGTCAGTCAGTTAATCTGTCTCCACTTTACAGAATCCCTCATGAGATGCTTGGAAGTATGTTGGAAAAATGCCTAGTATCAAAGTGTTTCTTTTTCCCCTAGCAGGGCTTCCTATGCTTTGAGACACAAAGCACCTTCCGGAAAAAGTGAGGGACAAGAAATTGTCATTAGTCTTTCTTTCGACTGTGACATATGACCATCTTCTCGACACATTAAAATGGGACTTCATTTATATTGTTGCAAAGTCATCTCTGATGCCATAAAACATGCTAAAATTGGTTCTGAATAAAATAGCACTTGTGACCCTGAAAGCAAGAAAGCTGAATTTTTAGGTAGCTATCCTATTAAAGTACTATTTCTAAAACCAGATTGCCTCTGTTGTAAATGTAAAGTAATGCCCTGAAGGCAGGATACAGTGAACAAATTAAAAGCTAAGAAAAACACGTACAAGTGCTAACAAACATCCTAGGGGTGCAGCCGTGTCGGTATGAAGTATCAGGAAAAGCAGAGGCACCCAGCGGCGTGTGTGCGGCGGGAGCCGCAGCTTCGGGTGCAGATCCCGTGGGACGCACCTGCAAAGGGAGCAGCGGGGTAGCGAGTGGCCTTCACCTGTGCTCCCCGCGGGTCTGAGGCCCGGCGGCCCCGCCGAGCTGGCTGCAGGGCCCGGCCCCGCCGAGCTGACGCAGCGAGCTCTCGGGCTGCAGCGTTGCAGTGGGACGGTTTGGCTCTGCCGGTGCGAGCAGCGCGGGCAGGGTGGGCAGGGGCCGAGATCCCGGGCGGTGGCAGGATCTGAAATGCCGTGATTGCAGCACCAACGGGATGGGCGTTTGGTTGGTGTTGTGGGGGGAAAGCTATGGAATAAAATGCATATACATCTATTTGTGCGAATTAGACGAGAAAATCATCGCTGTGCTTCTTGCAGGGATTTATACTTCACGGAAGACTGCAAATAAAAATTAAATTTCTCAAACCTCAGGCGCAGGTATGGTTTTGCATGCGCACCCCCCCCCCCCCTTTTTTTTTATTATGGCTGTAGGTGTGCAAAGAACACCCGCTCACGCACCCAAAGGCAGCCACGCGGGGGTGCCCCCCCCGCGGCGCGGGGCCCTCGTCCCTGCCCCCCCCCCCCCGCCGGGCCGCACCGCGCCGCCAGCGCGTGCTCCAGCTGCCTCGGCAGCCCCCCGCTGCTGTTACGCGGCCGCGGCCACCGCTCCCTCCAGCGCAGCGGCTGGACACCCCCGGGCGGGCGGCCGCCGCCCGGCTTCCCCCCGCCGCCCACCGGGACGCGGCGCCCTCGGCCGAGCTTGCGGGTCGGCCGCCGGCCCCGCCGCCTGGCGCCACAGCGCCGCCCCCCGGCCGCGCCGCGCCCTGCACCTGGCGCAGCGCCGCCCGGCCCCGCGCGCGGCAGGGAGCGGCCGGGGTGAGGGCCGCCGCGCGGGCGGGCAGGTAGCGCGCGCCCGCTCCCAGCCCGCGGCCGTCGGGCGCCTCAGGACCCGCCCGCGCCTGCAGCCGCCGGGGGCCGGTAAGGGGAGCGCGGGGGGGGCGGCGGGACGGGGGCTGCCCGCGTCCCGGGGGGGTCCCGGGGGGGGGCAAGCTCGGGCCGGGAGGCGGGGGCCGTGCGCAGCCCCGGCCCAACGGCTGCCCTGGGCGGCGCGCGGCGGCAGGTGGGGGCGGCCCGGGGGGGCGGCGAGCGGCGGCCGCCGGGAGCGCTCGGTGCCGCCCAGCCGCGGAGCCCGGGGCGGCGCTGGAGGCGGGGGACCGGCCCCCCGTTACTCGCGCTGCTGTGGCGGCCGGCGCAGGGGCCGATAGACCCGGGCGGGGGCAGCCCCCGCGGGAGCCGCAGCGTGTCAGGCCAGGGCCGCCAGCGCGCCGGGCGGCTGCGCCCGCAGAGGGGCCCGTTAGCCGGGGCTCAGCGGGGAGGGGGACGGACCCCCGCACCGCGTGGACGGCGCCCAGAGGCGGCAGCGGTCGGCGAGTCACGGGCGCTCGTAGCACCGCCGGCCGCCCGGAGCCGTGCGGGGCGAGGCGGGGCGGCTCGCTGCACCCCGGCGGGGCTCCGCTGTCCCCGGGCGCGGCGGGCGCCCCACAGCCCCGCTCGCAGCGCAGCCGCTCCGGTGGGCGCCCGAGCCGGCCCGCCCCGCCCCGCCGCACGGGTGCCGGCCCAGCGGCCCGAGGGCGGCTGGCAACCAGCCGGGGTAGCCACAGCTGCCCGCCGGGATGGCAGAATGACTGGGGAGCGTTTCGTGCGGCTGCAGTGGTTCTGGGGAAGCCTGCGCCGTGTGCCGGCCCTGCGTGAGAGGCGTGCGGTAAATCCGCCTGAGCGCGACGGGCTCCGGAGCAGCCGGTACCACCGGTTCGTTCTTGGCCTGAAGCACCTTCTGCACTGAGCAGGCAGGGGAGGCAGGCGGCGGGGCAGGGCAGCGCCTGCCGGGGGCTGGCACAGCTGAAGAATTAACGGATTGCTTCAGGGTGGCCGGTACCGTGTGCCTTCAGTCCTACCGGTGAGTTGTGCCCACCTGGTTTTGCGGCTCTGAGTGATGAGGGTCTGTTTTACCTGGAGATTTGTCAGCTGAAGTCCACCACAAATGATAGCGCATCCACATCTGTGGCTTTTGTTTCATCAGCGTGCAGATGGAAGAATGGATTTTTTTACATACTATGTGTGGAAAATATGAAGCTCTAAGAAGTTTGTAAATGTTAATAAGTTTACTCTGCAAAGCGGTAAAGTAAATGAAGACACAAGGGTGGTAGAGTGGCATACTCTAGGGTGACTCCAGGATGACTTCTGTGCTTTTGTAGTCTTGTCAGAGGAAAGCAAGCTATAGCGATGTCAAAAATAGCGTTTTAAAAACTGACTATAAGGAAAGGTCTGCCCTTTCTGTATGCCTGTTCTTATCTGTGGTTTTTGGTTTAATGTTATTTTTGTGTTTATTGTATGAAGTGTAGTTCAGGCTCACCCAGCAACGTACCTGGGTAGGTGAGGGCAAGTCACAAAAAATTTGTCTTTTGTTTAAGATAGAGCATTCAATAAAGAGCAGGAAAACCAGAGAACTCTGAGAGATTGTTTCAATTTATCTTTGTGATGAAGCATCCTTTATTTTAAAATAAAGCTTTTACCATGAAATAAACAGAACTTTATGCAATGTGTAGCGTAAGTTTCATTGAACCTAGAGAAATCTATCTGTAATTTGAGTTAGGGAGTCCCAGAATTCTGGAATATTAAGGCACTTGAAACTGGGCTGGCTTCTTCACTCTGTGGGAACCCTTACTTGTGCAATAGACTGAGAAGCGTTTGCAGCATGCAGCGTTATCTTGCTGTGAATTTATGGTTGTTGTGTGTCCTGTGCTGTACCGTTTAGATTTTGGATTCTGTCAGGTGGTTCTAATGACAATTTAAAATTATTTCCTGCCTTTGTGATTGCATAGCGACGGCTGGGAGGGAAATAAGCGATAAGCAGCTGCAGGAGGGTGTAATTGTGTCCTTACAACACACATCCACTATTGTAAATTGTCGTACTTTGGAAACAAAAGGGCTTGTAGAGAGGCAACAGATCAGAGTACAGCCTGGTTTGTGTTTGTCACATCGATGGTACAGCAGTAGAAGTCGCTCACTTCAACCGCAGACAGATGTTACAGCACTGATGTAAATACATCGATCTATTTGTTCAAAGTGGAGATGGGGGTGAATGGGGCTGAGCTGTGGTTTGGTTTCCTTTCTCAATAGCTAAATATAAATAAGGGAATCTCCTACAGGTTGGAGATAATGAGTAATTTAGAGAAACAGTGAGCCAGGGGACAAGGAGGGTTGAATATCCCTGGCAGTGAAGACATCTGCCTAACGTTTCTATGAATCTGAGAAATGCAGAGCATCTGTATTACTGAAATAATGACTCATCAAAGAGATGCAGTGTTAAGTGAAGGACTGATAGAGGCAGATAAAATGAGCTAGAAGACTAAACATTTTCCTGAGTTTTTTTACTATTTGTAGTATAATATTAGTTTCTTACTCCGCAGCCCTTTTCCCTCAGCAGTCACCTCTTAGGAAAAGACACTTGTATTTTTACTAATTCTAAAAACTTGGCAAATTAAGAATGCACGCTATTCTGAACATAAAATTTTACCTTTAAGTGTTGCATGCTTAACTGTTTCACTTCATGGTAAATTGCTTGACTTCTTGAGTTCAATTTAAATACATTTGCAATTTTTGCAAGTCATAATAAAGATGCAGGTCACCTGCCCACCCCCTACCCATCACTGGAAGTGCCTTCTATTACTCTAAAATATCCTCAGCTATGTGATGATTTGTCCAAGCATTTCACAAGAGCTGTGCAGTTCCGTGCCAGGGTGTGCAGGCTAGGTCAAAAAAGAGAGTGAGCATGGCTAAACTGGGGTTAGGTGCCCTAATCTGTGCTCTGAGTTAATCAAAACTAATTGCTTTGATTGATCCTAGGTTCTGTATAATGTGTTGACTGATAAGCAAGTGGTGTTAGAACAAATGAAAAAGTACGTATTTAAGAACACGTGAAAAGGAATGTATTTCTTAATTAATGGTTCTGTAGAGCCATCTGGAACCAGGAACCAGTTTGCAGAAACTTGTACTTAGTTTCCAAGGTTTCTTTTTAAGGCAGTTTGTCATAATCTGATACTTAAGTAGTTATAATGTTAAAAGAAAAATGTGTTTCAAATATATATTGAGATGGCTTTGATGTGCAGAAGCAATTTTGGCAGTTACTCTTATGGAAACCTGTTTTCTCCAGGGTTCTTCCTAACTTCATTCTTGTGTTACAAATCAGCATATGGCCTAGAGGTTGCATAGTTCAAACAGCATTTTTATGCAGTATTCTTCATGTGGGGCGCTTGAGACATTTTGTATCATATACATATTTGACAGGAAAATAAATAGCGCCTCTTTAGACTGTAACGGGGTGCTGAAAAGGGTATGCTTGATACTATGAATTCCATGTTATTACATGAATCCTTTGATCAGCCTGTTGACTTTTTTTATTCATACTTCTGGGGACTGTGTTCAAGCAGGAATTGCATGACTAGGTTTGCCACTGATTTTTCATTTTGCTTTGAAGTGCCAACAGCCTTCTCAAAAGGCATGATATTCCATTTTAATATCAAATGTTAATGTTTTGTTACCTGAGAACGTGGATACAAAGGGCAAATTGCAGGTATAACAAACCTTGAAATAATGTTTTAAACAATTGTATTATAAATCTTGCTTTATGCAGTCTGGTTTATGCCATGTTCCTTTTTTATGTATGCTTTGCATAAAGTGCTATAGTTTTTTTTTAAAAAAATCTGTTTATTGTCCTATGTGTAGATGGACTGAGCAATGTAAGTCATTAGTGCATGCTTTGTACCAAGTGTACCTGGAAGAGACATATGTGGAAGTTGGTGTTCTTGCATTGTAATGAAAATGCCCAAGCATTTTTGATACAAAAACCTGGACTACTGGTAATTTCCCAGCAGACATGTTTCTGTTATAGCCTTGCTATGTCATCACTGGCGGTTTTTACAGTTCCCATGGCAACGAGGATTTTTGATCTGCAAATACTGTATATGGTTTGAGGGGGTATAGATTTTCTTTATTACTGAAGAAATTTTGATTCATGAAAGCTGACCAGCTGTGCCCTCCCCGCCCCCCTCCCATCCCTCCCCTTAATAATTTGTGTGTTGCCAGTAAGCTTATGTGTAAACGTGAACTATTTGACAGGAATACAGTTACCAGTTCTAATTTTTGACATAGTATAAAAGATGGTGGAAAATTTGTAAAGACTTACTGTAGTGATAGCAGGGAAAATGTCTCATCTTCCAGGTGGAGTCTTGACAAACAGGAGACCATTGTATATGCATATAAATTTGTAAGTGTATGTATTTGTGAACATTGTATATGTGTATAAAGAGTAATGAGAGTTAAAGTTGCTCAGGCTTTGCCTTGGCTTCTGCTAATGTTTACTTTGGCTTGGACTGATTTCCAAGGTGCATTCATAAGATATTTACTTTTAAAATGGACTTACATATATTAACTAGAGAATCTCAAAATCCTGTATCTGATTCACAAACTAAAATTACTTCACAGTGGCACTACTCTTGCGTGATTTTTTGTGTGTGCCTGTCCTTCACCTTCTCAGATGAATACATGGGTTGGTATGGGATGTTTGGGAGGTATCCTGAACCAAATAGGTATAGGAGAAGCCTTGATAGATTAACTATGCTTGGGGCATGGGTCTTTTTTTTCCTAAATTAGATAGGTTTTCTATGTTGTTTTTGAGCATTCATTCCAAAAAAAGAAGCCAATTCAGATTTGTTGAGTTCCTTCCACACCCTGTTGGTTTAGTTTGGGGTGGTTATTACTGGCGTTGAATGGGTTTTGGTTGTTTTTTGGTGGTGTTTTTTTTGTTGTTGTTGCTTTTTTCTTTGTGACTGGTAAAAAAGAAAATGGGAATGATGTAGTTACTGAAATAAATGGCATAGGTAAACTAGGCAATTACTGTTTATGATGGAAAAATCTGTGAATAGTGTATCTAAGACAAATATTTTTATATCTGAAAGGGTGTTTAGAGATGCATTGAAACAAATTTGGAAAGTAAAGTCTGCTGCCAGTGGCCTGCTGGTCTTCATGTGATTTGGGCTGTGAGACCTCTGTCTTCCCGTGCTGCTGTTCACCACACACACGTAGGATTATTATGGAATCATGAAAATGGAAAAATGCTGCATTGAACTCTGCATCTGAAGCTACTCATCCAAAGACACGTAGTTCTGCTGTAGAAGTACTGTACTGGAGTAGGGCAATCTAGTATTTAGGTAATAACTTCATCCAAATGCCGGTTTGTAAAAGATTTTTCTGTCACCAGTGTATGTCGTAGCTGTGACAAAATAACTTGCATATACATGAGAGAGAAATCGAGCTTAATGCCCATACCCAGCCATGAATACCCTGGATGCATATCAGTTTTTTCAAGTGAAGCTGGAAGTTCTGAAATGACTAATTTACTTTTTTTCTCCTCTTCCCCCCCACTCCCAACGGCCTTCTAGGAGATAGTTTGAACATGGTGGGTGCATGGTAGGTAGTCCCTTATCATGAAGAACGACTTTCAAGTCAATTCAAGTGCTAATGTTGAAAAAAAAGCGTATAGCCTACAGTTGTATATATTCAGAATGCTATATGTGATTCTGGATCGTTCTTATATTTGTGAATTCAAGGAAACAGAGGTATGAAAACTGGAATTTTTAGCATATGTCTGCAAAGATTTGTGGGGACTGATAGCACCTGGCAGTGTATTGCATACCACCTCCCTCCCCGCCTCCCAACGCAACCTCAACCCATTTATTAGAGCTTGAAGGTTTATTTTGATATTTTTCTGGCTTTGCTTGTAATACTAGGCAGTACAGGTTTTCATGGAACAATTTGTCCAGTGCTCCTTGAGAATTCAGGAGAAAAGGTAGTTGCTGGCTTGGGCTTCATGTTTGAGAAATGTGCAAAGTTTAGGAGAAAGGGATCCGTTAAACACAATTAAAGAATGCAAAGAGTTGTGAGTTGCAATGTCAGATATTTTCCATAGTATATGGAGAGGATGTGAGGCTGGTGATGCTGCGTAAAACTGGATGAATATGTCAAACAGCTTCTGCATTTCTGTTGAGACACATTGAGTTGTTGAGGCTGTTAAGGACTGACATTGCGATGACATAATCGCTGACCCCATATTATTCTCAGTTATAAATCCTCTGGTTGCAGTCTCCACTGTTCCTCAGCATGTGTGGTTCACACTTAAGGGCTTTGCTGATAAGCTCCATCACCATTTCCTACATAATGGAAACCAAACAGTAGTGCTGTGTGGGGGCCAGCTGACTCTTGAGTGGAGATGGAGGCTGGAGAATACACCTCATCCCTAAGAACTTGTCTGCTTGGTGTCATTGCCATACTGTGCACTCATCGCTAGGCTGTCGTTACGTATCAAAATTAAATGAGGTAGTGACTCATTTACAGGGACATACACAGTTTTTGAACAGGTCAGATGCTGCATACTGTATGTGTGTTCTTATGCTTGTGTACAAGAAATACTGCGCATCCTAATGTTTCCCTAATTAGAAGAAGGGAAACATAGTCCATATGTGAAACATCTTATCTTATAACTTAGGTATATAGTGGTAGCACTTGTCCTGCGTGGGCAATGGAAAAATAAGCAAAAAGATTTCTTAACTGCAAGTATTCACTAGGTGTCAGTGCATGATCACACTGAACTGATGTTCTCACAGTTCTTTGATGATTGTGGTGTCTCCCTTTTGTACAGGGATTTTTAAAGAAAATGCCTACTTCTGTCTCCAGCATGCAGCTTGGATTGAATTTAAAAATAACTAATGATTAGTAGTAATTAATTCAGTCTTGTTTTGGGGAGCAGCCTGATAAAAATGCTGATTCTAATAAAAACCAACATGTTTTGTGCTTAATGAAAGGTAATTTAAGGACTTAAAATGGCCAGCGTTGATCATTATCCAGCTTTCTTGTCAATATCTGCTATATTGCTAATCAAGCACTTGGTGATACTGCTGCTGATCCTGGGTGTGACTAGAATTCCTTTTAAGATGAGGCAAAATGACAGTTTTCATAGTCATACATGATCTGTAACACAAACACATTCGCTTAATTATTTGCAAAAAATATTATTTTCCTTAAGGGATGTAAAAGGTCAAGTCTGTAAATGTAGTTGAAGCAGAGGAAAACCTCAATGAATACAGCTAAAATTGCCTGGTTTCCTGTAAGGAAATCTTCTTGATCTCTAATGTCACTAGAATGAAATATCATGTTTATTGAAGTATCTCATATTACTTGCATCTCAGTATTATATTTTTTATTATTATCTTTAAGCAGATTTAAATTCATAATATTTAGCCTAGTTTTAGTGATATATGATTAGGGAATGTATCTTTTCAATCTGTATAGAGTGATCAGCATTCATCTAAAATTTTAGGTTTTGAGAAATGGGTATTTTCTGTCTTATATGTAAAAGTATTTGGTTAGAACTGTACATTAGTAGGTTAAAATAGCAAAAAATTGTCATTCAGCTGATAAATGCTAATATTTGAAATGGCTCCCTTGTGTCTTCCAGTTCATACTGACCTTTTTCTATTGTATTTTAACCATAGCACTTAGTGAATGGTAAAAATATTCACATGTTTTGCCCTCTTATATCAAATCTATTTACGAGTGTGGCCTTTTTTAGCACTATTCCCTGGTACCCCAAGGGAAGCGTTAATACCTGTGGTAATAGGTAAGAGAAGTTAGTTTGGTTACAATTACACATTTTTTGACTTGAGCTTAACATGATATTGCTACCTATTCAGTATGTAGCAGAAATACCGATGTGATTGTTCGACGGCCGACCTTCAGCATTTTCCCTAGTGTTGTAGCTGTATGAGGACTGTCTTTGGTGCCATCTTTGTTTAGTCATACCACTTCACTGTCAGATGGAAACTATCTGATCATCAGACAAAGGCATATTTCTTCCACCCCGATGTCCCTCTGGTTACATCATGCAGTGACATTTAAGCACTGATCTTTCATCATGGGACACAGCTACCTGCCTGACCAGATACTAAGACAAGTTCTGATTGAGCTTGTACAAGAAGTCCATAAAAGATAAGGTAGGAAGACTGTAAAGATTAAAATAGACTGTTGTCTAACATACACCTCTCCCTTACACAGATATATGGAATACTAACACATGCAAGAATTTCTAAATAAAGGAGAGCTTGAGTGACTTCTCATTGCGTATGACTCTGACTTTGTGTCTCTGAACATTGCATGAAAACCCATCCTCCAGCTCGAATTGCTCATTAATTTCAACAGATTATCTATTCAAAATGATGCAAAATAAAGCAGATTCTGTCGCTGTCTTAAAAATTGTTCCTAACTGAGGCTTAATAATTTATCTATAAGAAGTGCTGATTTTTGTTTTTAATGATGACTTCAGGATTCTTCCAGGACCTCTCTTCAGAAGTTGATCTGTCTGAAAAGAGCTCTCTCTGCCCAATGACAAAATTTTAATCTTCCCTTGTTTGACATGTCTTGAGAAATTTGTTTAAAATAATTCCCGGTGCTTGCTTTCTACTGTCCTGCTTTTCAGTGCCAACTGTGACATTCTGTTGGTATGGTTCCTTTGAAGTTCATGATTCTGCTAAGCATTTTCTTGCAGGCCTACCGAAGCTGATTAAAAAGGCATTTGCAACTCAGGAAATCAATTTGATGGATCTCTGCAGCTGCAACTTTTGAAGTAATACATACTGTGTTTTTAGCACAGAAAATGGAGCTTGTGTCTCTGCAAAATATGCAAAGAGAAATTCCATCATCCTGCATTTTGCTGGGGTTTCTGCCTTGCCGAAATGGACATACTAGCACAGTAGGATGTCTGATTTTCTGACCTTTAAAGTATAGGCAGCTGTGTGCCCTGAGAATCCAAACCACTGATCCCTCTTCTGTGGGTGGACTCTTAACGTAATAGGATTTTCTCTTTCACCAATGATAGACAGGTACTTGTTTATTATAGTTGACAGCACTTCCTAAGAAGGTGAGAGACTTGGTTACTGTTCTTTCCTCAGCCTGAAATTGTTCAAATCCACACCTGAATCTTCCAGAAATGTACCATAATTGACAAGCTGTAAAATAATTTGGGGAAGATAGTGCTAAGCAAGGGTCTGTCTTTTCTTTAGGAGGATATTGGATGGAAAGGAGTATAACACTCTAACCTAATAGTGGGCCATTCAGTTGTGTGGAGGGATAGTTGGGCTTTCTTGTTCACAAGATTGTTTTGGAAATGGGGACTAGACCCCTGTTCTCTTCTAGAAATCTTTCGCAAGTCTGTATGTGAAGACACAGGTGGATTGTTTGCAGAGCACTGTTCTTTGGTGCAGCTGAAGTTCATGTCACTTGGGAAACGAGTACATTTTAATTTATCAGCAAAACTATGCACCAACATCTTGAACTCCACCTCAGCTACAACAGAGCAAAAAGGTAAATAATGACCTTTCTTGTTGCAAGAAGCATGACAGATTAGCACATGCAGAATTTCTGAAAAGGCAACTGATCTCTCATATAATTTCTTTAGGGCTTTTTTAGCTCTGCTGCTTACAAGCTTTGTGTTTGTTTACTTTTCATTCAATAGCTTAATTGAATGCTGTACTGATCATCTGGTAAGATTAAAGATCTTTACCCAGTGGCAATGTGATATATAAGTTCTTATGTTTGTTGCATGTATGATGGTGAATTTTACCTTAGAGAGACAATTATGGTTGGTTTTTTTTTTTTTTTTTTTTAAATGCCTACTAGAAAAAATATAAATGGTACAGGTGAAAAAATGGCTGCAAGAAAGCAGTAATATTGAAAGGATGGTAAGTACTGGTTAGTTATGTGTCCTTATGGACTGGATGTGATTTTCTTAGATGTTCTCTTTCTGTGTCTATTTTGGGGAGCTATGCATCAGCAGCACTGGGGAAAACCAGTGAGTGCTATCGATAACACCGGTGCATGTCCTTTCTTAAAAGTATGCATGGGGTAAAGGAGGAGCTCCTTCAATGACTTCTGGAATTAAATTTTGCACAAGTATATTTAAAAATGTAGTACTTGTATTGGTAGAAATGCAAAGCAGTGTTAGGGTTTTTTTAACCAGAAATTTGGTTATGACCCCCCCCCCCCCCCCATGTTTTATGCTCGTATAATGTACTTGAGGACCAGATTCACCAGTTGGTCTCTTCTCTTTGATCGCTGGTTGGCACATGGATGTGCAGAAAATCAAAAATCTGGTGCAGAAGAAGGGTGACCCTCAGATATTAGTGTAGCCTCATGAGCTGTCTGGTAGTATACCTGATTGTGGGCAGTCCCCCAATATTAACTGTGCCTGAGTATAAGGCTGGTTTTAAGTGACAGCAACCAGTATGTGAGGCTGAGGACAGGGTAGCTGTAGAGTCATGCATGAAGCTGGGCTGGATGGAGAGAGCAGAAAGATGTAGGGAAAAACCGAAATAAGAGGTGCAGGACATTGCATGTGTTTGAAAACAGGATGGTAGCACACATGGCATAATTTATCAAATATAAATTAAATTGATTTTTAATTTTGTTCTTTGAAAAATGAGAGATGCCCACAATGCTGACTTGGGGTCAGCATCAAATGTTTGGAGGGAATGAATGTTGGTAGTAACCCTGTCCTTAACGTTTTTCACCTTTCCTGTCTGAATTAAATGTTTTTTACTAACTGCAGTATAACTACTTACGCTTAGTATATTTTGCTTCATACGTTTATGTCTTTGGACTTTTTATTATGTTGTAGTACTCTCTTCAATTAAGATTTATGAAAGAACTATTAAAGAGTGTAAAAAAAGGAAAAATATTTATATCTGATTTAATAAACTTCCAAGAATATTTGAATACCCGCACATATGATCTCTCAGATAAAATTTCAAGTATTTTCTCTAAATGCAGGCTCGGTAACATCTGTGGGAATCAATTACCATGAGCATTCCATGTTATCCATGCTTGCTTTTGAATAGGAACTTTGATCCCATGACAGCAATACAGGTATTAAATGATGTTGAGTTCCTTCATCAAGAAAATCCTGTGTTCGTCACCCTAAAAGGGGGGGTGGGGGTAATATACATTATATTTTTCATGTATGGTCTTTGGTTTATTAAGGTAATAATTAATTACAATCTCCAGGCATCCTAGGATACACGGAGGGGTATTTTTTTCCGACATCTTTAGGCGTAATTGCCAGCTAGGTCAGAACTGGATTGACTCAAAATCAGCTTAAAGGTTTCATCCAGTTGGTGCATTAGTAGTGGAAGAAGGAATATAAAAAGAAAAACCAAAACAAAAAACGAAACTCGCCTAACCTGCAAAACAAGCAGAAAGAAAAAGAACCCTTATTAATCTATCAGGTACTTGGTTGTGGTGACTAAGTAAAATCTCATAAGGCGCCTGTCATAGCAGTGAAAAGTGGTACTCCTCCCTGACCTAGCTGTCAGTCTGCATCTGTGTTCCTTCCAAACGGGGTAGTACCTCGTCTTTTCTTACCGTGCTGTGCCAGCATTATGCTCTCACTGAAGCAGATATGGCTGAAACCCAAGAATTTTTGTTACAGCTAATAAAAACTAGGTTAATAAACTTGTTCAGGTTTACTTAATTTTGCCTTTCAGTCGTGAAGTCTGGATTATGGTTCAAAAGAAACTTGTTTTTAAAGTCTGATGTTTTAGGCTTGTGGCTGTTATTTAGTTATAAAAGTCGATTCCTGATTTTGGGAAGAAATTACCTGACTTAGTTGTTGGTATGTAAATAATTGGAAATAATTTCCATGCTAGAAAGCTGCTTTATAAGATAGTCACAGATGAATTAATGAAAATCCATGTATACTCTTGTGCAGAAGTTCTTTGCTTGCCTTTTCTCTTGTCATTTATTATACCACTTTTGATTTCACTGAAGGCAGATGACACTACTTGAGTTGATTAAAGGAATATAAATGGAGGTTGGTAAGTGGGTGGGAGTCTGAAGAAGCTGAAATTTATGTAACTTGCATTTCTAAGAGGTGAAAATTAGTCTGCCTTGAATGTGTTTCTCAATTTTACCCTCGAATTTGTTTCCACCTGGCACTATTTTTTGGAGGTTTCTGTTTGTGTTTTGTGGTATTTGGTTTGTTTTGTTTTGTATTGTTACACAAGCTATGTTTGTTTGGTTTTTTAAGAGGAAAGGAAAGTTTGTTTCGGTTTTGCTTGGCTTTGTTTATCAAGGAGTAAAGAGGAAACTGACTATTGTCACAGAGGTGCTGCAGTACTGTTTTTCTTAAAGCTAAGGAAGGTACTAAATCACTCTGCTTTCAGCCTCACCACCCCCACCACCCCCACCCCCAATCTTAGAATAGTTTTTAGAGCTCCCTGATAGATAAATCTTCCTAAAGTAAAATGTATTCAAGTGGCAGATCCACTGACCAGTATGGTCGATTTCTGGCAACCTTGTGTGCGATATAGAAAGGGCTTGGTTTGTTACTGTTCTGACTTGGAGCAAACACTCTTTGGCACAGCTGCTTCAGAGACAGCAGAGTCTTCTAAGATCTATTAAAGAGTAAAATTGTATGAATGCTGTGGTAAAGTAATCCTATTCTTTTTTCCTGAAGCAGTTTTGATTTTCAAACTATAGGATGATGTGTTTTCGCTGTGCCTTGCCGTAATTATCCAGCTTCTTCTCCAGCCCGAACAGTCATCCCTTCAGGCTTCATTAAATGCAGTCAGTAGGGCATTGAAGCCGATATAGCTTGTTGTATGGCTTCTGAATTTTAATACATTGCTATTTCTGGTTGTGTAGTTCTGTTTTTTTCAGAGACTAATAGAAACTGTATCACGTGCATCCTAATAGATAGCTTCTCGCCATTTAAACCTCAGACTACTGGAATTGCACGTGCCTTGAGAGATTTCTAAGGCTAGTAGGTGATGGCATCTGCCCACCATTTGTGAGAAAGAAACCTCAATTCTCCATTTGTATTCAGTCATAAATCACAAGTAATTTCCTTGCAGTGGCAATAGCTTCCAATTAAGGAAACCTTAACCTGGATTTCATAATGAAACATCAGTGGATTCCAGTTCTTTTGACCACACAGGATTTTTCCAGGCAGCAACGCTGAGTACACACCAGTAAGTCATACCTAGTTCATTCATCACTTTCTTCTTTTTTCTTCTGTCAGAGTTTACTCTGCCTGGGGACCATGTTGGCACATTTCTTGATGGCATTGGGTGCTGAGTTGCTGCATGGTGGCTGTGAAACTCGGATAGTCCTGTTGCTGCCTTACCAGCTTTGTCCCTCCCACTTCAAGGATCTTCCCACAGACATACAGGATGCTGAAAAACAAATGTCTCTCTCCATTCAGGAGACCTAGTAGATCTAATGTGTGGAATATGACGTAGCTTCCTGGGATCTTGCTAGCAGAACAGTGAATAAGATCCTTATTTCTAGGCCACGTGTGAGAAATTTGTTCTGACATCCTAATAACGGTCTGTCAGGAGAGTGATTATGCTTTAGGAGATCTGATCTCTTCCAACTTCAGTAAGTGAGGCGATGGCTCTTTTGTTCCTGAGCTGGACAGTAGCTTCTATTTTTCTTACGCAAATGCCTGATCCTGCAGTCAGTAGCCTGGGGAACAAACTGGTAAGTCTCACATGTCTGCTTGTAACTTTCTCTAAATATCAAGTTCCACCTATGTCTTCATTAAGAAATATGTTTGAGCTGATCTCACACTTGATGGAAGAAATCTACAGTAATTGGTTTCTAATGAAGGACTATGTGATCAGCTATCACAAAGTTGCATAACCTGAGGATAGCTGCTGGGAGTCAGGTGCTGTATGAATGCCTGTGCCCATTATTGAGTGGAGATCAAGAGAGATGTTAATTACTGGAAATCAGACTTCTCTGAGATATGTAAATCTACAACTATCTTTTGCCCCCCAGCCATTGTTTCCCTTCCCTCCTGCTTGTGAAGATGTATGTTTCAGAAGAAACTAAAGTGATGCATAAAGTGCTACCCAGTGTCCTAAATACGAGAGTGGTTAGGAAATCAGCACATCTTATACAAGTCTGCAGAAAGAAAAAGTGGTCTAGTCTCTAAGTGAATTTACATGTGAAGCACAGGGAACTCTCATCCCCATCTCACTATATATATTCTTTTTTTTTTTTTCTCTCTCCCAAAATGTGAAATAAAGGGCACTAACAGAAAATTGTATGCAGAACCTAATAAAACAAGGATCCTCTTTGATATTAAATGCTGTTGACAACAGGTTTTAGTATTGATTTAGTTTTAAAGAATTTTTACCTCCTCTGTCTTTTAAGTAAGTAAATCCTTCATGGTTCTAGGAAGGAAATGGGTATGCACACCAAAGAAGCAAGTGTGGACCAGATGTGAGATAAAGGAGAGAGAGAGGCAAATAATCTGATAGAACAGCTGAAAACATTTTTTTATTTAAAAGAAAAGTAAAAAAAAGAAAAGCATAAGGTCTACAGAGAAGGATAACTGGACTAGTGATTAAGCCTGCTGAGGGAGGGGAGTAGAACAATTAGCTCTGCTAAAGGAAGAGACTGAAAGCAGATATTGTGGGAAATAGCATGTTTAGTTTTAGCAGCATATGTTATGAAATACAAGAGGTTTGTTTGAAGTTCTAATTATTTACTAAGCTGTTTCAGTTCATATTTACAATCAGGGTTGGCTAAAGTGTTAAGATAAACATGGCTTTTATTTGTTTTTTCCAGTATCTCTGAGTGTGGAAGTGTGCATGGTTTAATCATCATTTAAATAACTTGGTGTGAGTGTCATTTTGCTTGTCTCCTGTGGGTCTGTGCAGCACCTTTCAACTTTGTGTCCACCATAGTTTATCATTAACTCTGGAGTGGGAAGTAAAAATCTTGACTGATAAGCCTGGATGTTACTAAGCACTGTGAGTTGTGAGTGAAACCTGAACTGGGATCTGTGAATGGTTTGTAATGCACCAAACGGAGCCAGGAACCGCCTCCAGCCCGGACAGCACAGCTATATAGATCGCGTCAAAGGACACTGGCAGCCTTGCAGTTTCTGATTTCAGCGTAGATTCTTCTAATTTACTCGGTCAGTACCATTATATGGTAAGGCAGAGCGGATTACTGGGATGTATTTTACATACACTTTCTAAATTTTTTTTTCTCTGAAGCTTTATTTCAGGAAGGAGATGATCCTGTAGCATATTATCTTTCCATAAAGGTGTTGCCAAAAATAGCTTCGTTCTCTGTAGTCAGAGAAAATGGAAGCAAATGTTTTAATAGCAACGGACATAAGCAAGGAAAGAAGTAAAGAAAGTCCTTGCAGCAGTCGGTTTCCTGAGGAAGTCTTCCTTTTGTCTGATATATAGCTCTGGAGAAAAAATTAAAACTTATGTAAGGAGTATTAAATATAGAGAAGTTAAGAAAAAAGGTGAAATAGCCGAATGAATACAAACATACAGACTAATCACTTGAGTCACAGCAGGGACTAAGTACAAACCTGGATTCTGAAAGGACCTGCTTTCCCTTTCTCCATCTCTGTGTATCTGTGGTTAATTAGTCCAGTAATAGCACTTTGGAGCTGGAAAGCATCACTGAGACTTTGCAGGAGCTGGCTCAGGAAAGGGACAGTCGGGCTCAGGTGTGCTGGGGAGCAGCCAGGGCGGCCGGCGGCTTGGCAGGGGTGGGTGGGCTGGGGGCACCTGGCGGCACTGAGGGGGCCAGGCCTGGCCATGGCTGCTGGGCTGGCGATGGCCTGGTGGGCTGCCCTGCAGTGGAGCAGCAGGTCTGGGTCAGGCTCAGCCGCAGCGGCGTGGTGGCACAGCTTGGGCAGGGGCTGAGGGCAAGAGGCTGCATTTAAAAGCAGTGTCCTGGCAAGGGCTGGGCAGGTCCCCAGCAGGGCCACCAGCTGTGCTGTCTGCACGTTGGCCTGGATCCCAGGCAGCCAGAGCCCCCCGCCCCCACAGGGAGCGCCCTCAGTGCCCTGGCATACCAGCAGAAGTGAATTTCATGTATTTAAAAAGCATTTATCAAGCAGATGACTGTACTTAATTTTTGAGGTGCAAATTGAAGCAAATTTCACACGGACTCTCTGATGTTCTATAGAATTCTGAAGAACACTGGGAAGTGTAGGTTACAGGGGCTGCACAGACCCTGCTCTGCTGGGGAGACATGTGTGTGCAGGGCTTGGGAACTGCAGGGGAAACATCAAGCCTACTTAATAATTTTTTGTAGCAAGGCTATGTATGTTGTACTTTAGAATCACTGACTGTATTAGAATTGCTTCATTCTGGGACTGTTTTAGAGGTGTTAGATTTTCTTTTGTTAGTAACCTTTCTTCATAGTAGATTTTGCAAGGCATTCCAATTTATTTGTTTGTACCGCCCATTTCTCTGTGACTAGTTATGGTAATAGTGCTTCAGGGCTGGAATACCGTTGCACCTTGCCATCTGTATCAAAAAGATTTTTTAAAAAGTCCAGTTACGACCCTACAATTCTGCGGCACACTGCGTTTCCCTCAGCAGTCAGGCTGGTTGAGTGCTGAAGCCTTGGTGCTCAACTCTAGATTTCTTTCTGCAGATAAAAAAGTTTAAGTTGTCTTCCAGCCAGTCGCTTATCAGAGCGAAGTAACTGTTTAGGTCTTTGTCAGTGTTCCCCACAGTTCCTTCCCACTAAAGAAAATTGTATTGATTGTCTGTATTTGAAACTTAAAAGTTATTTTAGTGTTTAATGCTTACAGGAATGGATTTCCATTTTTCTGGGCATCTAGGAAGAGGTTTTATGTTAAACTGAGGTAATTTGGTTAAAAAGGCGCCCGCTTTACTTGTTAAGGCAGAATCTGAATGTTTTTTCTCAGGATCTGCTGGCAGTTTGTTGTGATAAGACTGACAGCTAACTTTTTCAGAAGCTAAAACAGCTATTACTTTATAGTGAAAGTATGCTAATTTGTATAGTCTTGCTGTGTTTAAAGATCAATAATTCAGTGAAGAGGATAGATGCTCTTATTTAAAGGAATTCACAGTTAATTTTATTGGAAGGCTGTAGCTGAAGATTGAAATTTGTAAACACAAAAGGTGTCTGCCAGCTTCTGCAGCTTAACGTTTTCCTTTCAAGGGGAAATCCTGGAGTCAAAATGCTTTGTTGTGGCAGTAAATGTTACCTTAGTTGAGACTGAAGATTAATTCCTGATTTTGATTTTAGTTTTAATTAAACTGTCATAAAATAAATCTGATGCTGTTGTCTTCAGCTGAGCTGATACCTGATTTACAGGGATATATAGAAAATAAAAATTCCCTGATCTTGGAAAAAAAAAAATTCAACTAGATTTAAGGGGCTACAAATAGACTTCACAGTATATTTGGGGCACATGAAAACTTTTCACCCAGTCATTTTTTGCATTTGAATTCTTAATTAGGTAGAAGGTTTTGCGTGGACAAAGTTCACGCAGCACACTAGATTTTGGCTACTGTATTATAAATACAGTAAATTAAATGCACACATACCAGTTACACAGGTAGAGCTTTATATAGGTAGAACTTCATGAAAAAGTATCTCATAACAATCCTCTTTCAGGTATTGTATAAATACTGCCTTGAACAGAAAGAAAATGTATTTAGTAGGAAATTACTGGCATCCATCTCTGAATTACTCAAATTTGCATTGAATTTCAGATTCTTGCTTTGTATAAAAGCACCACTGTTATTTTGATAATCACAAAATTTCCTGAATACACAGCAGCACTCTTCACTGAAGATCTGAATAGCTGAGTCGGTCTCAAAGGATGTATACAGGCAATAACTGTGTTCCTGCAGCTGTTTGCTTGTGTTTTCCATACAAAAAGGAGATGAAGGGGAGAACAGCTATTCACTAGTGGAGCTGGAGGTTATTAATGGAGAGGCATGTTTTTTTCTTGTCTCTAAATTTTGTCCCTACCTTCCAGTACAGAGCATCCTCACTGATTACTAAGTAGCTCATTAAAGTTGGATTTTAGATGTGCTTTTTTGTTTTGTTTTCTTGCTGTTTTCCCATTTTGCGAGCATGCAGATGGGGGTGGGGAGTGGGAAATAAGGGAGAGAGCATGTTCTAGAGGATGCCAGGATGACTTCAGTTATTGGATGACTGCTGTCTGATGGATGGAAAAAGGAGGAGTAAACCTTTCAGTCCGCACTGACAGAGCTGAAACACAGAAACCCGATTTACAGGTAAGGGTGAAAAAAATTCCTGTTCTGAATAGCTGTTCTTGATCCTTGCCACAATACTTTTTGGGTGTAAAAAAATGCATGTGCAAGCATCTTGTTTGTTCCTTAGTAGTGACTTTGAAGCAGCTTTTCAGGTTATTATTTCTCCTGCTTAGGAGGTTTCAACTGATGTGAGATCCATAGATAGGGAAATCATAAGCATGCCTGATGCTATCTGACAACTTTCTCATGTGACATGTGTAGGCATTGGATCTCATTGATGGCTGAAGTTGTTCAGTAAGCTGTAGGAATAGAGGTCTTTTGTGTGATGGAAATACTGGCTGTTGAAAATACAGTATGTGCTACCGGCAGGAAAATAGTGGTGGAAGATCTGAAAGTGTTTTCTTTTGAGTTTGGATAGGAAAGGGGCTTAGAAATGAACTGCTTCTAAAACTGTGTCTTATTTAGTGTTGAACGTACAGTACGAATGGAATTTCAGAGCAACTCTTAAAGGGGTTTTGTGGATTTTTGCATTATTTTTAGGTTTGGAATGAATACAACTTAAAATTCAGTCATAAAATTACCTTTCTCATAAAGAAAAAGCATGATATATACAATTAAATTATGTGCATGTGGCAGATAGATCTTGTATACCTACAGCAGTTACATACCAGTTTTAATAAACTGTTGAATTAGCTCATATGAAACCTGTTCTGCTGATTTTGTTAGCAGCTGTTAATTCACAAACACTGAACATGACAAGTAGCAAATAACTTGGTACAGAAAATTGATTTGTTTATTAAGCTGCATTATTTGAGGATATAGGACTACAGGCAGAAGTCCAGGCCTCAATGAAAAAATTGGAGACTTTGATATTGGCCTTACTGGGGCAAGGATTTCAACATGCCCACTCTGTTGACTTATTTCTACATTGTAGGTGTAGAAAATAATTGTTATACTACAGGACCCCGTTCTGCTGATTTGAAGCAGAAATATTCAATGAAATAAATGAATTGTAATTATCATTGGTTTGAGAGTATATAGTCATAAAATATAAAGTGAAAATGCTGGAATTTAGTTTTAATAATTTCAGCATGATCAGTAAATGCAAGTATCCATTTTTGTTTTATTGACCAAGTGCATTCCCTTACAGCAGACCCAAAATTATTAAAAAGTGATGTTATTAAAGAAAAATTGGACCAAGTCAATAGAACTCTTGCTGAGTATTAAAAGGGACTGGAAGAAGCTTTCTCCTCTGTCCACTTATTTATACACTTTAGTAGCTGCAAGCATCTGGAGCGATGTCCCTTTTTCTTGGCTGTTACTTCAGAGAATGGAGCCTGATACATTCGCTAAACAATCAATGAAAAAATTACTGACTTGGAGCAAATGTCAACAGTCCACAAAATTACTCTAAAACACTGACAAACTGTATCCTTTTTATACTGGAATGTGAACACTGGTAAATAATACTGACTGAAAAATAGATGAGTTCATCCTAACATTTGTTATTTGTAGGGAATAGAGACGTATCTGAAAGCATAAACACAACTGTTAAATTACAATCTCAAATCTATGTAATTCAATTGCTTCCTTCCCCCCCCCCCCCCCCCCCCCCCCGAGAAAACTGACTTAAAGCAGCTCCAGTAACAGAGAGGAGTTGATGAAAACAGAGATCTAGTTCCACATGTATTTAAATTATTCTGTCTCCTTGGAAACACTGCTGCTGCAGATGGATTTGGCTTTTGGCAGCTAAAAATATCTCCTGCTTAATAATGACAGCATAAAAGATACTGAATAAAACTACAGTGGTGTCATTAGTTTTAAAGTTCCCTAATGATTCGGGTATTCTACATGAAGTACCGATTTGCGTTTTCTGCCCAGAATTCCCTATCAGCTGTTGCCAGCACTCGCCAGCTTGGGGGAAATGAGACAAGCTCATTAGCCTTGGTTGGAGACCCTAACGAGAAGGGAGCATGTGGGTGGGAGGTAGGGTAGGCAGTTTGAAAGCAGGTAGAAAGTTGGAAAAAAGTTCGTGGTGGGGGTGCAGGTATGCGTTGTCTAATACTTGAGGATAAAGTTTATTCTCAGGGAAGCCTGTGGTTGGAAGAGTATGCTTAAGCCCTGTGTTTGTAAGTGAACAATTTGTAAATAAAAGACTGCCTTTTTCTTTTATTTGTTGCAGAATCTATAGTGAATGCTTCATCAGTTGTATGTATAGGTAACAAGTATCACACAATACATTTCAAGTCAAATATTAAATGACCTTAAACAAAAGCCAAACCCAAAATTACTAAAGAACTTGTTGTGAGAAATAGCGTTATGTTACTTAGCATTACTAAGACATTTCATCCTCTAAAGAATTAACTCTTTTCAATTAAGAAAGTGTAGCCACTACTTTTTTTATTCAGTTTTTTATTATTTATTCCCTCCATGTAGCACAACTTTTTGTTGTTGTTGTTGTTAGCTGGTATTCAGTATATACGGGAAAAAAAAACCCCACTTCTGTTTTTTTGATCTCTCCTTCATTTCCATTGCATGGCTTCCTGCTTGTGCCCAGAAAATAGAACAAATGACAAACACTTTTTTCAGTGCGGCATGGTGGGCTAAACATACCTCTTTCTTTATTCTTCTGTTTTGTTGGTGTGTATGTGAATTGTAGCATAGATCAAAATTGATGATTCATTTTCTATTATTGAACAAGGCATTTCTCCTGTTCTGCAGTGTCTTAAAGACAACATTTAAATATCATAAGATATTTTTACACATATAAAAAATTAATCCTCTGCAAATTAATACTAAAATCCATTTTTAGCTGACAACACAAGTGCCAAAGGTCATTTGAAGTAAAAGTTGAATACTTGGTTTTGATTAATTGAAATAAGAGGAAAGGATCTGGTATCTTCCATTCTGTAAGAGACTGTTAACATATTAATAAGGGAGATTATTAAATGGATTATAGAAACTTTTCTGAGGACAATAAAATTTAATCATAGCAGGCTGCCTTATTGAGAATAATTTATTTTGTTTTAAGATGAACAAACCCGGGTTGCTTTAATTTTAAGACCCTCTTGTAGTATGTAGTTTAAGATTTTGGGGAGGTTACAAGTAAGTCTAAACACTATTTGAGGAAGTTGTGGTGTGGTAAGTTGCTGGAAGTAGCAGCTACGTGTGTTAAAGTGGTAGTCAAGTTGTGCCAGTTTGACACTTTTTGAATGCTTTGATTTCTGGATATAGAAGCAGAAGTTACCTGCTGAAAATAGCAATGAGAAAGTTTGTTGCGCATGGCCTCTGTTAAACACTCCAGATTTCAGAGGAGAGAATGGCGAACCCTGGGTCAAAATGCAGAAATCATGGGGTGGTAAGAAGGGGAGGGCTGCTGAATTCATGCTCTCTCTGCTGGCTTTGATGGCAACGGTGAATGAGCTGCCAGGCTGTGTGTTAAATAGCATGCAACAGGGAGCCAAGTACCTTGTACTTGGGCTGTAGAGGTGTGAAGGCACCATTGGCATATACCGATCCTGACCATGCTGTACTTTGGCAGGAGCATACTGAGCTATACAAGATAACCTACCGTGTTGTGCAGTTCCTCTGCAGGCAGTACACAAGATTGATGTTCATGAAAGAACAGTGTGGAAGATCAGTACTGAAATAGTACAAAGGCACATCACAGTCTGGCAATTAGTACTGTTACTTGGGCTAATCTGGGCAAAATTTACGTTTCCAGCACTCTTAAGGTGACAGCATTTCCAGTCTTTACTACAGAGTGGGACACTACTGCTATTCTTGTAGCTGGGAGCAGCATAATGCAAAGTCACCGTGCCAAGAACATGCTGAAAACACTACTGATGGTCTTGGAACCTCACTCCCGTTGCTGGGGAGGGGCTAGCCAAGCCAAATGTTGTCTGTCCTTTTGCAAAGAGGTGCAGTAAAGATGTGGTGTTAGTATGCAGTCTCCTATATAGCGGACAGACCAGTTCTTCCTATTGCCTGCATGCTCACCCCTCTCTAAAAGGCGCTGTATCTGTAGAAGTCAGTAGGACTGGTGGTAGTGTTTTCCTGCTTTCACATTTCAATTTTATGAAGAGTTGTGACATCTCCTGGCCAGAGCAAGCAGTCCTGCAATACAGTCTAAAAAGAAGTAAGTCTTTTCTGGGAGCCCACATACAAACTTAAAAGTTTCTTTGGAATACAGATACTTCTGTAGTGGAGGTGAAATACATTGCACCATCTTTTTTTTTTTTTTTTTTCTTCAAGCAGAAGCAAAAGAAAATATTTCACAGAGGGTTTGGGTGAAGAGATTTTTAATTGATGAAATTTCATCATCAAAGCTTAAAACCTACAAGAGAAGTGGCCAATACCAGGTCTTCAGCAGCGTTACCTGAAGACTTTGGAAAGGAGTTTGTGACAGGTGCTGCTGATAGTGTCCTAGATGACTTAGATGGAGGTTAGTCATTATGAACCTGAGTTTGTGACCCAGCTTCAGCATGACTTTTTCCTGAATCTCCTGTTTGCCTGTAGGACTCGATGTCCTTTATGCATCTTTCACTCTTGTAGAAGCAGTTCTTGCTGCAACAAGCTTAGAATATTGTTACAAATGAAACACGAGCTCAAACTAAACAGCTTTTGTGGGCAGATCTTACCTTGACAGGAAAGCCCTCTTGCTGAATGCCTCTGAATCCCCTTCTACAAGGTTGCACCTTTGTCATTAGAGACCTGAATGCTAAGCTTCTGGGTGCCTGGTTGAATTATTGCTGCCTCTTATTCGTCTCATTTTGCTCTCTGGGGAGCATGCTGAAAGAAGACTTAGGAGAACTAGCCTAGAATTTCATTCTGTTGGCTGTATTATACATGAACATTTCATTTAAATGTTGACATCAGTTGGTGTAGCTAAGAACTGGACTCGGGCATCAGAAGGCCATTTGCTACTGTATGCAGGAGTCTTATATTTGAGTGATGGAGAGCGGGGGCATTTACATGCTTGGTGCATGTAGAAGCTTCTGAGATGCTTCTGGAGGACTCGGGGAGCCAGATCTACCACCATTGCATTTGTACTGTGTGTAGAGACAGGTGGTGAGCATATGCCAACATCCTTTCTGCATTCTAAATTCATTGCCAGTGGAGCTTGTTGGTGTGTGTTAGAGTGCACAACAATGTGTAGGCAGTCTAGAAGATTAGTGGATTAGTAGTCAAGTGTGAAATCAGGAGTGCTGTAAAGTGATGGTATAGAAACCCTGCAAAGAGCAGGCTTGGCAGGATTTGGTGTGCAATGCCAGAACAGATTCCCCAGGTTGAATTGCGCAGTCTTATCCTGCAGGATTTACTTAGTGCTATAAATTTAGCTAGACTGAAGCAAACAAGCAGAGAAAGACTTTTCCTAGTTTACGTCTGTGTAACCTGACCACTGCTGTAAACACAATTTTACGAGTAAGATTATACTAATGGTATAACTTCTGCCTATACAGAATAGTTTCTTTAAGTGGAATTAGCTTGCTACGCGTTTTTAATTTTTACAGATTGTAATAGTGAACCTATCAGCCCTACCTCTGGCAACTGGTGCTGGTGATTAGAGCTGCCAAATACAGTGAAACATGTATTGCAAACATTAATTTGAATTCTGAACAGCTGTTTGAGTCATGTTCGTGTACCTCTGTTGTTCGCTGTTTGCAAGCATTCATGCAAATGGATTTTTGTCTGCATTAATACAGTCCTTTGCATGAATAGACATTTTCACAAGCAAATAATATTCTTTGTGTGAATGATGATGTCACAGTAGATGATTTTGGTTTTGACTCTTCCCACCCCTCCATCCCACCTGCCCCCATTTAAAACTGTCGGTTACACAAAGAGCAGAATGATTAAGCACAATATGTGGAACCAAACAAACACCTTGATGAGTTCATGACCGTCTCTGCTGCTGACGTTTATTCAGCAGGTAAGAAAAATGTCTTTAAAAAAATCAAGCTTTGTTTGCAAGCTAAGAAAAAGACCTAAATTCAAAAAGAATATTAATCACAACAAATAACCCAAACATCTCTGCTTGTGAGCATCAATATTCATGATTTCACTGTGAAATTATTTGCCAAGTCTCCCTAGCATGTTATAGTACATGCTGACTGGCCAGTGGGTGGGAGTTGTTTGTGATGAGTACTTTGCAGTAATGTTTTATGTGTAACATCTGCTTTCTGCATCCTCCTGTTCAGTTTCCAGTCATTTGCATAAGTGTTTTTTGTTCAGAAGCAAATCTGTATTGTTGCTACAGACTTTGTCTAAATTTTTCTGTACTTTCACTTGATACATTTGAGACAAGGCAAAATGCATTGCCTCTCATAGGTCAAGTCTTTGGTGACTGTCTTTTATTTTTATTTTTGGGTGGGGTTTTTTTTTTTTTTCAGATAAGAATTTTTATCCAGGTAGATTTTATCATGGCACATAATCAGCTTTCAAGAAGGAATTAGTATAAAATAAGATTTCATAAATGAATGAAAGAAGCAATTAATTGGATCTTTTCCTCCCCTGAACGCCAGTGTGTTCTTGGACTTTTTCCTAAGCATTGGGCAATAACTGATTCGTATAGTGAGGCTTCTCTCTAAATCATGAGGATACGTAGTCTGAGGCAGGGTCCTATTTTATTATTTCTGATCTGTTTTGTTATGCTTACTGCATATGGGACATACTTGATGTTTATGTCTTCACAGGTATGTTCCCTACTTGTTCAGTTTCCCATGTGGTGTAGTATAAGCTGGATACTATAATGCTGGATTTTTCAAAACAGTCATTTATTTGAAGATTTTGACTAGGATGAAAACGTCTTTGAATTTGTCTTTGTCACTGCACAAAGATTTTTTCAGCTGCCTATGTCCATATTGCAGCGTGTTGTTTTATTAGTATCTTTTAGCACATTTCAAAGCAATAGCTAAAGTGCAATTTAGGAGAAATGCTTGCCTCTCCCTGTAATACCTATCCAGTGTGGTCCTGGCACTTTTGTTTCGTGGATTATTTTTCTGCTTTACTTTTTCCTGTCCATGGGTGTCTGTGAAACACTGGGGATATGGCAACTTAAAAGTTAGGTTTTGTAGAGCAAGCTAGGCGGTATATGTTATGGGGATAACATAAGAAGCATCTTGGAGCTGGGAGCACGGACTCCATCACCCCTCCCCTCCCCTCAGTAATTCTAACACAACTCGTTTTTTGGGCCTTTCAGTGGGATTTGGAGGTTTTCTAAAGGATTGCTGCAATGAGATTTTAACCATGGTTCCCTAAAATTTCCCAGCTTTTCAGGTACAAGAGAAAACTCAATCCAGCCAGGCTTTTACAATAATTTACTTTGTAGGTTCCAGGTAGTATTGTGACTGTGTTAGATATATCCCCCACATTTACATGGAATTTTTGTCATCTAGTAATAACATGTTGCCTCTGAACTTTTAAAATGTATGGTGCCTGCCAATTATCCGGCATCATAGCAAGGCAAAGCCTGTTGCCATGGAGCTCTGAGGACTTGCTTTGCCAGTCAGCATACCTGCAGCTAGAGAACTGGTTAAATGATCTCTTTGTAGGAGTAGGTGGAGGAAAACTAGGAAAGGAGTTAAAAATGGAGCGGGGGGAGAGGGGGGGGGGGAATGTTTAAGAAAGCTATATGATTCTCACAGCCGACATCCATCATATGCTTCCGTCAGGTTGCCATTTCCTTGAAGAATCCATAACTGTGTCAGGTGATTGGTCTTTGACCTAGAGTTCACAACAATGTGTGTAGCTGATTTTTCCTTGCTTCAATACTGTTCCTTCTATTTCAGCTTTGTTTTGCTTTGCTGTGGATTAATGTCATGTTAGTATGGTGAGGAGCACAGCAGAGGATGACGTATCACATCACTGTGCGAGGGTTTCTTTGTTGTGAAGGACAGATCAACAAACAGGAAAGCTTCCAGTGCCTGCTTCTTAGTTATGTGAATCAGCAGGATGCAGCTCCAAATCAAACTTAGCTACTAGGGAGTTATTTAATAATTATCCAGAAAGGTCTGTTTCTAACTGAACTTTTCAAGCCAACTTTCTCCTTTTTTCACCTGAACTGACAAGTTTGATATAGCAGATCTCTAACGGCAGCTGGTGGCTGTTATTCTGTTTGCCTCTGAAGGCTGGACCTCACTGGTGTCTTCTTACTGGAAGTCCAAGAATATTGACTTAGTACTGTGCATTTATTTTTCTTAGTCATGTGATGTTGTTTGGTTTCTATAGTCAGTCATGGACTTTTGTGTACTAGATTCTATGCAGTAATACACACATTTACTCATTTTTCCTCAGAACATACGTATTGCTTTAGTAGTTTTGTGTGTTTGAGATTATTCCCATCCTATATGATGTACTGTTTTGCATGCTATGACTTTTCTGTTAGCAAAATTGAACCACTGTGTAGTTATATTACCCTTACAATTCCTGTTATCAGATATGGAGTTTATTTATAGTTTTACTTTTCATTTGTGAATTAAAAATTAGACTTGTTTAAGCCTTTGGTGCCTTGTCCTCTAAACCTGGAGAGTCTTCAGTTCAGATGAGGTTGGATTTAGATTTGTGACTGCATTTGATTCAGTTTGATTCCCCAAAATCTGAAATTTCTTGTTCAGTATAGCTATGGTGCAGGAAAAAGGACAGAAATTCAATTTTTGGGGGAAAAAACCACAAGAAACCCCCCAACCAACCAACCCCCCCAAAAAAAAAAAAAAAAAAATATCAAAAGTTCCCTTCCCTGGTTCTCCAATTCTGGACTTAAGGAACCTTTAGAGATACTACAAACTTTGTGGCCTCACTGCTGCTAGAAGTTTGACTTGCTTATTCCTGTTGTGCTCTGTCTTCCACTGGGATATATCACATCATCAACAGAGAGTGCAAAAAAATGCTTTCATGAACATTGTTGGGTTGTGTGTCACCATGCTTCTTATCTCTTAGTTCCTGGAGATGTGGATCTCACCCAGGTACTACAGGGTGCCTGTGTAAACAAGGTGTGGGTTAAATGTATCTGTGCAGATGTGCCTCTTTCTGAAGAGTATTGGCTTATGGAGTGGCAGCTGTTTATACAGATGTTATTCTGAAGGGATCTCCTGCTGGTACATAGTGTGTACAAACAGTTTTAGATCTCTTTAATCTATCTCTGTGATAGCCAAACTCCTGAGCAACAAAAGTGTCGTCTTTCCCCTGTGTAGTGTTTTCCTTGGGAGGGAGACTTGGTAGCAGAGAGGCTAGAATCAGCAGATCTTAGGCAAGTGGCAATGCCTAAATTTTTTCACGACTACTTTGTCAAACAACCTTCTTGATAATCTTATTGGAAGATATTCAGAACAAAGATTGAGCAACAGTGATTCCAAGTATATATAATGGATAGCTGTGCGCTGTGGTGGTACCCAGGTTCTGCAGTATACCCCTACCTCCTGGCTTATCTTTCTTGGCAAGCTGGGTGCAGAACTAATGCATATGCTATTTCCAAGGATCCTGGGAATCATTTGTTACAGTTTATTACATAAATCTTCTTAATGAAATAGCTTTTATGTTACCAGGTGATGACATTTGGTGCAAATGTAGGCTATGCTAAATGCCAGCAAATTCAAAACCCTTTGGTGTGAAAAAAATTGTTTCTGCTACTAGCTGTAAACAGATCTGGCAGTTGAGACTCACTATCTGCAACGACTTTACTGATGTGCAAGATGCATGTTAGGCATCCAGTCACTGTGTGGTATACTTGCAGAAGACAATGAAGGAAGAGCTTTTGTCTAGAAATCGTCTTGGACTATGAAATCAGTTCATGCTCTCTGACAGTCTGCACACTAGTGATAATTGCAGCTATTAGGTTTGCCTCGCAGTGCAGTTACGACTGAACTTATTTGGACGTGGAACTTCATGACTCCCGTAGCCACAATTTCAATGGGCTCAGACGTGGATTTGACCTAGGTCTCACTTAGACGATAAACTCTTTGTCAGCCCATTTCTCACTGTCTTCACTGAGATGTTTGAATGTAAGCATTTTCTTTCTCACACTCCAGCTGCTTCTTTACCCTCTTCTGCAGTCAGGCTATAATCCTGTGGTTTTGATATTGCGGGCTGTTGCCATGGAAATAATGGTGATTTCACAATTTCAGTGCTGTAAGCATTGCAGGAGGCAAAGGAAAAGGTGGCTGGCAAGCGATATAGTAATGATGTGGGGGACAGTTCAGAGTTGTTGTTTCTGAACCTGTTTTTTGGGGGGGTTCAGCCCCCTCTCTATTATTGTGGGTTTTCAGTGTGTGTGGTGATGCTGGTGTTCTGTTTCTCATGTGATTTTAATAAAGGTTGATGCTTAACGACCTCATGTATACTTACTTTTTTGCAAAGGTTATTACAGAGCGATGTTAAATGCTCCTTTGTCCTCAGGATAAAAATACCATGTTTTCTTTGCAGTCTATAGTAATTCATTTTTGGACAAAAGGGCAAAGGTTGAGATCTAAGCATGTTCTGTTTAGAGTCGTAGCCTGAAGAAATCCCTTTCAGGAAAACATTTTTTTTTCAATAAATAGTAAAACAAGCTGAGAACATAATGACAGCCGTATGCATTTAAAGCTGTCTGTGTCACTGACAGTATTAAAACCTAGTATGTTTGTTATTTAATTTTTAGTGTGTTCTGCATACGAACAAGTTCAGTGCTGAAGATCATCTTATGTAGCATGTGTTCTTACCATTATGTCATGATTCCACACCTATCCTGAAATCTTTTTCTCTAAATTATAGACACATCCATAAAGGTAGAATGAAACTTACTGGAGGAAATCAACTTTGGTGTAAAATGAATTGTATTGGCAGCTTAACAAGCTGAAGGCAAGCGGCATTCAGAAGAATGATCATTTTTTGATACTATATGCTTGAAAGCATCAAACAGCAGCCTTTTTCCCCAGCTATTTACAGTAGCGTTCCACTGATTAGTGCAGTCAGTAGCTATTATCTGTACCTTTTAAATTAAGACCTTAAAATTAATTTTCAGTCTTCAGTAGTATGTAATCAGTAATGATGCTGTCAGTAAACTTTAAGATCTTTTTTTAATTAAAGATAAAGAAAAAATTGTTTCAGCCGATCAGATGCATTAAAATGATCTAGGGATTTTTTTAAAAGTATTTTGATCTTTTTCTGCTTGCTATTCCATAAATGGAGATGATAAGAGATCAGCTGTTATATATGAAAGGGAAACAACTATTAGGAAGCCAAGTTCATAAGGATAGATTCAGTCCCTTGATACTTTATTTGTGTGAATGGAAATAGTCTACATGTGTGCCAGTACTCATAACTGAATTTCACAAAAGCTCTGCAAGAAACTTCTGCATAAATTAAAATGACAAAATGAGCCAGAAGTGTGTTTGCAGGGCCCGGCCTGAAAAGATGCTAAATATCTCATGCTCTCCAATCTAATTGAAAATGTGGGCATTTGATATTACTGTTACATAAATTGGACCTTTAAATCAAGAAAGAGAACATTTTCTTTCTGCACTATATTTAGTGAACACTGATTTTTGTCATGTAATGTTTCTTGGTGCCAAGTACGTTTTAAAGTGTTGTATAAAGGCACATTTCTGCTGAATTATTTTGGATTATATATACTTTATGCTTGGCCCAAATTTGATGCGTAACTGAAATACTATTTTATTTTTTTTTATGCATGCGGTTTGTCAAAGAACTTTGTGCTGGTAGAACGTAGGTAGCATTTATGTTCTGTCTTAAGAGGAAAAGACTGCCTGTAAGAAATTCAGTGAGATGATGAATATACTGATTATAAGCATTTTTGACTCCTTCCTGGAAAAGTTGTTTAAAACTCTTGGTAAAGAGCCATTTAGCTACAGGTAGTAGTATCTGGTTGATACATTAACTCCTCTATGATAAAGTAATTTGAAGACCTGGACAACAGGCAGATGTTTCAGTGCCTCATTGCCTCTGTTCCTGTTGCAGGTGCATGTGACAGCATTGCAGCGATGAGTGGAATTTTAAAGAGGAAGTTTGAGGAAGTTGATGGCTCCTCACCTTGCTCCTGTGTGTGGGAATCGGATGATGACATTTCTAGCAGTGAAAGTGCTGACAGTGGAAGTAATACCCATCCATCCACTTCTAATCATTTTACCCGTAAGTACTAAAGTGGGGTGTAAGGCATGATGCTCCTTTTTATACAAACTAAGGAAAGGTGTGTCTTATTTGGAAGAAACACAGTGTAGACTATCTGCTTTTATTTTGAAGCATTTTTCTGTTTTATTACATTTGAGTGTTGACACTATGATTAATTACTTCTTTTTCAAAAAGAACTATTTCCTCTGGTAGTTGTTTATGTAAAAAAAATTTATGTCAGTGAGTTTCAGAGGGAACTCCACTTGTATACTACATAATTTACATCAAGATAGTGTGAAATGTTTTAACTATTGTCATGATTTAACCCCAGTCAGCAACTAAGTACCGTGCAGCTGCTTGCTTACTCCGCCCTGCCCAATGGGATGGGGAGGATAATCGGAAAACAGTAAAACCCATGGGTTGAGATAAGAACAGATTAGTAATTGAAATAAAGTAAAAATAATAACAATAATAACTGTAAGAAACAAAAGAGGGAGAGAGAGGAATAAAATCCGAGGCAGGGGAATGGGGACAACCAACCAACAAAAAACCCCAAAACAAGTGATGCTCAATACGGTTGCTCACCACCTGCTGACCAGTGCCCAGCCAGTCCCTGAGCAACGATTGGCCCCTCCCGGTCACCCCCCGCCCTGTATATATACTCAACATGATGTTCTATGGTGTGGAATATCCCTTTAGCTAGTTTGAGTCAGCTGCGCTGGCTCTGCTCCATCCCAGCTTCTTGTGCATCTGCTCACTGGCAGAGCACTGAAAACTTGAAAAGTCCTTGATTTAGAGTAAGCCCTACTTAACATACTGATATTTTAGTTGTTGCTACCAACATTATTCTCATACTAAATTAAAAACATAGCACTGTACCAGCTACCAGGAAGAAAAATCAAGTCTATTCCAGCTGCAGCCAGGACAGTATATATGAGAACATGTTTCATTTTGGGTGATGATCTGGGAGAAGAGGGAAAATGGGCAGTAACAAAGCTTGAAGGCCAGAGTTTCTGCTTGAGCCCTGTCTGTTCAGAGCTGAGAATGTGCATGATCTGTGACAGAATAGCTGATCCCTCTGATCATTCATCCTGCCACCTGAATCAATGTAACCACACAGCCCTCAGTCCTTTTCTTCCACTCATTACAAGAGTAAACAGAGGAAGAAATGTGTTACTCTCCCTGAGAAGATGTTAGGTGAGACACTTAAAGAACAGAAATCCTTTTCTTGTTCCCACTCAACCAACTGAACTTGAATAGCTAATTTATGGCATATTTTCCTTTGAACTTCTCATGTTGAGGTTACCAGTTACTAAACTCACGTAAAGCCTCATACCTGCCACAAACCACATGTGTAAATGAGTAGCTGTAAGTGATCTGGACTTCAACTGAAAATTCATATGTAGCAGCTACAAGGGTGTCTCCATTTTTTTTAATGTCTTGTCTAATAAAGTTAGGATAGAGCTATTTGTGAGTTATGGCTGGCAGTAGACTCAGTGTAATTCCTTATCTGATAAGGAAAGAAAGCTCCTCTGGATAAAGGACACTTCTGTACCTTCTCTTTGAGCAGAGTTTTCAAAGCACACAGCAAACTGAGGACTTGGCACAGCTAAGTGTGGTAGTGAAGGGGTTGTACTCCAATTTGAGGGGGAACACAGGAGTCTGTCCCGAAACCTGTCCTGTTTAACATCTTTATCCATCACCTGAAGGAGGTGACAGAGTGACTTGCGTCAAGTTTGCAGAGAACCACCTTGAATGGGGGCTTCTTCCTGAAGGGCATCAACTATTCTTCTCAGAGGGACCTAGGCAGGCTGGAGAGGTGGGCTGACAAGAGGCACATAAAGTTCAGCAAAGACAAATGCAGAGTTGGGTGCCTGGGAAGGAAGAGCCCCTTGCAGTGATCCAGGCTGGGAGCTGGCTGACCGGGCAGCAGCTCTGCAAAAAGGCCCCGGGAGCCTCGGCAGACAGACAGCAAGGTGAAGGTGAGCCAGCAGCGCCCTGGCAGCCAGGAAGGGCAACAGCCCCCTGGGCTGCACGAGCAGAAACACAGCGAGCGGAGTGAGGGAAGTGACAGTGCCCCTCCGCTCAGCACCCCCTAGCCTGTACCTGGAACTGTGTGCCCAGGTCTGCCCTCCCCAATGCCAGAAAGACACTGATAAAGCGGAGCAAGTTCAGCAGAGGGACACCAAGGTCATGAGAGGGCTGGAACATTTGCCCTGTGAGGAGAGGCTGAGGGACCTGACCTTGTTCAGCCTGGCGAAGGGAAGGCAGTGGGGGGAGTTGGAAACCATGCAGTGCCCTGTGAGTAGCTTACGTGGAAGGTAGGCATGCCCAGTGGCCTGTGATGTGAGGGTGCGAGGCGGTAGTTGTAGACTGAAACGAGAGATGTTCTGACTGAATGTAAGGAGAAACTTCTCACCATGAGGACAGCCAGGCTGTCCTCAACTGGAACAGGTTGCCCAGAGAGGCTGTGTAGTCTCTGTCCTTGCAGGTTCTCCAGAGCTGACTGGCTAAAGCTGTGAGCATCCTGGTCTGATATCTTAGCTGACCTTCCTTTGAGCAGGAGGCTGGACTAGAGACCTGCTGAAGTCCTTTTCAACCTGAATTACTTGTTGTGACTTTATGGCTTGTGTACGTCAGAGATTCAGAGTGATGAAGTATTGTTGCTTGTTCTCATCCCAGAACAAGCTCACTGGTAAACAGCCTGTGGTAGCAGCAAGCATGTCTCCAGGAACAGTTTGTACAGTGCTGTGAAACCTCAACGAGACTGCTTTTGGGCCTCCTCTGATAAGTCTGTAGGGAACGGTGTTTTGCTTCATCAATTTACTAGCTCAAGTCTCTCCTAGGTCTGGGATCCATTTGCAGCTTTCCACTGCCAAATGTGTGTGTATATCTCATGCTCTGATTTGATACTTTCAGTTTTGCTGCCTCACCTCTTTAAGTGCAGATGGTGGCTCAGTACTGATGATTTTCAGAAGGCCAGGTTTTCTGTAGGCTTCTTGAAGGATGTAGAATGCCAGTGGGAAGAACAAAGACTGGGATGTTTTGAGGCACAGGTAGATTTGAGATGTGCAACTGCTCCCCCCGCCCCCCCCCCCCCCCCCCCCATCATTACTCTGTGTTGATTGTGTTTGAGGCTTTTGCTGTTGGCTCTTGGAACTTGAACTCTCCAAATTTAGCGATGGGATTTGCAGCCTGGAATTTATTCCACTTGGCAGTCTGCCAGTGCTTTGTCTACTGAATAGGCTTCAGGGCACGATGCAGATACATTTATTTTGCTTAGCCTTCATTTGTTTTCCATTTTTATGTGTGGGTTGGTTTTGGGTTTTTTTGTTTTGAGGTTTGGTTGTTTGTTTGGGGCTTTTTTTTCCCATTTTCATTGTTTCATTCTGGACAAAGCCACAACCTATTTGCTCATGTTTCTGTAGGCAAGGGCAGTACTTTTCTAATGCAGCTCTCTAGGTAAGTACTTGTGGGGAAAAAAAGCCACCACCAAACATCCCTGACTGCTGTGACAGCAGACTTTATAAATCACAAAGTAAATAAAGCAGTTCAAGTGTTTTGGTAAACGAGAAATAAACAACGGAGATTGAATTTAAAGAGCTTGGCTCTCTATAGTTGAAGCTTGTACAGTTTAGCAGCATCAAAATAGAAGCCACATCTACTTCTTTCTGTAGAGGTATTTATATAGGGTGGTGAAGGATCAGCCCTGTAGCCCAAGAAAACATAGTGTTTCATGTAAACTAGCTGAGGAACTTCTGGCTATTTTCCTGCTTTTTACCTCAAAGAACATTTGACAGTTCCTATGTAACAGGATTTTTTCCTGATTTTATTGGAATCCATTGTTTTTTGGAAGTGTACTTCTATATTTTTCTGGGGAGAATGGGTTTATTGGAGTGGTGACTGCAACAGATTGCTACTTACTAAAGGTTTTTCAGAGGATCTGGAATGGCATATGTTGTATCAGAATTCATTTCTTTTCAATCAGATTCTGCTAGTAGTGGTTTTCAGATTCCTGTCCTCTGTTGTTGTTATTTTATAGAATCATTTAGGTTGGAAAAGACTTCTAAGATCATAAAGTCTAACCATTAACCCAGGACTGCCAAGTCCACTGCTAAACCATGTCCATAAGCACCACATCTATGTGGTATTTAAATGCTTCCAGGGATGGTGACTCCACCACCTCCCTGGGCAGCCTGTTCCAATGCTTGACCACCCTTTCAGTGAAGAATTTTTTTCTAATACCCGATTCAAACCACCCCTGGTGCACCGTGAGGCTGTTCCCTCTTGTCCTGTGGCTTGTTCCTGGGAGAAAAGACCTTCCCCCACCTGCCTACAGCCTCCTGTCAGGCAGTTGCAGAGAGCGATAATGTCCCCCCTGAGCCTCTTTTTCTCCAGGCTAAACAACCCCAGTTCCCTCAGCTGCTCCTTGTAAGACTGTTTGTTTAGATCCTTCACCTGCTCACAGGGGGACAGTCACTGCCCTTGTCCTGCTGGCCACACTGTTTTGGATACAAGCCAGGATGCTGTTGGCATTCTTGGCCACCTGGGCACACTGCTGGCTCCTGTTCAGCCAGCTGTCAACCAGCACCCCCAGGTCCTTTTTGTTCAGGCAACTTTCCAGCTGCCCTTCCCCCAAGCCTGTAGTGTTGTGTGGGGTTGTTGTGACCCAAGTGCAGGACCCAGCACCTCTCCTTGTTGAACCTCATACAATTGACCTCAGCCTCTCGCTCCAGCCTGTCCAGATCCCTCTGCAGAGCCTCTTGCCCTCAAGCAGATCAACACTCCCTCCTTGCCTGGTGGTATCTGCAAACTGACTGAGAGTGCACTCGATCCCCTTGTCCAGATCATTGATAAAGCTATTAAACAGGACTGGCCCCATGCTGAGCCCTGGGGAACACCACCTGTGACCGGCTGCCATCCAGGTGTAACTCCATTTACTACCACTCTTAGGGCTTGGCTTCCCAGCCAGCTTTTCACTCAGTGTAAAATATTAGTCATCAGCTTCTGGAAAATGGAAATGACAAATTTATTAACAGTCCAAAATCTCTAGATGTAAAGTGGAAATCGATAAGATTATCTGCAAATAGAGATGATTTATGTGAGAAAGTTGCAGGATTGAGTTGCATGATGTTTGAATATGGGGCAAAATAAGAAAACTCGCTGTGCCGTTGTGGACAGCTCTGTCCTCACTAGCATATGTTATATGCATAACAGCAGGCTTTTAGAATACGTGAGACGTTTGCTCTAGCCTCATCTGAGATCAGTGTAAAATTGTTTCTCCTCTTCAGCCCACTTAATGCAGTAATCTGTTTATTCTGTACACATGTTCCCTGAAGTCTGGGCTCCTGCTGTGTGCCCAAAGCTGCTCTGCTGTTCAGAACTGAAAAGATTCATACAAATTCTTCTCACTCTATCGATACATGTGCAGATTCATTGCTTCTCCAAGGGACTGCTGAGACACACAACAGCAATCTAAAAAGAATCTTTTATTATGCCATGAGCCCCACAAAAAATTGTGGTAGTGGGATGTAATATTATAACAGTATTTTACAAGCTGCGTGTAGATTAAGGCTATTGTTAACAATTAATACTGAACATTTTACATTAATCTTTCTTTTCCTGTGCTAACATGTTTTGTTCAAAAATAAATGTTGGGCATATCCAAATCTGTTAAATTATTACAGTAGCATTATATTGCTTTTCATTTCCTCTATGGCATCCTTGGAAAGGAATGTGCCTTTTTAAAGATACAGGTCTCTGTGTGTGTATGCGTGTACATGTGTGGCTTGGAAAAAGCATAACTATATATGTGTGTATATATGGGCAATTTGGAAAAGCATATATATGTTTGTATACATATATCTGTAGAAGTGCGATAAACGTGATAATGGTATACAGAAGTGTTGAGTGATATTGTAACTATAAAGCTTGTAACAGAATGCCACAGAACTGAAAAGTGAGTAGCTACAGGGTTTTATACATATGTTGACTAGGGTCTGGATTGTGGTAACTGAAGAAATACATCTTGTGTCTCTCCCACTAAGGTTTAGGGATTTGTGTGAGTCAGGTGCATGTTTTCTAGTAAGAAGCCTGCGCGCTGTATGCAGGAAACAATCTAAATAATGCCGTTCTTTTTAAGGAGACATGATTTGTGTTTCTTTGCCCTTTGAAGGAAGATTACTGTTTCACTCATGGATTGCTTGCTACTCATTTACTAGAATCAGGACTTCAATTTGTTTTAAATCAGAACTTTCTTCTAAACTCATGGTTAGGGAAGTTGACAGGTGAATTTGGGCTGGGCCAGACTTTCTCAGGTGCAACTGGAAAGTTTCTCTTATTTGTGTCCATTAACCTTCTGTGGATTGCTGAAGCACCTCACAGACCAGCTAGGCTCACCCCTGCCATTAAATACTATTTTTAAGCAGGATGGGGTTGGGGGGGGATCAGTCAGTGGAGCTGTTTAACAGTTCTGGAAACTGCTGTATCAATCATGATAAAATGTTTTATATTTAAGGTAATTCTAGGAAAGCATAGGGAATACCAGTACCTGTTTGCTCTCTATTGAAAATATGTGTACTGTGTTATTTGAAAGAATAAATTAAAGCTAGAGAGTGAAAATATCTCTTAAGGAAACTAACTGAAAACAAAAAAAAAGTCCCTCAGTTTCTCCATAAAACTCAGTTCAAGGCTTCTGAAGTTGTGTTTTGTTTGTTTGTTTTTCTTAAAAGGTCTGAATACTTCCACATTCACATTGCTGCTTTTCATGTTATTTGTGGTTAATCAACTCAGTTTGCTCACCCACAGTGAGGCCAGCCCAGCGATATTCCTGTGTATGATGATTCTCTTTTCAGCAGGGTGGTCTCTGCTTAAAGGGCAAATGATAGCAGTAAGCCAGTTCTGCCAGTTAGTAATCATGAAGTATTAAAGTGGTTCCAGTAAAAGGCAGGAAGACCTCTGGTGTGTGGGGTTGGTCTGTGCTTTGGCTCTGGGAGATGGAGAGTGAAAGACTCTTGTAGTCTTTGTTAGTCAACAGTAGAGTTTTATTTTACTGAGTTTCATGTCATAGGGAAAGAACCCGAAATAACATTTGGCATGGAGCTGGACCACCCTGGGTTGGGGCGGAGGCCTGCAAATTAGAAGTCATCTTCTGAACAGCATATATGTGAGAGACAGAAACTAATAGCAACATAGACTTTTGAAGTTATTTGCCTCAGTTTTGAAATGCCAAAAATGGGATCTCTGGAACACTGAGAACGCTGTCCAAAAGTGCCTCCAAGGTATCTCAGACATGTGGTCAAAGAAATTCAGTCCTCTTAAGTGGAGCCTTGTACTGAATATTCTGGGAAGAGTGTCTCTGCTGTTAATGTAGCCAATGTGTAGATCAGGAGTAATAAATACTATTATTTTCCAGGCTCTGACCAGATTATTAAAAAAAGTAATCCTACCTGTTGTTTTAGGATTCTTTGTTAGATTTGGAGAACCGGCTGACTCCCTAGTTAAATCCACTGAAGCATTTCCAGCATGAAAACCTGAGCCAGCAGACATTTTCCATTATCTTCTTGTTATGTCATGGCTGACTTCAGTTTTTACGGTTTCTATGACAACTGTGATTTCTGATTGGTAAAGACTAAAGTACTAACAGATTTTTTTGACTATACAGTATTTTTCCATCAAAGGAGTACAGTGAAAACATCAAGGTGCTTTTTGCTAATCAGTATTGTAATTGAATTGCTGCCTAAACGTGGATACCTGTTTTGTGGCAGATTCCACATACACTGATTTTTCAGATAGATGAGAAAATAGGCCTGTTACAGTTGCCAGATAAGTTTCTGGAAAATTAATGATAATTTATACTTACAATTTAAGGTACTCTTATTTTTCAAATCATGTAGATACTCACGTTCCAATGTTAACCCTTAAAGAAATGTACTTATCAAGACATGGCTCAAAGCAACACCAGGTTGTTTTCTGAGCTTCTTTGGCAATTCTTGCAGGTCAGCAAAATGGTACTTTGGAACTACTGATGGGATTTCATCAGGTGGGAATAAAAAAAAAAAAAGTGAGAGGAACAAGAGCGTGACTTGCTGGTTTATAAGAGAACAGAGAGAGTGGTCAGAATGCACAGGTGAACAACTAGTGGTTACTGGGGAAATACAGAGAGGAGCTAATGAAGAACTGATGAGGGTGGGAAGATGGCTTGTTGGCTATGTCATGTATGAAGGAAAAGAGAGAAGGAGGTTCCCTGAGACAAGAGGAACTTGACAAGCAACAGGGTTTTTTTCAGTGAGAGCAAGAAAGCAGTGGTAACAGATTTTACTTGATAAATATGTCAGTTTACAGAAAGGGCTACAGATTGGCTGGCTCATAACTGGGAAAAGAGGGAGGGCTAATGAACAGAATGAGGATGAGCCAGTTTAACAAGATCAAAGGAATTTAATGCTCCAGCAGTTTGCAAATTCTTATTCAGTGAAAGTGACTCATCCTCTTTCACTACATCGATGTGTGTGGAACATATTCAAAAACACATTAGAAAATTACTGGGAAATGTTGATTGAGATTCTGTAGCACTTCTGGAGCTGTTCTGCATTTATTTGTTAGAGAAAAGCACCTTGTACTGAGAATGTATGTATAAATCCTGGTCCATATTCAGGACTATGTACTCTCAGCGGGTCTGCAACCATCTTCTGCAGGCAGATCTGGGATCCCTTGTTCAGAATGATGCTAACACAATGTATGAAAGGGTATTTGCTGATGGGCTCTTGTCTGTGAGATTTGCTAAAAATTAAACATGATGGTTGGATTTTGTCCTTGATTTGTGATTCAGAATAAAAATTAGATTAACAATTGGAGTATTATGCCAGATTGAATCTTAGTGACTAGTTTTAGGCTTCTGATAGCAGCTGATGCAAAATAATTTGAATAACTTTACAGTCTAATTCATAATTTAATTTCACATGTAATATGGAATTTCTTTTTTCTCACCTGTGATGTGCATACAATTTTAGACACATGAAATCATGATGACCGTGGCTTTCTTGATGAAGAGGAATGTATCTAAGCTCACAGTTTCTCAGAAGTTGTTCTTTTCATCTGATTCCTAGCCTGAATTTGAACCAGTCTTACCCAACATCCTTTTCTGGAGAAACGATAAGGCTGGAGTGTAGATGGGCTTTATTTTAGAAGAAGAGTTGCTCCATGGTCTTTGACAAATAATATCAGAATTTTAAAATGTGTTTCTAAATGTGAAATCTGTAAGATGGCTTAGATACTAGGAGTAGCTATCCTCTTCAGACATGAAGCATTCTAACGTTTGGATACCAGTGAAAGCTGTGGGTGGCCTGATACCATGACATCAGCTTCTGTAGGGAAACAATTGATGAATCAGATCACAAAGGAGGGAAAAACGGATTTTTCTGTTACCAGTTTATAACTTCTAATAGCTTCTTTTTTGTCTGAAATTTTTTTCTTCATGCTTGCTTTCTCAAGACAGCTCGATCCTAGCACTAGCTTTTATTTCTAGTGAGAGTCCCACTGGCCGTTCAGCAGCTTTGTTTGAATTTTCTTTATGTGCTCTTACAAAGCAAATGAAGCTTCAGAAAGATCCTTACAATATCCCCTCTTCTTATCTAGTGCGATGTTTTGTTTTGTGTTTAGTACATTTTTGGCATTTTATACTGGTTTACACCTTTTACCACCAATCTTTAAAGATGTTTTGAAATTTAAGGCCAAATTAGAGTTAGTGCTTTTAACAAATTACATTGTCTTACTGTCAATTACTGTAAACTTTTAAAGTAATTTTAGCATGTACCAGCATCGATACATGAGCCATCGGGTAGTGTTTTCTCCTTGCTGAATGCTGCTCTGCTGTTTTTTGCTTACACAAGCAATTGATTTAGCAGTAGGCATGACTGAGGGGAGGTCACACCAGAAGCACAGTGACATTAAGGCACGGTTTCTACTGGTAGTGGATCTTCTTTTAGAAGATAGAAGAGGTGTCTTCTATCCAGTGGCTTGCTCCTGCTCAAAGGTTTTTCCCTATCAGTTGATAGTTTCCAAATCTGTTGTTTGTGTGACCATGTTGTAAGAGATCTTAAGTCTCTAGCAGTAAGCTGGGAACAGCCTTCTGTGTGGGTTTTGTTTGGTTTGGTTTCATTTTGTTTGTGGTATGTTTTTTTTAATAGATTAGTAGTTGTGCTTGCAAAGCAGAATTAACAAGCAGATGAACTTAGGAGTTTTTTCTTGGTGCTTCAAGATGAAACTGTTCTAATGCTTACAAGAAAGATGCAGCTATCTTCTTATTTGTGTTTTTAGTATTATGAGCCTTCAGGGATCAAGAGTTTTATATTCTGGTTTTTATTATGTCATTTGTATTGTACTAGGGCTTTTTGGCCCTCTTGGGCCTAGGCTTGGACCTGCTTAAGGTGAAGGGCTGTGTCTGTACACAGAAAATACAGACTTGTTCAGATAATTTAGTCTTATAAGACGGCAAGCATATAGAGTAAATGTGGAACTGCAGGGAGGAATGGATCCATGGAAATTACTGACCTGTGAGCAAAAAATTAAAGAACTTTGATAGAAACATTAGGGAAAAATAAAAGTATTCTGCCTGCTGGAGGCTTTTTTGTCTTCCCACTTTCTTCCTCTGTAGACCAGCCTCATCTCCCACATGTATTATAGTCTTGCTGTTTGCTGGTGTCCTGGTGCTCAAGGAAGTTTTCTGGTGTGCACCAAGCATGAGGTGTGTTGAAGATCCTGATCCTTACAGGAATGTAAAAAACCAGAGCATTGGTGTGTCATCGCCCTGTCCCGTGTCTGCCCCCCCACTCCCACCCCCAAATACCATAGTGACATTTTCAGCAGCTCCAGTTAGAAGAATATATACAAATCATTATTTCTTTGGAATTTGCCAGTTCATTGAAGTTACATGGATTGTTTGATTTTTGCCAAAGCTCTTTTAGCAAAACCAGACAAATTTCTTTGTTCCATGACAGCTTCGCTGTTTGGCTTCCCAGCAGTCTTGCTGTGGTGTTTTGTGTTCATCTATCAGTGGTTTTGAGCTTGCAAGAGTTTAAAGCAAGTGAGGCAACATGATTCTTCGTTGATGCCATTTAACACTATTGATTATTATTCTTTTCACTAAATATGTAGCATTTTTGGTGTTTTGATTGTGTATATGAACAGTGACGCTACCCTACCACAATATAGTTGTAGCACTAATAGCATTAAGGTGGGTGGGTAGCATCCAGACCTCAAAGCCTGTATTACAGAGTTTTCATAATACCCGATCAAAATAAATAAATAAATAACTGGTTTAGCCTGAACTCACATAATAGTGAAATGACTGTTCTAAAGGGGAAAACCAGTTAGCAGTTGTCAAGGACATTGGCTTGTCCTATTATTGCCCAGTTCACTATCAAAGCCAATTAGAGTATTTTTGTAATGTGGAGTCTTTTGTATTTTAATGAATTCATCATCAACTGTGTATGCCCCAGAGCAATGGTGGTGAGAAAGGGGTTTTCACCATCAGACTGACTGAAGACTTAATACCACTTCCTCCCAAGTGAGGTTTTAACTGCTACTATCCTGGCTCCAGCCTTATTAGATGACTGGGTTTCACTGTGTGCTTGTGTGCAAAACAATATTATGTCAACCCATTAACACCCCCTTGCAATGGATGCACTGAATACACCATCGCTGAACTTGCTGGGTGCTTCTCAAAGAGAGCTTAGCCTAATGTGAGTGCTTTCTGAACTTCTGTGTTACTGATGTTTAGCAGGTTGCTCTGTGTAAATATTTTTCTTGCAACTTCTTGTAAAGACAATTTTCTCCCTTTTGGAGACTCTAGGCTTTGAGATGCAGATCAGAGAGTACATTTTTGGTACTGAAAGTTAGGTTTTGTGTGTTTCCAACTGGTTAGCCAAGTAGTTTATCTGCACAAGGATATCAGGGGATACTTTTGAAAATGTTAAAGCAGGAGTTATGTTTGGAAGTAAACTAATGGTAATTCCAAGCACTCCTTTAGCTCTTCCTTATTTTAACTGAAGGATGGCTGTATTTGTACATCACCTGCTAGCAAAGAAAGCCATAGGCAGTGGTCATCTGTAGAGCTATAGTTCAGCAGTGGTTACTATGGAAACTGTAGGTGACCTATATTTTACCAAAAAGTGGTAAAGTTTCTGTGATTTTTTTTTTTTTAAATGCAGCACACATTGATGTCTACTGCTGTTCATTTTTTACACATTCACTTAAGTAGTCTTAGTTTTGAGTGATTAGTGTGGAATGGACATAAAAATCTTGGAGCAGAGATACCATTTCATTCTTACACTACTATTTAATATTAGTGGAAATTTTTACCTTTGTTGTCTCGTCTAATTATGTATTCTTAGGAAGAAGATAACACAATTTAATTAATTACAGTGTGCATTATAATCATGTATTATTTATATAGCTACCAGTTATGGTTTATAATGACTTGCAATGGAAAGGTGCGTTCTTGTGAATATATCTATTTGACTAACATTACAAGTCAGTAGGATACTGTATGAATGAAGTTACCTAAACTATTGGACTTGGAGTAAGCATCAAAAATGCTTTTGGTTTTAGTAAATTCAGCTTTTAAGGAAGTGAAAATTTTCTCCAAAAATGAGAATATACTGCAGACATTGTTAAAGAGCAGCCAGAAGAGACGACAGTGTGTGACATTTGAAATAAAGCTTGAGTTGGCATTTTAAATACACATTCTTACAATGTGATTAACACAGAAGGGTAAGTGTTGGGCTAGAGCACGTGCCTAATGAAGTCATTAAATATTGTGATCTGTCTAGAACTTTGGCTTGCAGATGAGCCAGGCCTGGATTTTCAGAAAATGTTATAACAGGTTCTCAGAGAAAGGATTTACATGTAATGGTTTTTATTTGGGTGGCTTTGTTGGTACTTAGAGAAAAACCCAGTTCTACTTTGAATTGCTTATTGTAATTTGCAGTGTGAAGGAAACGTGAGTTTCATAGAAATTAAGGACAGAGAAAAGCTAAAATACAGACTTGTTTGGGACCACATATTTTCCTTCGTTACTTTACAGACCACCTGCTGATTACTGAAACTGTCTCCCTCGGCCGTCAGAGCCTGTCATGACATTTGATGGGACTATGAGTCTGAGGTGGAACTATACAGATTCATACTGCCCATACTTTGCAGTCCTTCCTCACTGTTCACATGTACAAGATCATATGCATCCTGCAGCTGACGATGGAACCACCTCTTGATTTCTCCTGTAATTCCCACTTTATCTTCTCTGCCCACGTGTCTTTCTTTTGTAGTCCTGTTTATTGCTCTGAAGTTCATACAGTGTGCTCAGTGTGATCTATATGGCCTGGCGTGCTATGGTCCATCACTTCAGTCATGTGTTATTAGATTAGCTACCGACCCACTGTTCAAATACCTCAAAAAATAAAACATTTTTTTGTTTCTTACTTCTTTCTTGCTCCAGAAGGCTTGAGTTGTATGCACTATGGCCATCCACCTACACTGCGATACATGCAAACAGCAGTAGTATTGGCAAGGGATATTACTTGAGTAAAACAGCCAGTACTAAATGCTTTTGGGAGTTGATCTAGTTTGCCTTTATGATGCAGACTTTAATTATCACCTAAACTTCCTGTATCATGATCAAAACCTTTGTTTTCCCAAATTATTTTGATTCTGAAAAGTCTTAAGCATGCTTTAAATAGAGAATGGCGCAATAGCAAGCATTGCACCACTGATGCTCAAGATCATAGCAAAGACAGCACGTAGAGTTGTACGCCCAGAGGGTCATGGCCTGTGCTGAAGGAGGATATGAAAATTGCCAGAGGTCTAACTGGAGTCTGTACCAAAGCTGCTTTGTAATCATGTCGTTATGAACTAGCTGTGAGCGCAAAATACCTTCCAGGCACGTTTGAAGTGTCTCTGCTGCTTCTGGCCATAAGCCTGTCTCCAGCTGTGCTCAATTTTTAGTGCCACAGAATAAGGCGAAAAATTATCATTCAAACCGGAGAAACCAGATTCTACATTCAGAAATGTCGAAATGAATATTCCTTTCCGATCGTCTGCATGGTGAGCTGAAACACTGAACCAAGATCAGGTTCCAACATTTTTTTTAAAGCACGGTCACAAGTGTTAGGGGCCAGAATGGGAAGTGACATGAACAGGCATCTGTAATGGCAAAGCCAGACCCATCGCTGGCTTGCACTGCCAGTCCCTTCTCCCTTTACCACAGAGACGTCCACAAGTGTGCAGTATGGATCAAATGGGTTTTTTCAAAGACTATATCCAAAAATGTCTTTTAGAACGATACCAAACCTTGCTTTAAGGACTTCAACAGATGGCAAGTCTGTCACCTGCCTTGATAAGCAGGATTAATGTTTAATTGTCCTTGCAGTTACTGAATTTTGTTCTGTTCAGTGAAATACAGGGAGGTTTTCAGGCTCCCTGTTCTGTCAGGGCAGAAGTAGCTCGTGTACAAGAAACCAAATGTGCATACTGGCTATGTGCTTAAAGGGAGCATGATCATTTATACTAAAAAGCCAGGTCTGCTCTTCTGAAATATACAATATTTCATAAATTAGTCAGTAATTGTTTGCAGTAATTATTTTGGTTAAAATAACTTCTGTGGCTTACTCATACATGTGACTCACATGCTGTTCTTTTTTTTCCCCTAATATGGTAATTGGTTTCATTGCAAACAAACTGAATTTTCTGTTTATTCTGTGAGTGTGCATAAGGCATCGCTGATACTTTGATAGAAATTCTGAAAGTTTGTTGGTATCATTTTAACAGTAATGAGACACAAATTTCATTTTTTTAAGGACAGATTAAGGAAATGTCTACAGACTGAAAACATGATTTCAGAGGTCTAAAAATCTCCTGAGAGAAACTGGCGTTCTTTGAGATCACAAGGTCAGTAGTACCATTTGATGGTACAAAACATGATGTTATATTTTACATCTCTGCAGAGATTTTATTAGCAATTTTGGAACAACAGTAGCATAAATTCCAGTTTCCAGCTGCAAGTTTGTGTAAAAATGCTTAAAATTCATGCTAAAAGCTATTGGATTAGTATACGTTAGCAGCTTCCAATGTAATTAGATTTATTCAGGAAAAATGTTCCTAACTTGTTGCCTGTGTTTGTTACTGAATTACTTATTGCATATTTGCATCTTTCTTCACTTGCTTGCAAAAGTATGAGCTGTTTAATATTTTGGAAAAGGGAATACAAAGTTACCTGAAGAAGTACTTTCAAGGCTTGTATTTTAATTTGTCACATCATGATGTGATTTATTTTTTCCAAAGACTGGAAGTAATGGATATGATTTATTCAGCCACAAAGAGCTAGCCAGCACATCTCAGGTAGTAAATGTGTTCAGAGAACTGTGTATAATCAGTATAATAATTTAATAACATCACAAAGTAATTTAAAATGCTTGATAAAGAGCAAGAAAATTGTGATAGCATCTTCTCTTGGATAACACGTTCATAATTTGTTGTAAGCTTTGCCTCAGATACTGGAAAACATGTATAACTTGTCTTATAGGCGTTTGTTATTAAAATGTTATGTTTAAATGCTACATGTGTACTGATGAAGAAAAAATCAGAAAGTGTACAAGTGTAGTTAATCCTTACTCCTGAAGGGTCTGTTTGGATTATGGGTTAACCATGATACGAATGCAGCCATTAAACCTGGCTTCTCCAGAATGACTGTGGGTCTAAATATAGTAGTATGCTGCTTATGTACTGCATCATGTGAACGTGCACAGATAGGGCAATAGTCCATGACCAGTTAGCGATCTCCTTTTCCTGTTTACCTTGTTGAATGTTTTTATAGCCTGACTCAAATGAACTGTTTATAGGACTTTTTTCCCTTACCTCGATTATCCTTATCATACATTACTGAAGGCAGTTGGCAGTTGTTGCTCTTTCAGTAGCTTAAGCCATGTATTATGTTGTGTCTGATTTTGATTACCTGATGAGTTTCTACAGTGAAGAGGAGGATGTATGCTGCTTAATGAAGGATCATTTGGCCTAGTTTTCCTCATTTTTAGTGCGTAAGTGAAGATGAATTCACTAGAATTTTCACATAATATTCATTAAGAAAGAATAACACTTTCGATATTGAAATATTTTTCTTCTGCTATACTCAAGTGATGTGTTTTCCTCATACTTGTGTGCTTAGCATGCAGGAAGGTGGAACTATAATGGAAAAAGTAAAACAACCCAGAAAACAGTACTGCTGACTTAAGAGGTGCTCCATTAAGTTAGATTGGTCAATGCTGCAGGAAAACTTTCCAAATGATCTTTGCTGTTACTGTTGTTCCACTACTGGGTGCAATTAAAAATGTGATTTAGAAAGGTAATAGACCAATATTCCTTCAGTGGCTGCACCAGAGAGTAGGACTGTGGGGAATTTTCAAGTACCAAGTAATTTACATTAGCATAAACTGAATAGTTTACTGTTAATTTGTGCCCTTCCTTAGATTGAATATATATGTAAAATTTTGGGAAGACTTCAGAAGTGCGTTACGTTTGTGTTGCAGTATAATAACAACTTCAACTGGTTTTGGATTATGGTATATAAAGAAATCTTGCAACATAAGGCTTAATCATAGTCATTACTGAAGAAAAAACTTGAAAACATAAGGCTTAGTATCTACATGATAATACTGTATGTGTAACCAGGGTTCTGGTGATTTCCCATGTTCTCCCCTCCCCACTTCATTGACTCTTAATGGATTTTAGAGATTAGAGGAAGTTTGACGGTGACTCACTAGCAATGACAAATCTGTGAAGAGATTTGGCAATTAATAGATGTTCAAACATATAGAATCCTTTGCATTGTTCCTCCAGAGCATAACACTGGCAGTCACCAAAACCAATGCACCAAGTTATGTTCTGTCAACAATCTGGAACTTAATTTTATATTAATATTAAAATTCAAATCTGTAATATTTACATAAAAGGAAAAATATGTTAGGATTGCTTAAAAGTATAATGTTTTGGCATCTAAGCCTCATTTTTAATAGAGTGAAGGCTTGTCTTGTGTACTTTTAATCAAATTTCTTTGAAATAACATTGTGTCACTTTGTTCAATCTTTTCTTGGTAAGAGTAATTTAAAGCTCAGAGGTACTGTAAAGGAACCGGTTTCTTACATAAACTGTTTACTAGATAATACTTGCCCTGATCTCGCTTATCATATGTTAGCTTTTATTGTTTTGTTTAAAATAGAAATAAAAAAAAAATCCTCCAAAGCAACTTAGGTCAAATGCAAATGGTGGAATTGTTTGTGAAATGCAGTTGCACATGATAGGTAGGCCCTGTGCTACTATCTTAAGTGGAAAAATCTGTGCCGCAGACTCAGTGAGTTGAACTTTTCGAGTCACTTGCAAAACATTCACAAAGCAGATAGATCGTTATCTGCTTCTGTGCAGGTAATATCCAGGAGAGCCTGTGGATAAAGAAAAGGACCTTAAGTGGCCCCCATAGAGGCGCCCTTGATTCTTGTAGCAGTCTGGACTCCCTAGCCCTCTTGCTTGCTAGTAACACACAGCCGCTGGGTATAGGTTTGTGTTCTCATTCAGTGCCATGAATAAACATTTAGTTAAGAAATCAGCTTTCTGCCCAAGAATGTCAGATCTGATTCTCACAATGATGCATATAAGAGGAGAGCATGTGATTCTTGACTTACTGTGTGATTTGATAAGAATCTTAGACTTGTTGAAAAATCACTTTTTTCATAAACAAAATGCTTCATTTATTTCACTAAGCATGAAAACGTGTCAGATTTCTGGAATTAATTTCTTCGATGCTTAAATGTTACTGAACTTGCAAAACTTGATGCAATTGTACCTAAAATTCTGGGTCATCATCAGGCCCTGGAGGACATTTACTGCATATTACTAATTCCTGGTTGTATCTGCCATCATAATCCTGCAGTGTGGAGCCAAAGTTTTGTCATATTGTTCTGATTTGAGATGTGGAGGAAGGGTAAGAGTACCCACCTCCTCCCCACTTCTCCCTCTGGTACTTGGAATTAGGTTTCTGGACTATGTAAGAGATCAGTTGAAAGGAGTTTCCTTTGCCAGGCTTTATTTAGTAAAGTAACATAGGTGATCTGTCTGATACATGAGATCATAGTATAAATAACATGGTAACAGAACAGTTACCTAGTTGTTGTTTGGTTGGGTTTTTTTAATGTTTTTTCTCCTTGCCCGCCCTTTAGTGAAGGAGAATTTTGTTCTGTGTGCTTTTTAAATGCAGGTTAACTGCTGTAGCTAATTCACAGGAATAAGCAAATTCCAAACCGAGGACAAGGTGGGAAGATTAATAACTTAACCTCAGATAGGTGGGATTTGCACAGAATTACAACGAACAGTTTTGTTGCAAAGGCTTTTGTGTTAACCGGTTAAGTTTAAAGTAGTTTTAGAAGTGCTTATTCTGCAGTTGTTTTGTGGCAGTCTGCCAGATCAAGGGTCCTGTCACTTCTGTACCTTCTTCCTCGGGCAGTAAGCTATTATTTCTGCAGTTTGTGGACACCCTCTCTATGCCTCCCTTCCCATACAGTGTCACAGCAGTCTCCACTTAATTTCTCCCTGTGGATCAACCTTCCTCAGAATTGTCACCAGTCATCACAGCCTCAAAAGAGCAAGTGTGTTAAAGTATGTGCTTTGATGCATCAAGCAAAACCATTTTTCCATTTCTGGAGTGGTTTCCCTTCTCTGTTTCTTACTGGATTTGAATTTCTCTTTCAGTTATAGGACAGACAAATGATAGAAATTTCTGCATACCTGTAAGATGACAAAATTTCGATGGAACAGTTTTTGTCTCTACCATACTTAAGAGGGAGGAATTGCTAGCTGATAACACGTTTGCTTTTTATTTTTTTATTGCTTTCCCTGCACATTCAAAAGCAACGTTCCTTTCCACCATTTATCTCCACACCCCAGCCTCTGGCTAACAACAAAGCTGGAGCAGGGGGAAGCAACCCACAACAAAACAAACAAACCCTAAACTAAAAACCAAATGAAACCCCATCTACAACTCTTGAAATGATGCTGCATTCACAAGGTCTGAATGGTGATGGGGATGAAAAATGAACTTGTTCAAATCCCAATCCACTGTTTTACATCAGGGGAATGGAGAGACACCTTAAATAGCTAGTCTGATTGTGCTGGAACAGCTGCCCAGATACAGCAACTGAGAAATCTGTAGTAGAAACTTGATTAAGTTGTTTTTTAACCACTGTGTCGTCTAACTTCGCTCTGTGTGCTGTATCACAGTATCTGGATCCAGTGGCTGGTTTAAGACATTTTATCTGGTGGGGATAAACCCCAGTGAGAGTTACTGCACAAATCCAGTATATTCATGCCCTTCAGTGGTGCCGGCTTGGTGCTAGCATGCGTACTCAGCACAGGAGAGGCGTGAGACATGCAGAGAGTTAGCAAAGGCTATAAATTTCTGAAGGGGATGCTCACCGCTATCACAAACAACAACAGTTGTCCTATGCCAGGACCTGTAAAACTGCAGAACAACTGAACAGAGGGTTTTTCAGGAACAAATGGCATAGTCTTTATTTTTTAAAAGGACATAATTTAATTTTATGTGACGGTGCCTGCATTTTAATGCATAGCGTAACAAAACCTGAACCCTTTGCCTGAGGTCAGCCTATCTACTAGTGTCTTCTAAGCATAGAAAGTAAAATTCTTCTCTTCCCTTAAACATTTTCCAGTGGTTCAGTACAAGAATTTTTAATCAGAAATCACAATATATGGGAACTTGAAAGATTTATGTGACTGTAATTTCTTTTATTATTTTTCTCCCTACAAGCTAGAAATACAGAATAAAAAGATTAAAAGGCATGTGTCCTGTGTTCCAGCTCTGAGAACAGCCTCTGCAAACTTTCTCTGGGTAACTAGGGGCTTGTATTGCAAGTTGTGGGGCTGTGGTTTCCTTTCTGAGTTGTGCTCAGATACCAGAATTAGCTAAAAAAAAAATTATTCACTGGGGATGACATAATCTAATATTTAGAGAGAAAAATGAATTTATGCATTTTGTACTGCTTATTATGTAAGCTATAAAATTGTATATTATGTGAAGTAAAGAATAAGCACTTTTATAGTATCTCAACCCTTTTGTCTGTGAAGATACAGGTTTTGTTAATATGATGTAGTCTTTGAAATGTGACACAGGGACTTCAGAGACTTTTCTTCTAGGCTCTAGAGTTTCCTTCCTTTGGGAATTTGAAGAATTCATCAAACAAATCTGGCCAGGAGAGATTAAAGCTCTCTTTCAGCAAGGTGCTTAAGTTATATTCACGCTTAATGAGAATAACTGTGCTGGGACCATTGTTTTTAAATATCCGTTCTCACTCAAATGGGACCTTAAAAATTCAACCATCTAAAACTACAGCAGAATAAATTGTTAATGTTGCTGATGAACAATTTTTTTAAAAAAAACATATTATTCACACTTAAAATATTGTAACAGTCTATTTCCTCCTACCTCTGTTTCATCATCATCATCCCTATTATCATTTTGATTGTTTGAAAAGCATTATAATTCAGTGGTCCAGTTTAGTACTTAAGTCCTAGGCACATTCTTGTTATTTCTAATCCATCAAGAGTACCCAACAGCTCCTTTATTTTCTTTATAGCAGTCTAATGAGGTCAGAAAGGTCAGAAGAAACTAGCAAGAAAGGTCAGAATGGCTTATGCATGGGTCCTTTTCTGTAGGCTGATACTTAGCATGCTGGGAATGGGTCAGGCTATACTGTTTGGATTGTGCAGCAAAATAATGACATGACCAATTTGACAAGTAGTCTTCATTATCCTTTCCCACAAAATGTATTTCCACAGCTAGAGCAATTAGTAGGGATTATCTTTGAGAAGAGAAATATATGGCTTTTAACCACTTTGTGTGTACTAAAATAATGCTAGGTGGTTTAAATTTTTCCTATCTGAAGAATTTTTTTTGTGTGCATGTGTAAACTCAAGTGACAGGCTATCACCCTGTTTGAGAAGAAACACTACTTTCCCATACACTTACTGCTATTACTTAGAAATGGAATTGTAAAGTTCATTATCAGGCTTAAGTTTTCAGACTTGCCACTACATTTTTTCTTTTACTTTCTTATTGACAAAAGTGCAAAATAACTCCTGATTGATTTTTTTTTTTTTTTTTTTTCCTGCAATTATTTTGACTTGTTCAGTGAGACAGGTTCTCTAACTGGTGGTCTTGAAGCATACCTTTTATTCTCAGTCACTAAGAGCGCAATTGTGGGGTAACAATAAGATGTTTGGTTTGGGTTTGGGTTTTTCTTTTTTCCCCATATGGAGAAGCTAGGCATGGAATAGTTAAACTGCTTGAAGTCTCAGAAAATTACTCATTAAGAATGGATTTCAGGGTTTTAACTGTTTATGGAAACTGATTCTAGGTCTCTGCTGCCAGTCCAATGCTAACAGATAGGTTCTCCATTTTACAATCCAGAGAAAAGTTTTTAAATATAACCATTAAAGTATTAATAACACCTGTATAGTGAAAGTAACAGTTCTGTAGCACTTAAGTGTTTGGCAGCTTCATTGTAATACTTTTATAACAAGAACGTGTTCTGTTTGTTGCTAGTTGTTATTCCTACTGTTGAGTTGTATACAGTCAGGCTATGGCTTGAGTCCTCACTGGTTACTCACTGTCTAGTAAAAATTCCCCTATATTGTAACTGACATTTAATGTATACACAGGCCTCTGAATTTTTGGCTGTTTTCTGAAGATTTGGCTTTGGCTGATGACTGGGTGTTATATAGAGGCTCCCAGCATTCCTAGCATTAGCAGAGTGAGTTTGTTTCTGTGCACAGACTGAACAAAACACTGCGTGTGGACAGGCAGGAATCTTCACTCCAGTTCTGGTTCAAGCTAGATTTGACTCGGCTGTCAGCCCATCTAGTGTTTTCTGTTGGCTTTCCCCACCCCCATCCATAGTATTCTGAAGCCATTGGAGTATTTTCACCAAATTCTCTGATTTTGTGTAGCGATGCGATACCTTTCATATCTTCCCCTTTTTGCTTGGTGCACATTACGCTGTGAGTTTTTCCTCTGAGTTTGCTGGAGGGTTTGGATGCGAGGGAATTTATTGCTTTTTTAATGGTGAGAATTATGTTCCTAGTGTTAAGTTGGCAGTTAGTGTCACAGTGTGGTATTTCTGGTATTCTCACTCATTTACTTTATTCTGTTATTCAGTTATTTTAGGACCCATGTGCCTTATTATCTGTGTGTATATATATTAGATATAAATGCAATTCCTAGATCTCAAAATAAACACTTCAGCCTCATCTTCCACAACCCATCTTCAGGAGCTTACCATATTTAATCTTCTGAAATGTTGGCTTACCTGTGCTTTTTTCCACTCTTGGTTCTCCTATGCCTAATAGCTACTCAGTTTACTTTTTGGAAAGGCACTTGGTTTTTTCCTTCCCTGTCCTACAACTTTCTATGCAATTATATTTTTAGTGGCCTTTTTATTTCCATCTTTATTTTTTCTGGCTAAATTAAAAAAAAAAAAAAAGAAAGAAAATCTCGTTTATGATGTCTATGCTAACAATAGATATATCCCTTTCAGACTTTTACTGTAAGATTGTTTCCCAGTAATCAGTTTCTCTCCTGTGAGATAGATAACTGAACTCAGCTGTGAAGCAAAAAAAAAAAAAATCTTACGCAGACTTTTTAGCATTTTCCATCTGAAGTATGGCAAATCCTGGCCTTAAAAAATACATTCTTACTGTGTTCTCATGTATATGTAACACTGCTTCAAAAGTGATGTTACTTTGACCTGCTTATGCATGTCTATGTATCCCCTTTAGCATCACACTTTTCTTGCTGTCGTAAATGTATATTCTTTGCCTCTGCTTCTTGCAATAGAGGCAAGCTCTTCGTGGTGTTTTCCTCTCCACTTGCCTGTCAGGGTTCATTAATACCAGTAACTTTTAAAATTTTCAATTCCCATGCTGTTTTTGTTTTGGAGCAGTTTTTGCAAATGTATTTAATGGATTATTAAATGATTTTGTAAAACTCACCTTTGTCACTATGTGAATAGAATTTTTAGTTGGCATGTAAAAATAACTGTTACGAGATGACAACTGATATCTCTTTGTTTTCACTGTTACCCCTAGGTCTTTGAATCCACCGTTTCCTGCTTGACATTTAAGATATTTAGCTTCTAAGGCTATATATCAGAGAGCCTTTTAAGGCTATATGTTAGGTTATATATAAGTTCTAAGGCTGTTAATGTTGTAATTATTGTGGTATGATAATTGAAGGATAATCATCAGCCAAAGTTTGCAGGGAAATTAGTATTTTTAAAATTATATTAACTTCTATAGTTAGAAAAATAGGCAGGCTTTTGTGTGTATGACCTCTTTCTCATATCCTCAAAGGGTTCAGTTTTCCTAGTTATCTCAGCTTGTTTTCTTAAAGAGACTGCTTTTCTCTGCAAACTCTGCCTATGTCATTGCTTGACACACTGAACACCACGACTAGGCTAGAAATTGTTGATTTAGATCTGTTCCAGTATGATTAAGAATGCAATTTTTTTTAAGAGGTGTTTGGAACTGCAGGAAAAGAATAAGAGCAGCAGCACGGGGTATGTACCAATTTGCTGTTCTAAGTACGTTGCAAGCCAAGTATGGCAACTTTTGAGGAATTCTCACAGTACTAGAAACAGTAAGAAAACTGCAGGATACATAGTGCACAGTTATGAACTAATTGCTATTGTAACTGACATGACATACGTTTTCTGTGTGTAAATGGGGACACTCCAGTCTTTCAATCCAAGACATCCAGGGCAGTGAGAGTGTCTTTTGCTCTAGAAAAGTAGAACAGTTGGCCCTGGTAAAACTTTATACTTCCTGAAATCTTAAATGGCTGAAGTCTGCATTTATGATCCTGTATCCTGGAGACTTACATAACTGCTACTGACTGTGGACTTAGGGCAGAAGGAGAGCAGTTCCAGGCAGGCAGCTGGAGCAGTGGTAGGGTCACTGAATGCCACCCACCCCAGGAGATGGAACGAGGCAGCCAAAGACTTTGGCTTCCTCCTCCTCAGTCACAAAACTGGTGAGTTTCTCGATGAGCTTGGGGCTGTTGATCTGGTAAACTCCGTTAACAGCAAATAACAGCTGTGCTGCCTCCTTCCTCCTTTGCTCTAACCTGGAAGGTCAAAACAGACAGGTTGACTATGCTCTTTCTAAGTATGTGAGAAGACTAGTATTATCTCTACTTACTATAGCGGAAGTAAACACGATCCTCATGTTCCTAAAAGGAAAAATGTGATGGAGACAGTATTATCCTCAGCACTTAAAAGATGCTGGGGCAACGGGATAAATCTGGTTGAGACACTGCATTCATTGCAGAGGTGCGAAAAATATCACTGAGGTAGTAATTGCTGCTTTTCTGCAATATAGGCAGTTGCATCATCTGACAGTTTCCTGGAAGGTGATGTTGATGGTCCCCACAGTCGAAGTTTTGTCAATGCCATAAATTGATGAGCCTTATTCAAAGTATTTAAATATAAACCTGATTGGAAGTCTTATTTATTTTTTTTTTAATCTGTTCAGTGGAAAAGGTGTTGAGTAATGATCTAAAAAAGAAAACCGAGACTTTTCTCCACTGAAAGTGCACCAACACAATATAAGAAGCTGAAAAAACTTTAGTCTTTAGGGACTGTAGCCTGACACACTGGTAAGTGAGGTAAGTCAGGGTGATAAGTGTAGCTACTTAATGCTGTGAAAAAAGATCTAACTGGAACATTGAGTCCTGCATCTGATAGGTATCACGTAGCTTAATCTAAAAAAATTCATGAAGATGTCTGAAGTGCTGAAATCTTGAAAGACATTTGGATTATAAAAATGGTCTAATGAAAGTCTTTATTTAGTCGTGATGCCTTTTAGGTAGAACTCTTAGATAAAACAGTTACTTGGTAACCGCTTCTACAGAAGAACTTCCAAACTTGAGCACGTTGATCCTTGGACCCTTTCAGGGCATGTGACTGCTGCAGTTACCCTTTGTACTCGCGGAGAGCTAGACCAAAAAAAACAGCGTGTCTTTCAACGCCAGTTGAAAACTGTAATCAAATTGTAAATCAGCAATCTGTTTTGATCATCGAAGTTGTGGATTTATAGTAGTGCATCCTGGAACTGTCCACTGATTTGCTGGTATGAATGTGGTTATTTAAATATTACGAATTGATCTTCTTAAATGGAAGAAGTGGTGGTCAGTGTTCCTTAGAAAGCATGTCTCTGAGTTCAAGGGGCTTACTTTCTGAGTCTTTAGAACATTAGAATGACATAATAAAAAAACTCTTGCTGTAAGAGCATAGTGGTTCAGGTTTTAACTTGATGAAAATCTTGTACATATGCTACGAAATTTATTTTGGATGCTAAAATATATGATAGGTTTTTTTTTATTTAATTTCTTTAACACTGATTAATCATTACCGTGTTTTTAGGGTAAGAGGAGGGGAATTTCATGCAAAATACTTCTACTTTCTTAATGTAGTCTGCTGTCATGGAACATATGGGAGGAAAATGTGTTCTGCTGGTAAGGAAGACTCAAAATAAGCAATAAAATTCCCAGCGCTGTGCTGACGTTATCAGTGATGCTGGTACACAAAGAAAATAGTAAATAAAAATAATTTTCAGGCTCTGCTGGATACACATAAGGGGAAGAAATCAGTGCTGGCCAAATGGAAATAGACCGAATTATTAAAGGAGAGTCAGTTTCTAGGCTTTGAAGGTTATCTGAAACAGTGAAAAGTTACCATACAACCTAGAATTGTGTGTCATTTTAAACTTTAAATGGCAGCTTTAAGGTGGTATGTGGGATATCCAAAGGCGGGAAAAGAAATGTGGCAGCGGATTCAGTTCCTGGGGAATGAGATCCTGATGTTTAGCAATTCAAGGCAGACACCTTATTTTAGAGTTTAGATATCTTCTTGTCTATAAGATTAAAAGCCCACTATGTATTTTATTCTAAGTGGTGTATTGAAAATGTCTTGTTTTGTAAGTTCAGATGCTTCATAAACTACTAACTGCTATAAAATGTAAAAAAGTTGTTTATGTTGCTGCTTAGATCTGTGTGTCTACTATATTTTTATTTCTGTCTCTGCTTGAATTAAAATACTTGTGTTTCTGGTAGACAGGAACACATTCAAAGATTGTAACAATGAAAGATTCATCTTCCAGTGGAAGATAAAAATGAAAGAGTTTGTCTGCTCCATTGTGGAAACGGTGAAAGTGAGGAATGAGGCAATGCTGCTGGTTTAGCAACAGTAGTGCTTCAGAAAGTTCATTGATGACAAGTTCAGTAAGGAAAGATGGTCTGCTTCTTCCTAACTGGATTTTACTCCTATTTCATCTGCGTTGACTCAGTAAACTTGTATTTGGTTTACTGTTGTATAAGGGGGACTAGAAGAACCAAATAGTTGGAACTATCATGCTTGCTTCAAGTATCTCTTCATTTTATTTATTTTTAAACTTTTTGCTGGTCAACAGCGAAGTGAAATTTCTAAGTTGAAAATGATACAATGGGAAAAGGTGTGCTTAGTAACCAAGCAAAAGAAAAGGGATGGAGTAGGGAGTATATCAGCTGATTAAAAACAAGATAGCACCTTTGTTTCTTCTGTGTGTCTTGCAATTTCTAACTGCACCAAGCATAGCTCTCTAGTTCTAAATTACTCCCTGGCATGGATCATGTTGCTATGTCTGAGCTGTCATGGAAACTGGCTGGAGCAAAGCTGGCTTATGAAGCACATACAAGACAGCACAAGCAATCTCTCTTCTTAAAGTATTTGCCTTCCTCTAAGCCTTCATTTTTGGTGTTTTTTTTTTTTTCTTTTTAAAGAAGATAACAAAGTTTCCTCTTTAAAATAGGACTCATTTTGTTTAATTTTAAAAACTCCCTGTTCTGCTGGTGTTTTGGATGATGGCTGTACCAAGCATTACAGCACACAAAATTAATTGCTTTGATTATTTACATCATCTAATGCAACCACTGTCAAGAGATTGTTTTGTTGCGTGGCTATACACCTCTTAGTACATTAATTTGCCTGCCAAAGTTAATACGTTCTTTTATTTTGGTAGTTAACCAGCAGTTTTGAGAGGTTGTGGAAGGACAGAGAAACCTTGTATGTTTACTACAGAGGAGTATTTTTGTTTGCATACAATAGCTCTGCTAATGCATAATACCCTTCAGTGTTTTTTTATGAACAGAGGTGCACTTTCCTCTGAGATACTACCCTGGTGAGAAAGTTTATTTTATCTTAAAAAAATGCAGGTATTGTAAGATGTACCAAGAACATACAGTTAAAACCAAGGATGTTTTCAAAAGCTGTTGTGCTAAAAATCATCAGGGAGTGGTATGTTGTTGTATACCTCATAGTATGTGTAAAGAGAATTTACTGTTGCTCTGTGCCTGCTTTAACCACATGATCTAGGAAGTTGCTCTTGGTCAAGGAGATAATTTCTAAGAGTCAGAAGGAAAGGAAGCTATAGGTGATGTCCTTCAAATTAACATGACAGGGCAAATGGGCCAGAAGTAGGAGTGACAGGTGGCACTGGCCACCTTACAGTGACATGCTAGTGGTCACTGTATGAAGTTTGGAGAGGAGATTGTTCAGGTGCCAGAAATCAGAACAGCTTTTCACAGGCCTGCCCTTCAGTGCTAAGTTGCTGCCTCCATCCGTCTGTTGAGCTGAGGACGTTATCTCACCTTTCAAATAGATTTTATTGGTTTTCCTGCATTTCACTAGCTAGACTCTTATTTCAAAATATGATTGTACTTCTTTGTTGAAAATGTCATTTAGGAATGAGTACATTTTTCACTTTTGTGTAATTCAGGAACTCAAAATATGTTAGTCTTTCTGGCAGACTGCTGAAATCCATCTGCCCCAGTATCTGGAACGAAGTAGTTATTGTTGCACTACTTGCAGGTCGTTTAGCTGTGATGGTGAGGTGTCTAGAGAAAGCAAGACATTTGGAGCCAGAGTGAGGAAATCTGTTTCATTAAACTACATTTGATCTGGAAAGAACTATGCAAAATTTATACTTACTGACAGTAACTTCAGATGGAGAGTTTTAATTAATACTGCACCATTTTTTCTCATAGATGTGCATTTTTAATTTTGTAGAACTTCTGTAATGTCAGAGTTCCATGGGAGATTTGCAGCCATGCCTCATCCTGAGCTCAGTTACAGGAGTTTACATAGGCAAGGCTTATAGATCTTACCAAAGGAGTGATCGCAAACCATCTACTTCCAAACCTGAAAGCTAGTGCTGAGGCATTCAAAGTTCCTGCTGCTGTAGCTCATAAAACGCAAACCATGGCATGCGAACCATGCTGTTTCTAAGAGCTGGAGTTGAGCATGTATGGTCCACTGAACACGTTTCATAAATCCTGGATTTAAGATCTTTTTTGGCACTAGGCTACAAAGGAGACTTTCAGCAAAACCCTCTTTTTCTCAGCTGGTGTGGAAGTTGTTGCATTTCTGGTGTACTTGGGAGAAACAAGAGCTTTTGCATTTTGTTGCAAGGTACAGGATTCAGCCTTTGAGAATAACAAGGTATTGAGTGCAAGTTGCCCCCCCCCCCCCCTTTTTTTTTGTGTGAAATTGAATGGTGCTGTCCCAGTGATTGTTTTGACTCATATCTGATTTGTCCAACTGTGATAAAGGATACTGAACAGCAGACTAAGCTCAATACCTAACAAAATAATTTAGTCATATAAGGTGGGAATGATTGGAAGTTCAGATCCTAGGCTTAGTCTGTTTTGTGATGCACGACTGGGTTTAGGTGGTTGTGGTTTCGTCTTGGATTTTTGTTTTGTTTTTGAATTCTGTGCAAGTTCTGTATTTCAGCGCACATAAACTTTATAAAAGTACTCAAGTTTAAATGCATATAGTGTAGAATAAACCAGGCTTTAAGTCATTGTTCCTTACTAATGACAGAGGTGATTTGGGGCAAATTTCCTTAGCAGTTCCCTTTTGCCATACCTTCTGTAGAATGGGGAAGCGTAAGAATGTTCCTTTGAATTGCTTTTCCTACCAAGTAGATGTGGGATCTGACAGTGCACCGTCATTGACAATTTGTCAGCAGGTTCTTGATTCTGTTTTCATTTAGATTTGCAAGGAGCCTTTTGTTAGAGAAGAGAGAGCCCTTGCTTACCTTGACTCCCATGGGAGACTTGGGTGGAAAAGACTGCTGAACGTTTGCATAATCATTCTCCCGCTGCTGTTTCAAATAGCGGCGAATTTGGATTCTCTTGAAGAAGTCCTCTCTGCTATAGGAGTGGCATCAGAAAGCATTATCTTACTTGGAGCTCCTCCTCCTACAGAGTGATAAGAGAGATCTGGGTCCAGCCTACTGTGAAACTCTTGGGTGATCTTTAACTCCTGTCATGGTGGCAAAAAGGCATTTTGTCAATAGTATATTTCGGCAGAAATTCAATAAAATGGCTCTGATGAAGACTTTACTTCTATTTAGTAAACCTGTAAGAAGAGATTATGGGATGGAATATAATTTAGCTGCTTAAAAATGTCAAGTTAGAATTAGGAAATCTCAAATTCCACTATGGAGGATTGAAGGTCTCCCCCCTCCCCCCCTTCCCCCCCCCCCCCCCCCCCCCCCCCCCCCCGCCCCCAGCTCTGAAGAACTGATTATCTGAGGCTGCCTTTGGTACAGCATGAAGACTGCTTGCTGCTATTGTCTCCTGCAGAAACAACACTTTCCTGCTAACTGGTTTAACTGTATCGAGTCCCTGAGCATGTTTTCCTCTAACCTGCTTTCAGGATTTGAGAAATGCTTCATAGCGTATATAAATGACAGCCAGAAAATGTGACAATAGTACTCTTTTTCCTGAACAGTTTTTGTTCTTTCCATCTGTCAAGCATTTGGTTTTTCTTGTTTCCCCTAGTGCTACTGCAGCAAAAATGCCTGCCTTTTGTTTATGTCTTCCTACACGGGCATCATGACATCATCAGTGATATTGCCAGGGGAAAAAAATATGCATAGCTGTAGCTAAACCAGCTGTTCGTTAGCAACCCATCTAGGCTGCTTTCGTTTCTTCTCATTAATGTATACGCGGTAGTGTTTCCTGCTTAAGAGATGTAGAAGGTTCTCAGCCACGAACCATCTGCTCGGTCCATGTCTTTGAGTAGATAAAAATTGTGGCACTTTAAAATACACTCATTCTTTAAAATGGAATTTTATATTAAACAAAACGAATGTGAAAGTCTAGAAGATATTCATCACTGGATTTAGCTGTGGGTAATTCTGTATCCTTTACTACCCATTTTTTATAATTCGGTGTAATCATGGAGACTGCATATCAACTGTTAGAAAACCTTAATAATATACAATGAGCAAGATGCAGAGAACAGTAAAAATATGGGAAATTTTGTCATTGATTTGCATGACGACACAGTAAAGCGCATGAATCTGTGTTGGTCACGCTTGCCCCTTCTTCCATGCAAATCAGCGGCAAAACTTCCACTGATGTCCACAGGACCAGAATAATGCCAACAATGAGCAACAAGCTGTCATTTATTCTAATGAGGGAGATCTTAAATAAACTAAGTAGGTATTTCATTTGTGGAATGTTAATGAGAAAACAATTTCTTTTTGCTGTCTTATATTTTCAAAATGCTATGAATTATTCCAGAGGTAATTGACTATTTCATAGAATAGCTGCATCTTTGCAATGTTAATGGTATGGTTAATTACGTGTTCAGCACCAGTTTTCAGGGCGGAGAAGAGATGTTCATTTATCATCACTAGCTGTATGTGAAGAGTTTACAATTAGAATATTAGGGGAATTCACTTTGCAGTCGGAGTTAAGCCATCTCCAAATATTTCAAAATGGATCGCTGTTACTGATAAAGTATCAAGTGAAAAAAATCATTAAATATTTATGTTTTTATTTAAGTGCTTCTGTAATGTTGAATGTAGATATTCACATATCCAGTATAAAATGTTTAAGTAAATATTAATTTTTTAAGCACTATAAAATGTTATTTACATTTAAAATCTGTGTTCAAAAATAAAAACACCAAACCCAAACCAAACAATCCCCCCCCCCCGCAAAAAAAAAAAAAAAAAAAAAAAAGCAACCACAAACCAAACCAAACCCCCGAGTATCACCAGCTGTTATCAAGAAGAGATTGGACTTCATTGTACTATAATTTGTCATTTGGATTTGAGGCTAATCCTTTCTCAAATGGCCAATTCTTATTCACCTGAATAGTCTCACTGAAAGCAGCAAAACTAATTTTATTGCCAAAGATTACAGGATAATGCCCTTGACTGATGAGACAAATATAAATCAAGGGACTGCTTTTTAGGAACAATTTTACATTCAGAAGCTCATCCTCTACGTAACATTGGCAGATTAAGTGTTGGCAAAATATTACCTCTTCAGAATATTAATTTCAGTGTGTGCTGTGTGTGGAGCAATGCAGACAATGCACGGGTTTTGCCACTCCCCACAAGAAAAAATTACTTTGAACAACTCTTCTGAATTTCTATTTAAACCTTGGTTGCAATGGGAGGAGTAATAATAATAATAATCATGATAATTAAAAAAAAAAGTGGTGGGGATTTCCATGACAACTGCTGTCTTAATGAGCTAAAGAAGGTAAAGCAGCCTTAGAATTTGTTATTCCTTCCTCATAGTAGACCTCAGCTGATAAAAATATCCATAGCCGGTGAAATCAGTGGCATGCCTGGCTTTCTCAGACAAAACTCCCATGTGATCACGCAGGCAGCCTCAGTGAGCCTGAAGCTGCTCAGCAAGCAGTAGGTAATGAGTCTTTGTGCAGAGCGAAGCTCTTGTGGCTGAACAATAAAGCATATGGTACCAGCAATAAAACACAGTGCTGGGAAATTTAAGAAGATTCTGCTGGAACTAGGAAGACAGTGAATATGTCAAACGTTATAAAATGATGATCTATCTGGTTTGGTTCCTAATTAATAAAAACAGTGCATGGATTGGAAAAACAACAATTTGAACAGGTCAGTTGTTTTATGGATTCTTCACACAGTTCACTATTTTAAATAGAAGCACGTTTTTTACTATTTCTCTTTTATTAGTAAAGCCAGGGTTTTTTTGCATTGTGTAAGGTGGAATTGGAAGGATGCACATCGATGTGATACCAAGCTAAATAAATTGTGTAAGTTATGTGATCAGATTTCATTGTAAAAATGTTGTTGTTATTATAATAATTTCGGTGCAATTCAGACTTCAATTGTGCATGAAAAACCGGATAGCAGGTAAAATCATATTTATGCTAGATGGATCATTTACAATATCATAAAATATTTAGTAACAACAATCTATTATTCTGCTATGTATTTGACACTAATTCTCTCTCAGTAGGAAATTTGTAGTGTCTGTGTTTGGTTAAAAATAATATTACATTGGAGCATATCTAACAGTGCACTTACATTTGATTTTTTTCCTCCGCATTTTTCTTGGATAGTTTTTAAAGTGGTGGTTACTGTTATTTTTAATGCAATTGCATGCACACAGGCACGATACGTTATAACCCTCTGCGTTTATTTCGCTCTAATACTAATGCAAAATACGTTGTTATTTTCCAAGCAAGTATTTATTTCTCATAGTAGTTCTCGGTCGATCGTACCTAGTATTTTATGGAGAACCGCCCCGGAAGATTTTAGTGGCCCGTGTGTGTTTTACAGAGGACAGGATAGGCGTTTAATTTCTCTGTTGTATCGCATCACATAGAAATTGGCCGTGTGAAAGTTTTTATCCGTAAATCTCTTTACAGTAGCGTTTTTCTTTCTTCTCTATCATGAACTGGAAGGGCCGGCGGTGCCTCCGCGGGGCAGCGTTGGGCTGGAGGTGTTGCAGCAGCGGGGAGCGGGAGCCCTGAGGAAGCGCTGGGGGCACGGATGGCAGCGGGCAGGGTGGGAGCAGCCCGCCGTGCTCCCCGGAGCGGCCGGGTTCCCCTGCGGACCGGTCTTTATAAACGCCCATGGGAATCGTTTGGGAACAGCTGGTTTGTGGCGGTGTAAAGCGGGGGGCGGCGGGGCCGGTTCGGCCGTGGGCCGGGCTATTGTGTCTGTGCGTGATGCTAATGCCGTGGCCGAGCCGGGCGCCCGCGCCCCTTCATCGGGAAAGGGGCAGAAGAAGGGGAGCCCGGGCTCCGGCTGCCCGGCCGGGGGCTGCGGGTCTCCTTGGACGCGGCCGCGCCGGGCGGGCTGGCTCTGGGGCGGGGGCGGCGGCACGAGCGAGCGCAGCCGCCAGGCTCCGGCGGGGGCCCGCGGCCTCGGCGGCGCAACGGGCGATGGCGGGGGCCGCGGCACGGCCGCCCCAGCGGGACGCTGTCCCGGAGGGCTGTGCCCGGCATGCCCCGCGGCGGGGGTGGGCCCATGCAAATAAGGAGGCGGGGCGGGCCCGGCGCGGCGGGGGCTGTTGCGCTGCCTCCAGGTACGGCGGCGGGGCGGGCGGGGGAGCCGGAACCTGCCCGCTTGGCTGCCCCGCGGGTGCGGGGCGCCGCGGCTCGGACCCTGCGCTTCCTGCCCGGGCTGCGCGGGTGCGGGGCGGAGCGCGGGTGACCCTTGCGGATAGCTCCGTGCGGCGCTCCCGGGCGGCGGGCCGCGCAGCCCCCGCGCTTCCAGGTGCGGCAACGCGGCCTGGCTCGGAGGACGAGGTTCTCCAGCTACGAACACTGCTAAAACCGAAGCGAAGGTGCTGTGCGGTCACTGTATTAAGATGCTTTTTCTGTAAACAGTAATCGTGTATCAGACCCCAGGTACAGCTTGGCATCGCTCCGCAAAGGGCCTTGTTCGGGTGTAGACAATGGAGCTGGAAGGCCGGCCGGGTCGTTCCTGCATCACGCTGCTCCTGTGCAACCAGCAGTTTGCGCCACGGAGAACGCTGGTAAATCCGTAGTGACACCTGCGGTATTTACCATCTGATGCCGTGAGGTAGCACTGAACGTGCCCCTCTGCGCTAATCTCAATGGAGAAAATAAAGCAGCATAGAGTCATGCAATTATCATATAATTACCATATTTGTCTAAAATGAGTACAGCGGATTTTAAGTTTAGATTTATGAGGCAGTTAAGTACTTACAGTAAGTATGTATATAGATGAAATTAACAGCATGCACTAAAATAACAATAGGAACATCCCTTTGGAATAGCATTCCCGCTGTTATAATGGAGTCACAACTTTGCAGTACACCTGCCTTTTCCATACATGCATGCAGAAAGCAAAAACCCAAACGGTTTTCCTATGGATCTGGCACTCCATGTTCTAAAGTGCTCCCAGTATTAAGTTATTTGAAGAACTTAAAAAGATCCAAAGAATTCCTGAAGCAAACAGGTGTTCTGTGCTGCTGCCAGGTGATGGTAATTTGAAAATACACTGTTTTCCCTCATCTAAGCTCTGTTGATAAACTATGGTTTGTATAAAAAAATCTGTGCTGCAGTTTGTATGCTGTATGTTGAGCTCTTTTAAGCATCATAAATAGAACCAGATCTTTTTGCATGCATTGGGCATTTTGGAGACACAAACATGATTCTGATCTGCTGTGTTACTGAAGTTCAGTCTTAATTCTGCTAGTCTTAATTTACTCGCAGACCTGAGAAGCCCGAGTGCGGTGTATAATGTTTTGGTTTAGACATGCACGTTTATTGTGTATCTTAGATTTTTGGTCTCCTTTGTTTATTGGAAAGAGGAATTTGCATTTGTTGAAAAACATGTTGAATGGGACGGATGCAATATTTGCATGATAAAGTTTTAAGTTTAATATTATTTGAAGACATGTAAGTCATGGTGTAGGGTACATAATGGCAATTGTTTGGAAATTCATTCCAAAGCTTAAATGTTTTCTCTGAAATAGCAACAGATGATTATGCTGCCTAAAACTCTTATTTGCCCATAGAAGGTACTTCTGGTAACCAAACCTTGACGCTTAGGGTTTTTTTTTCCCTCCGAACAAGCAGATGGAAGGTCAGGTTAAAGTGAGGCAGGTAAACTCTATTAAAATTTGGTAAAGCTGTCTGAAATCAGATAAATTTACAAGTAGCCAAGAATCAGTATCTCTCTTTATCCTTGCTGGGAACCAGTTATGCTGAGAAAAACTGGGTTATGAATTTGCCTTTCCCTTAGTAAAACATCACCAGACACCATAACATCTTTAAAATGTTGATGCCGTTTGAAGTCCTACAGGTAAATTTTGATTACTGTTGCTTACTCTTGTTTTGATTACTCTTTTGTAGGGATTGAGTGTAGATGAAAGACAGGTATGACTCCTCTGCAAATGCACGCAAGCCAAAAATATTTACTAGGGTAAAACAGCTCTGGGATAAATACGACGGCTTTGGTTTCTCCATCTCTTCACAAATACGGATACAGTGTTCTAATGAAATCTGTGATAAATGGGAGTTGTGAATAATTTGTAACAAAAAAAACCCCAAACTGGAACATTGTGGGCTTTTTCCTCTTTCAGATATACATAGAATTTTCTCTAGCAACTCCCCTTCCTCTAGTCTTAGCCCCTATCCTCCAAAAAAGTTTGCATTTCTAGCACCTCTGCTTTTGTTCTTCATCACTTCATATCTTTTTTTCCACAATGAATTAGGTAAGATGAAAAAAGGAATATAAATGTGTATCACCATAAAAATTTGCTAGAGAATCTGCTTAATATATAAATTGTCTAAAAGTGGAATCAGGGATAAAAGGAAGAGGATCTCCTTGAGTTTTTCAGGGGTTTGTATGTTTAATGCAAAAATACAAGCAAGGATACTTCTTAAAACTTAACATGAAAATGTATTGGAGCACTTGTATTTAGGTTTTCTGATAGATGGCTTTTGGTTACTACTTCATAAATCATTTCATGAAATGCTTAACTTGATGTCCTGGTTCAGTTTGGGGCTGGTTGGTATCCTTCTCTTTCATAAGCAATAGGGATTTGCATATTTATTTTATTGTTTAATGTGAAGTAGGAAATACAGGGTGCATGGTACGGAGCCTGACCCTCATCAGTCTTTCTGAGGGATGTGGGCAGGAACTAGAACATCATTTACTGATTGTAGCATCGCCATCCGTGTAGTCCTGGATTTTGATGAGGAAATGCAATCAAGTGATACTGTTATGTAGGGTAAGGCTGCAGAGTAAATAAACCTCCGTGGTAGTTGTAGCTTTCATTAGCGTGCTGCCCCTTCGAGGGTAGTGAGGGGAATTTGGGGTCACGTTACATTTATTTATCTCATACTGGTAAATCATTTCTGTGCTTGCCTGTAAATAAGTCGTGTTTTTCATCTGTGCTGTGAATCAGGATAAATTGGTCTGTGTTGAGCACTGTGCTGCTGTGGCTATTCTGGTGTCCGTGCCTGTGCTGGCTGGTCTAGAGCTGGTCCGGGGGGCTGCAGCCCCTCCGATAAAAGTGCTATCTGTGTAAAGCAGCGGGGGCTGCTGTGGTGCCTCTGCAGCTGCTGGCACAGACCACCGGGCTGTGGGGCGACAGGGGGGCTCTTCTCCCAGCTGGGGGTCGCAGCACGGGGAGGAGGGCTGCCCCTGGGGGGGTGCGACAGGGCTCCGCCGTGCCCCTGGGCATCTCCCACCTGGCGAGCGGCTGGCTAGTGGTGCTCCTGGGGAGGGTGAAATAGGCTGACGTGGTGGCGGCTTCAGGAGAAGGTTGGGGTTTTTTTGACTAGGGATCTGAATTTTGTAATGAACTTCTCAGTGATTGAAAATCTGTTCTTTATTATAATTGAACAAAGTCTCCTTTTAATGTAGTATGTTAAAAAGCTAAGCTGGTTTGCAGATGTTTTCAGTTGTACTGCCTAAGTGATGGCAATCTCCAGTAAATACCACTTGTGTGGGGGTAAAAGGGTAAACAAAAAAACGTTGAAAGCCACAAAATGTAATTTATTCATTGTTTTTAGTCTGGACAGATAATGATAGTGCTCTTTACTTCCAGCGTGAACTGTGACAGCTGAGCAGGCTATTCTCCAGCAAATATTTTTGTCTTCAAGCGTTCTATTATGGGGCGCGGAGGGTAACCCCACGGCTCTGGGGGGGCTTGGAGTGCTTGCAGAGCCACCGTGGCTCTGCTTTCTTGTAGCACCAGAGTCTTTATTGAACCATTCACTTTCAGAGTCGCTCAAGGTTCAACTTTGTAGCTTTCAATTAAGTCACTCAGTTGTTTACCCTTATGCCCTTCTCACAGGCTCTTATTTCTAAACAAACATCTTTTAACAGTAAAATGGAAAAGTGAAAATTGCAGAGTATTAACCCTCTCATTTTGGCTCCCCCGGAAATCACAGAATTACCAGAGATTTCATAAAGCAGAATATCATAAAATATATTGAATAAAATAGAATATCTCGGATTAGAAGTGTAAGCCACATACCTTCACAGCAGTGCTTTTCAGGAGAGTGTAGGGCAGATAATTAATTTTGTCCCAGCAGAGTCCTCCGGCTGAGGTGTCGTTGAACGGTCATAAGGTGCTTCCAAGTCAGGCTGTGCTGTGGGAATGGGCTAGCGGCTTGGTTCCTATTCATCACTGTCCTGGTGACAGGAGTGCCTTGGGAATTGAATGGGTACATACTTATTATTAGACCTGCAGCTCTTCTGTCAGCGTTCTGGAAGAGTTTTCAGCTTTGAATTACAAAGTGAATGGAAAGGGATTTTTAGGCATGTTTATTATGATGCCAAGTCACTGCAGCCATAAACTCCAGATTTTCTTTAGTCTTACAAAAAAGTTAAGAGAGTCAACGTACAATTCCAATGCAGTTGGGATCTAATTTTAGGCCAGTCTTACTGTGGTCTGTAGCTTTACATATTCATGTTGTGATAACACCATATATCCTTCCTATGTGTGCCTTTGTGTCGGGTTTATGAAGGTGCATGTGCACAGGTGAGTAAGGACCTACGTGTAATTTTTGCTGGCCAAAAGTGTGACGTGACTGTTGCAAAGATTGGCTGTGAATACGCGCTTTAAAAATCCTACCTTTTGAGGTGGTCAGTTATTGAAATTAGTGAGGAGGATGCTGGCTTGCAGAGGAGCATTTTAGTTTATTGGTTATGCATGTTTTGTCTTCACAAAAACCATCTCATTCTGTGATGCTGTGGTAACTAACTTTGGGAATTTGAAATCTTAGTGTAGCTGATCTTTTTGACTGATTTCTTAAGGAAATTAGGCCGAGGCACTTATGACTTCTCTGTGCCTATTACATGGTTTGATACATCTATCATCTTTTCCTTGTTTTTTTTAGCCCATTTCAGCTGAGCTTGAAAGAAAAATAGTAGATCTTCTTCAAGTATTGTGCAAATGGGTGGTAAGGTAGAAAAGAGAGACTGTTAGTTCACACCAGTAAAAAAAAATAAAATAAAATTATTGTGACTAAGTCCCCAGTTATCAGAGTAACCACACAGAGAACTGCTTAAACACTGTGACCCAGGGATAGAGCATCAGCGAACCAAACCCCCTACTGTGCCTCAGGTAGTCCATCCAGAAGAAGCAAATCCATAAAGAATCAAGTTCTGTTGGTTTGTCAGAATTTATTTTTTTTGTAAACTTCAAATTAAATTCTACTTGTATTTTCTAGGTGATAACTGAGTAACTTATTTTTACCTTGTGCTGTTATTAAAAGAGAACGTGAATTATCAACACTGCTCATATATGTGTCAGTGGCAGGAGGAATCTTATCAGTTGTGGTATTGTATAAATTCACTATTTTCTGCATGTAGTAATTTGTTGTGCATGTTATGGGTTGTTTTTTTTTTTTTTTTTGGTGAATTTCCCACATCAGTGTTTATTGTTGAAATAATGATATTGCTAAAAATCTCCAGGGTTTTTTAAATAAACATACTGGTTTTCTTGGTTGAATAGTTACACCATCTATGGTGAAAACTCAAAAAGCAAATAGAAACAAATGCTAATTTGTCATCTTTAAGGTTTAAATGCCGTTTTTTGTGGGCCTGAATGTCTACTTAGGACTGTCTTGGGTGTGCATTAAACCTGCAGGTTGTAACATTACAGGTTGGTTGTACATTGTGCTTGATTTAGATAGAAAGCTTGAATTATTACAGCCATAAAGCTATTTTTGAAGATAGTAGTTTCAAAACATCACAGCCTTCCAGTAGATATTAATAATTTATATTTTCCAGTACGAATAGTTTTATTGACTCTGTTCTCCGGGGAGAAAGATGCACTTAAACATCTTTTTACTAACTTTGGCTTCACTTGAGGCCAAGCCTTGAATGAAGTCATGATTCTATGCTCATGGCATGGAGCTGGATTTATTTCATTGGTGGCAATTGAATGTTGGCTCCTGCTGACCAAAATTCTTTTTGTTAATATGGGCCTGTTTCATATACTCTTCCTCAAATATTTCTGCTGAAGAAAATAGTAGGGGTTTTGGTATTTTTGAGCTGCTGTTTAGTTTCTACCATTTTCTTTCAGCTTCCCAGCAGAAAAAGCCACAGAGCAACCTCTTCAAGTTGTGTTTTGGGCTACTAGAGATGCCAGTCTATCACTAAGTTGCTGCTAATAGCCGTGCCAGATATTTATCTGGTGCCTTAAAAATGCTCACAGCCCTGTGAAGTTATTGGAGAACTGGCTTAATGATGTTCTTTCTAATTTTACTATTTATTAGAAAGATGAAACCAAGTTTTTTGTGCTTTTGGTGTTTAAAAAAAGAAAAAAAATAAAAAGCTCATCAACCCAAAATCTTTTGATTGGTTGCTTGTCAGCTGCAACCAAAAAACAAGCTGCAAAGAACCAAGCTCATAGCATAAGTTTTAAATGACTTGTTATTGAAGTTGGATGACTATTGTGGTATCAGGGGCTCCACACCAGTTTCTGTGTTCTCCCTCACTGCAAACCTGGAGGCTCCTGGAGATCCCAGATCTGTGTCAGTGCTTGCACAGGAGAAGGTTTGCAGCTGTGCCTTTTCTTGGATGGATGTGACAAGACAAAGGCATCGGGTTGGACAAAATCATCTGCCAAGCTGGAATTTGAACACTGAATTAAGGAAAGTTGAAACAGTCTCCATTAGGGAACGTGCTGAGCATGCCTATTGTATAACGCTGCAGCGATACTAAAACACAAATGGCTGCTGGCTGCGCACAGGCAGTTCTTGAATATCTCAGGATTTGGTGCATAATAAACTAAGACAATTTTTCATGCTACCAATGTGATGAATTCTTAATAATATTTGTTAAGGCATATTAAACATCTACATTAAATGTGTGTACATAATTAAATTTTATCAGTGTATGACAAAAGAAAACCTATGTCAGAAGAGCAACATTTGCAGAGCTAAGCAATGAGTAATTGGCAAACACCATAAATTTTGCCATCGTGTGACCCTTTACTGTGTATTTATTTTGCTATCCAAAGCAATGTATATTCATACTTCAGAAACGCCTGTTGAAGCTAGGAATATATTTCACAAGTATACTGCAAATGGTCTTAACTGTATTAGGGCAGCATTCTGCTTCACAAATTAGATCTACTGGGAAGCTGGGTATATTAGTACAACTGATCTGCTTCTGCTGATTGTGCTGGCTTGTTCAAAGTGAGCAGAGCTAATGCAAATCCTCAGCGGTATGTTCAGATATGTAACATAGATGAATACCTGCTGCATGGTAATGTTCAGCTTTGAGGACTCCTGTATTTTTTTATGTCTGCTTTGTTTACTTTCTTTGTATCTGGCCTCCAGTGATCATGACAGTGCATGGCTTTGCTGCTTCATTTATATTTCTCTTAAACAGTGAAGGAAATTTGAAACTCAGCATTTTCAGCTCAGAGTCCAACTTCTGTAGGAAAGGACTTTTTTTATAACCTTTTGCTTTGATCCCCTCTGATCTTTTTTCCTCTCTCCAGTTATACCTCTTCCGCTGTGCTGTTATTCAGTCAGTATTGTCATTCTCAAACTGAGTAATTTAGGTAAAATTTCATGTGTTTAGGCACAACTTTGACATTTGAGAGACGTCTCCCCTAAAAATGTCAAGTGTTTTCCTTAAAGTTCGTGGGAGTGAGACTGATTTTCAACCACTGTAATTGCAAGATTTTTTTTAATCATCATTATTAACACAGATAAAACAGTTTATCTCTTTTCACTTTGAAAATATTTTTGCCAAGTTTAAACATAAATGAAGGTATGTATGAAATTTTCAAAGGAGATGAGAGAAAATGAGCAAAAAGTGAGAGAATAAGAGTGTTCCCCTTTCCAGAAGAATGTATTTAGAGGTCAGTGTAGCCAGCATAATTGATTCCTGCCAGAGGCAGTATAAATTTATATATTTACCCTTGACTTGACTTTTAGCCTATATTTATTTAGCCATTTAAATTGGTGTAGCCGTTTCTTTTGTCCATCCCTTTGGCAGTCTCGTTGTTGACACTTTCACTTCGCTTTCTCTGCATTTGAAGTCATAATGGCTGGAAATATTTTTGAAAGAAAGTGTGTGGTCTTACAACCGAATACCGTGTCACTGTAATTCCAAGTGTTAATGCTTTCTCAGTTGAAGCAAGCATTGTGTAGTACGAGGATTATTTCCTCATAGGGAAGTTCTGACTAAATATTTAAATTGTAATTTTGACATTACGTTAGCTATGATATGCAAACTCAATGTTTTAAAGATGTAATTAAGGGTGTTAAGGGAGCTGAGTTGGTTTTAAGGTGGCCAGAACATAAACTAAAGGAATCCGATTGCCTTTTATTGAAGGGGAGAGGGATTAATGTTCAGAAAAAGAATTTTGAAAGTGAACAGGCCAAGCTGTGATTCCCCTGGAGATCCTATTATTTAATACATCTGCTTTGTTTTTCAAACATTTCCTTTTAAAGTGCTTTAGAATTGATCAGAATCCCATTGTGTTTGAAGGCAAGGCAAAATTACAGTGCCAGCAGAGCTCGTTTACTGATGCTGAGGCCCAGTGACATGCTGCAGGGAGGAGCGTGTTTCCTAGCAGTGTCGGCACGGCTGTACAATACCCTGTCCTTGCAGTGACTCTGAACAGAAACACTTCTTGTAGCGAGGGTGGGCTGTGCTCGTTTCGGGAGTAGTCCCCAAGTCACATCTCCTTAATGAAATAAGAAGCAAGGGAATTAGAGGTTAGATGTTTTAATCCCCAGCGTCCGCGTGGTTACCCTTCAGCATAGAACCACCGCCCGGCTCTTTGCTGCAGGAGCTCCCTGCGCTCCACAGCCACGGTCCAGTGCCCATCCCTGAAGGCAGGCACGTAAACCTTCCCTTTCAAGAACAGAGCATAGGTCACTCTTAAAACATCTGTCTTGTAAAGGTCTGCTGCTGAATGGGTTTCCTGTTAACGGACGCAGTAGTTTAACAGCTAAGGAACCCACCACGATTCTGGGGAGCTGAAGCTGTTGTTCGGTAGGTAATTGCTGCCGCCAAGCTATAGCTTAGTGCGAGCACCCGAGTCATTTGCCTAGGTGGAGACCATTCCACTGCATAGAGAAGAACGCCAAGATTCACAACCCAGAGCGGGTGTGTGCAGGTAGCGTGCCAGGTGCTGTGCTGTATTTATCAGCCTTCAGGTACATAAACAGTCCCTCGTGGGTTTGGGCCTGGCCCAGCCTTTCTGCCCCTGTTCCTTCTCAACGTGCTCTGCGCTCATACTCCCTTTCGCTTTGTTCTTGGACACCTTGCTTGGAAGAACACCAAGTTGCAGGCTCCCAGGGAGACCTGGACTTGAAGTTATTCAGGCATCTCATACCTCTAACTTCTGGGTATATGCAGAAGTGGCCTTTGTACTAGGGGAACTTCAAAGTGAGAAAGCGAGACCCTGAAAAAGCTCACGTGCCTTTGAAGAAGACAGTTCGGTGACAGATGGGGAGAGCCTTCAAGGAAAGGGGTTTTGATCTGAGGACCAGTCAAAGGCATTGGAGGCATTTAATAAGATACTGGTTTCTTGGTTGAAAGCAGCTGTTTCTCATTCAACAAGCAGTAATCAGCCATGTCCCCTTGCAGGGGCTGGGCTGAGCAGGTGTCACTGCGAGGTGGTGATGTGCACCTGCCGAGACTGCACATCACTCCTGCTTTTGCTTCTGGTCCTAGGCGATCCGGCAGCGGTTCCCAGAGCAGTCTCAGGGCAGCTGTATTGGGGACCAGTGCTCCCTGTATGTTACTCTCAAGAGCTGGATACCTTCTGACGGGAATCCATGTCTTGTTCTGGGAATCGTTAACTCAGAATTGGGAAGAATCTGTTTGAATAGTAACCGAGTGCACAAGTGTGTTGAGACCTGCACAGTTTTTTGCTCACTTTCTCATCCTTGTTCTCGCTGATCAACACTTCAGTTACCACATTAAAAGTGGAATAGCGTCAGCAAGAGGCTCTGCTGCTCTGAGGAGTTCCCCAGAGGTGGCTCGTAGGGGTTGCACAGCGGTGAGCAGAGCGTCGGCGGTAACATGGCGGGTGCTTTCGGAAGCTGCAGCAGTTAAGCAGACTCCTCAGTTCTGGGATGAGTAGCTTGGTGCCGCAGTTCCATTTGCACCTCTGTCACCATTCTCCCCCTGCACACCTCCACAAGTATAAAGGCATTTCCTAATTCCATACAGGATCAGCAGATGCCCTGCACCTCCCTTGGAATATAATCGCTGTTGGCGACTGAAATGGGAACATCACTGTAAAACAGCAAGACCTCAGTGACTTCTCTTCAGCTATTTCACTTTGTGGGGAGTACTGTTATGTGTGGAGTTCTATCCCGTTCACCAGGCTGCTAGACACCGGAGCATTTCTGCTGCTGTTCGCTGTCCAAAATACCGTAAAGACAAACGGCTGTGATTTTGAAGTGTCTGTGGCTGTAGTTTTGGGAGATGTGTTTTGTTGCGGGTTTGCCCCCCAGCAAACTAATAATGAAACTTGTTGCCTCAGGAGAGCAAGTCAGATGAATTTAGAAGAGACTGTGCACTGTCATATAGCAACATTTCAGCCTTGTGCTTAGGGGAAATTGACTGCAAGGATGAGGAAGCATAGCCATGTATCTGCAGTAGTTGTGGCTGGATTTCTCATCCCATTGCCTTCCACTGAGGCGTTAAATCGTGACTACTGCTGGAAACAGGATATTAAACTTGGTGCAATCATGTATGTGCTTCTCAGAGCTTTTGCTTTCTAAGAGGTGAATGAATTCCCTTATTGTAAAACTTCTGTTCTAGTCCTTGTAATTAAATAATACCATAAAAATGTTGTATAATGTATCCATAATTTCTAGTTTTGACTTCCAAAGGCAAGTTTAAACTTGCCCATGACTCCCTCCTGCTGTGCTTAGGAGCTGGCAGACAATGTAAGATGCTTTGTCAGCAAAGCAAACCAAGTAATTAGAACTAAATTTCTGTTGTGCTGGGATGAAACCATGAATTCTTTGCCACCTCAGTCCTGGGATTTCCTGTAGAGAGACTTCAGTGTTTTCTGAATTATAATTTTAAATTAGTCCTATGGACTCTGTAACCTGGTGAGCCTATCAGGTTTTTAATTGCTGCGTTTTTTTCTCTCAGCTTCATATACCTACCCTTATACTGTTCAAGCTTCATATCAAGCCAAAGTTGGTTGCAAACCTCTTCACACTGTTGCTTTGCTTTTTTCCAGGAGGGAAACTGGTGTTGGAGCTTGAAGGGAGCTGTAGGACGCATAGGAGACATTGAAATGACTTGGTACTAGACCAGGTGTGAGCAAAGATACCAGAGGATCTGCTGAAGTGCTGTGCTTACAGGGTCAGAACATAGCAGCTACATCACTGAGACTACCTCTGTATTAATTCAAGAGATAAAAAAAGATGCAGGCTAAGGACAGTGTTCTCTGGCTTGTGCTGCCAAGTGGCAGGGTATGGTTCTTGTCCACAGTGGCTAAGCTGTCAGCCCTCTGCACAACCCCAGTGCCGTCATCCTGGCTGCCTGCTAGGAATGGTTCTGGCACCTGCTTCATCTTGTGTTATCAAGGAGAGTGCCAGGTGGCCTGGGCCAAAACTCTGAAATGTGCTAATTGTTAAACAGTATGGCCAGTGCTGGAGTCTCTGCCTTAACCTTGTCATCCTTACTAGTAGCCATTTAGCCTAGCATATGTTAGCTTCCTGACAGATTTATGGTTTTTTAAAACATATAACCATAGAAATGTTGGTTGGAAGGAGTCTCTGGAGGTTATCTAGTGCAGCTTCCTAGATGGAGCAGAATGCAGCAGGCTCAGAATTAATGAGTCCTAAAGGTAGCTGCAGGGATTTAAGAAGTTCTGTTTCAGTGAGGAATGTACATTTCTTTTCCTTTCTTTTTTTCTGGAGTTCAGCGGGATTTGGCAGAAGCCTGTGGTAAGTCTGTAGTGCTAGGCTGTGTGTCCTCCTGGGCAAGTCCAGCACGTCATCAATACTGGACAGACTTTTCACCTGGGTAGGTATCAGTGCTGCTGGCCTGTGCCGTGCTGCAGGTGGCATGGTGGTAGCTCCGTGTCCTCTGAGCAAGATCCAGTTGTTCTTGAACTCTCCCCAGTTATTTAAGGGGATTTCTCTTTGATTATGTGCGGTTCATGTTACATTTCTACCTCTGCTGCTAAATTTCTGCTTGAATACTTTGCTTTATAATCTTCTGCTCAACTTCAGGAATATATTAGGCATCCCATTTCTTAACGTGGGAAGGAGGGAGTTTGAGAGGCAACTGGGTCTCTGAACGGGGTGGGGAATTTCTGAATTCCAGGCATTTATTGAGCGCTAAAACATATATGGTCTTTGTGGCTTCATTGTCTCTTTATCTGTCTGTAGTACTGGAATTGTCAGATGGATGTCTTACAGGGGTGATGTGAACACTGAATAGATGTCATGTATTTGGCAATGGGAACTGTAGTGTTCTTGATGATTTCTTCTTACTTAATTTCATCCCTGATTGTGAGCATTCCTTCTTGCTGTGGCAGCCAAGGAAGGGACCAAATGTGGGCGTTTCAAAAGTCCCTTTTTTTCCTTGTTTGAAGCTTCACAACATAACCTAGCAATCAGGGATGCCTTTGACATCAAAATGGGAAAAATACTCCCTGAAAGCAATCTGTTACACATTGTTTTAGTGAAATAGCCATCTCCATACATGTCAAGTTAGACTTGCCACAGGTTTTTCCTTTCCTGTGGCTTCACAGTCTCCTAATTAATTATATCTCATTTCATACTAAATGTTTAGTGAAGACTGGAAGTGGCAACTTAATGGTACTTCTAAGTAAAAACGCCTTTGGAGGTTATGACTGCATATTCTACAGTTGGATGTTTCAGTGCCTCATTGCCTCTGTTCCTGTTGCAGGTGCATGTGACAGCATTGCAGCGATGAGTGGAATTTTAAAGAGGAAGTTTGAAGAAGTTGATGGCTCCTCACCTTGCTCCTCCGTGCGGGAATCAGATGATGACATTTCTAGCAGTGAAAGTGCTGACAGTGGTGATAGTGTCAATCCATCCACTTCTAATCATTTTACCCGTAAGTACTAAAGTTGTGTATCTGAAGAATTCTTTCCGTTCCTCAAAATAAAATAAAATTTATGGTTAGATAAACATGATGATTTTAAATTGAACAGATGATAAAATAGACTCTCTGTGGTGTTCAATTTGGGACTTGCTGAAAATGACTTAGCAAACTTGCACTCTTTTGCCTTCTTGTGAACTGTGTAAGACTATTTGTCATTTTAAAAATTTGATTTCACTTGGAAGACCCTACCTATCCTGCTGTGTGAATTATGTAGCTGTTTGTAGTTAACACTGGGAGTTGTGCTTAGGGTATTTCAAACAGGTGCTGCAGGGAAGGTGCTTTAGGTGAGTGTGTTTAATTTCCTTAGATAAGTGTAGTGCAACTGTCATCTATCTGCAGTATTGAGTTGGTGAGAGTTCTTCTCCAATGAAAATAAGCTTTCTTTTATTTGGAATTGTGCAATAATGTGCGTGGGACACATTATTGCAATAGTTTCTATTCTTCATGTAGGGGAGGGTGTCTCTAATACCGGGCAATGGTTTGGTGTACAAATAAGAATTTGGTTTTAAGTAAGCAGAGCTCTGCATGCAATGTATATATCTGGGAAGAATGCATTTACCGTTTGTAGTTTACGGTATTTGTTTTATGTGGTTATACTGTTAAGAGTGAACAGCATGTTTTAAGAAGCAGGGGTTTGCCTCCCTCGGCTCTTGAGTATAGCCCTCGCCACTGGAGTTAGTGGCTGTAAGGCTGTTCTCTTAAGACTGTGGGTGAGGCTCCTCGTCACTGCCCGTAAACAACGTGATCTTTATAACTATGTGGTTCAGATTGTGACTAGAAATCATGTTTGTAGCATGTGATATGAATGTTCTTGTAACTGATTCATCTACTTAATGCTGCTGTGCAGTTTGAGCTAGGGTTTGGATATGCGGATCTGAATCCTCTTTGCTTTAGTATGAAACATTCCTATGCAAAGGGTTACACAGGCATAAATTTTTCAAATGTGTTTACATCTAACAATCTTGATGTGGTATATTATATTTAAGATGTAGTAGTAGTAAGGGAATCAGTTTTATTGAAATGTCACAAAGGGGTAAGTGACCCAGGGAATCTCTTTGGTAGTATTAAGAAATAGCTTGATGACAATATTATCTGCATGCTGATCTTCTAACTTTGCATCTGTTTAAGGACTTAGATGATTATTCAGCCTAGACTGAAAGCAGTCCTTTCACATGAATCAGTCATTGCCACCCACATCAAGACAGCAGTTTTATTGTGCATGTACGGATAGAATGTTTGAGCATTGGAACAGGCTGCCCGGGGAGGTGGTGGAATCACCATCCCTGGAAGTGTTTAAGAAATGTGAAGATGGGGTGCTTAGGGACATGGTTTAGTGGTGGATTTGGATCCAACTGGGTTAACAGGTGGATTTGATGATCTTAAAGGTCTTTTCCAACCTAAATGATTCTGTGATTTCATGGTTCTGTGAATACAAAGGCAGCTCATAATTCAGGGGAGAAACGTGGAAGCTGTAATGCGTGCATGTAACAGTAAGCTTTGATTGTAGTTGACACAATAAGTGACTTAGATCTGTAAGGGAAACGTACATTTCAGTGTTATCATTAACATATTATGGATACTTGTGGCCAGAGCAATAAACATTTATCTGTGCACATGCTCACACGCATATATATTACATTTTTAAAAAATACATACATGTGTCAATTGGCAATACAGAAATAAATTATTGCATGTGCATTGATAATACTTTTTTAAAAGTATTGTCTTTAATATAGAAGCAGCAGCCTAAATTCCATGTAATCAACACAGAATAATCCCAGTGTTATATAAGGCTGGTTTGGGAAGGCAAGAATTGAACAGTTGCTTGGTGCTACATTTGAATAGGCAAATCTCAAGGTCCTCTAGTCTCCAGAAGTCTATTCCTTGTTTCTGTACCACTGGAACATGGCATCTTTCAGTGTCACTGTAGTTCAGCATACTTGCAGGAGCTTGATAAACGTGGTAATTTTTTGTTGGTAAGAAAATAGAGGATCCTGATGCTCAGATGAAGTATAGAATGGAAAGGTGGCTTTATCCCTACCTAATTATTTGCATCTTGCATCCAGACTCTCTTCCAGTATGCATCATTATTTTGTAACTATACCAAGGACACTCCATGTTGCATCTGGTGGGGAAGTCAGATTTTGTTAATTTATTGTTAAAATGCTGCAAGTGAGATTTTGTGCCGCCTTTTTCTTTCTTAGTGTTGAAGCACATCAGTTACTTACATGTTTACATGATCAAATGCACCAATTGAGCAGTGTTAGAAAATCACTTAGCTAGCCTCAGGCACACCTGCTGTATCTAAGAGCAACTCTCCCTGAAAAGGTGATGATGTGTGATAGTAAAAGTTAATGCGTGTTTGCAATAAAAATTAATCATGCTTATATTTAATATAAAAGGAGTAAAGATACTTGACAAATGCTGAAAGATGTTTTTAGCTTGATAAATGACTACCTCAGCAAAAAAGCAGGGTTTTTTTTTGTTGAGGTTGGATTTGTATTTCTTCATAGATTTTACTAAGTTTTCATGTGCATTGATTCTGGAAGGAATGTTTTAATTGGACAACTAGTAAATTTTTTATACACGCAGGATTTGTTTTCATTTTGGTATCAGTTGGTTGACATCAGTTGTGTATGATGTTGGATGCTTTTCAAGGCAGGAGCACTTTTCTTTGCACATACTTAGATACTTTAATTTTTTTAACTTGCAGATCTTTTAAAACATATTATTTGGAAAAGCATATTTTGAGTTCTAGGAGGTGATAAAATATGAACTGATCCTGGTGAAGTACTTAGCCCTGTCTTGTCAAAGCAGAATATCTGGAAATTGTCAGTGTTCATATTCCATGAATACAGGTGTCTTAACAGAGCTACTGAGTGATGCTTGCTTGAAAACTACCTGCAGATGTGTTGTACAGTAACAAAACTGTTAACAGTATACACTGAAAGGTGTTTTGTTCATTCTTTAAACACATTCATCTCCCATCATAAAAGAGCTTTCCTACATTGAATATTTGAATCCGTACTTTTAAGGGCATATGGGAAGGAAGAGTCCTATGAGACTTTTTCAGTAAACACACTGAAAAGAGCCAGTGCAGAAGAAAGGCTAGCTAGATTCCTTGCCTCCGTTACATGCTTGAGCACCTCCCTGATGGAAGTTATCTTCCTAAGCCATTTCCTGACACTTTTTACCATTTTCTTTTTGTCTTTTGTGAGATGCTGTCACATCCTGCATACTGTCTTGCTTCCAGCCTGTTTTCATATAAGTAAACCTGAAGCTGAGCATAAACTGTCATTTTAGTGACTGGAAATGTAGGAGTTGTGGGTGACCTGTAGTCAACACCAAGATCTGTATGTTAATTCTTTAACTGAGCTTTTTAAAAAACCCTAACGTGGCCCTCTAAAGTCTTATTTTCCTTTCTAATTGATCTGACAAAGAGATAAGTTTTCATTCACTTGTAGCTACAACTTTCAGCGCTTCAGCAAGTGGGTAGTTTGTGTATAAATCTATCTAGAATAGCTGATGCATCTCAGTATTTACACAACCCTTGAAACAACGTGTACTGGGTGAGATAAACAAGAACCTTTCAGCTATCCTGCTCCATTAGCCTTAAGGTCAGTGTAACCTGCCAGCTAAATGAGGCACACAGCTGCTGTGGATCATTCGGGTGAGGCAGAATTACCAGAAGATAGCTTTGATCCCAACAATAAACCCTGTCGTGTGATGGCAGAAAATACATGACTGAGACATCCCTAAGTGCTATCCATTGTGACTACCACACGGGGGTGAGTGCAGTTTCTGTAACAATGCATCCATGTAAGCGTCTTTTTCTGAGTCAGGAAATGAAATCACAGTCCATAAAGCACAGGTAACTTTTACCAGGTTTGTAACCAAAAAATAAATAAATGCAGTATTTTCTTGGTCAGGTATGTATGTATATACATCTGCACATTTTTAATTATCTTATCAAATAGTGATGGAGTGCCTTCATTACCACTGGCAGGTGTAATCCCTGCTGTCTTTTTATGTATTTTCTCAGTTTGTTGAGGCCATTTCAGTTGATTCAGCAGGTCGTTCATTAGTCATAACACAGATTTACCTTTGTGGACGCCAAAGCATGGTACTAACCAGTCCATGTACCTGTCCCATTTCACAGCTCCTTTTCCATACCAGAAAGAGGGATGTTCATCTTCAAATAGCAGTCCAAGTGTGCATATACAGTATTAGTTAGGACTAAGAGTATTTGCTTTCTTTTTCCTTAGGGGTACACGGAATACAGGGCGGGAGCGTGCCCAATGCCATTTTAGCTCCTTTAAATTGCCCTCTTGAGCTAGGGCACCCCACTGCTGTGTTTCATCAGCTTCACAGCAAGTTGTCTTTGGAATTGCCATTCAGGATGTCAGTGCGATGCCCTGACAGTTCCTGCAGTTGTGTGTGCTGAGGGATGCTGGGTTCCATCCTCCAGCTCAGGTGTGGCAGACTCTTCCTGCGTTGGGGAGGTGCCTGCCCCTGAATGCTTGATCTATTTTGCTGACAAAGAAAAATACCCAAATGTAAGTCGCAGAATGGTGTGCAATTGAAAGACCTGGGAAGACCTCATCAAGTCCTGTTTTTTGCACTTTTGGTGCTGGTAAAAACTCCCCATACCACGTTAATCACAAGTGCATCTCTTAAGAAACATGCTTTTAGGAGCTGCTGCTTTCCTCTGCCATTTCAGCTTCAGTGTAACAGAGCTGAAACTTCCAGAGTAACGCCTTTATTGCAGAGGTTTCTCTTCTGCACCTGCAGAGGCAGATGAAATCTCCAGCACCAGCTTGTCTGATAAGATGATCTTCACCAACAGGAGGTGGAACCATTGCACAGACTAGCTGATAGCCATCATCAATTATCTGTATCTTGCTATTAACATTATCGTTGTCATTGGCAAGGTTATCCTGCAGCAAGCTCTAACCATAGGTCTTGTCATTCTGCTAATAATGCTACCATCTTTTAAGAGTATTGGATGCCCTAAGTTCATTATGAATGTGGCTGGTCAGTAAGGGTTCTGAGAAAAGCCTTTGATGTCTAAATGCTCTTGGCATCTTTTGATTCTACTGTTAAAAATAACAAGGAGTTTGATAACACAGATACATGCCTGTTGCACTTTGAATAAACCCTTAGAAGTACTGTTTGACTATTCTAAGAGTTGCAAAATACTGAGATTGCCTCAGCTATGTGGCCATGCAGAACTTGTGAGACGTTACCAAATCCTTTGGAATCCTTAGGAAGGTCTAGCTTCTCTTAAATTATCTTTACCTGAAGGTCAGTACCACAAGGCATTACCTGAGCTTTGAACTTGAGCTGTGTGTTTAATTTCTAGTTAATGGTAGAAATCTAAATTAGTTAGATGTAGTGATGCTGTCTTGTTATGGGAAAACACTTAGAAGTTGTAGCTAAATGCAGGCATTCTCTTTTCATGGAGTCTTGCAATTATTTATATTGCCTGCAACCAGGCTTGGGGTTTCCTTTTTAATGATGAATACATTCTTATTGGTTTTTTGTTGATTCACGTTATGAAATGCAAACAGGTTGAGAGAGTCTTGGTTTTGATTTTAAAATCGTTGTGTTTTAACCCTGCCTGGTGACTAAGCACCCCGCAGCTGCTCACTCCACTCCCCTCACAGTGGGATGAAGAGAGGATCAGAAGAGTAAAACTGAGAAAACTCGTGGGTTGAGATAAAGACACTTTAATAGATAAAGCAAAAGCCACACACATAAGCAAAGCAAACCAAGGAATACATTCACCACTGCCCATGGGCAGGCAGGTGTTCAGCCTTCCCCAGGGAAGCCGGGCTCCATCACGCCTAATGGTTACTGGGAGGACAAAGGCCATAATGCCAGATGTCCCCCCCCTTCCTTCTTCATCCCCCATTTATATACTGAGCATGACGTCCCATGGTATGGAATATCCCTTTGGCTAGTTGGGGTCAGCCGTCCTGGCTGTGTCCCCTCCCAGTTGCCCATGTCCCTCCAGCCCTCTCGCTGGCAGGGCCTGAGAAACCAAGAAGTCCCTGACTTGGTACAAACATGACTTAGCAACAGCCAAACCCATCAGTGCGTTATCAACATTGTTCTCGTACACCCAATCCAGAACATGGCACTGCACCAGCTGCTAAGAAGAAAACTAACTCTATCTCCCCAGCTGAAACTGGGAAAAAATAAATCGACTCATCTGGGCAGTAAAACCCAAGAAATGCAGAGAATTCAGTGAAATGTAGTGCAGGGTATGCCATGGCAGGATCTCCCCTGCTGTCTTCATCTGGAATGATGACTACTGTAGAGGGAGTTTTTTAAAAATATGAAGAGGGGTTAGGAGGCAGGCTCCTGCTGGTTTTTTAGAAAGATTTTGCAACTAATTCCATTTCTATATTTTTGAAATTTCTCTCCTATAAATTACTGCATTTCATATACTATATAAACAGATGGACAGTTTTTGCTTTATATGATTTTTTGTTGGCTTAGATAACATACAAACAACATTTCTTTTGTTGAAGATAGGTTGAAGGTATCATGACAGATATGCAAAGTATGTTTGCAAATCCAAAGTCACGGCTGGCTGAATCGGTAGTTGTGTTTGTATCAAATGGCTATTCACAGAAGTCACCCATAAGGTGGGACAAAGGATTGCCTGTAGTGTCTTAGGATCCTGACTTCAGCAAATACGATTGCTATGCATGGATGTTGCTGCACGGATCCGTGGTAGCGGCTTTCCTTCTCACACTGTTCGAAGCTGGGGCCAAGGTCAGAAATAATCATCCACGAAACAGCAGCTGGCATTTAGAGTAAATGGTGAGGCAGAGAGCAGTTAACTGTCTCCGCTTCTCCCCACAGGCTGATTATATTTGCAGAATGGAGAAACTAGGCTAGTGTGATGAATGCCACAGAAAAGCGTTCTGGAGATCGAGGGTGCTGAGGAAGTAAACTTAAAGCTTTCACTGAAATTTTAGCAGTACAATTCCAGCTGTTAGCTTGCGACCCAAGAATTTGACATTTCTGTGAGATTTTAGACAAAACTCTGAGAGTGCGGTAAAATGTTTAACTAAAGTACAAATGAAAAACCTCTCCTGTTCATGTCAGATTTGTCTGTGAGCTAGTATTTTTTAAAAACCTTTTCAAATGTGACATAAATCTAGCATTAGGCAGTCATTCCCATCGAGCCCCTCCTGTGAGGTGAATTTAGCTCTGACTTTACCCAAGAGGCAGGTACCAGAAGGATGGAGCGGTGAAATGCTGCTAGGGTAGGTGTTGCTGTTCCACAGCATTGTCCTTGTCCTGTCCAGTTTCCACTGCTCAATTTATGCCTGAGTATGTAGTTCCCTTCAAGACTTTCAGGTTCAAATTTATTTTGGAAAATACCTCCCTGCTCTCAAGCCCACGTTTCCTTGGGAAGGTATATTGTATGTCACAGCATTTCCTCTTAATGTGGATTTTCAGCATGTGGGAAAAGTGTTTCGTCATTAAGAGATTAAAAATTGTAAATCTAGCGTGCAGAGACTCAGAAAAATCTCTTTTGGGAGGCAGTGGGGTAGGAGAGGTAGGAAACAGAGGTAGTAGCAAGTTCTGGAATATGACCTTTTCCCAAGTTTTTGTTTTCTCTGAAGATTGCCAAGTGAGCTGGCTTTTGTAAGTGATGTTTTGACCTGGATTACCATGATGAGTTAGGCTTTGCTGTTCTGTGGTGTTAGACGTGATGCAACACTGCGTGGCAAAGCCATGAACAGGTGGAGAATGTTGTTAATGCTTCTTGCCATGGTGGTTTATATGGCACTAAGACTATATGAAAAACAGAGAAATGGGTAGTAGAGTAGAAGAAAAGCAGCATTTCCTCCAGTCTAGGAGAGCTTTAATCCAAAAGGCTGCTTCATACATGTTTTTTTCAGCCTTTTGAAATTTTCATGTGCCTCAAATATTTCTGCGCTGGTGACAACGAATTACTTCGCCCTCATTGATGCAAGAGTGCTAGTAATCTGCCGGGTAGCCATACGGTTCACATTTACTTTAATGTGTCTCTGCTGACATCAGGAGAATAGCTGAGACAGCAGAAGAAAGTGCTTATGTCTTGGAGTTCAGCCAGAACTGAGATCATTTATATTTTGTAATCAAAGAGCTACCAGTTTCTCAGTAAAAAATGTTTGAAAAACATGACGGGCTTAAAATGTCATTGCTATCAGGGTTTTGTAAAGTTAGGAACCAGGCTTTGCATTTCATAGACAAATACAGCCAGAGCAGGATCTCTTCCCAGATGGGGGGATTTGGGTTCTGTTTTGGCCACTAAACACGCAGAAGGAAATGCTCTGTCTTTCACTGGCTTCACACTGCTGTAGCTCCCCTGTCCAGAGGAAAACAAGGATGTGCAAAGGAAAAGTGCAGCTGTATAATGCATTGTATGTATGCAAGAGCAATTCAGGAAAACTTTGTTTCAGCCTGCCAGCACATCATTACTGTTCCTTACTCATTTAATCAGTTACAATTTATTCATATACAAATACAACTTGGATGGTTCTCATTAGGATGCACTGGACTGCTAGTGTCAATATTGATTTTCCCCTTTGCAAAGTTATTTTTATTGGGATTTGGGAGTGGGATGGGCACATGTTGACATCTGTTATCAACACACAAGAAACATAATATGAATAAATGTGATAAAATGTGAATTTTTCAAATGTGGAAAGAGTTGGGGGGGTTGTGCCTTTAATTTTTCACAAATTTACAAATAGATAAATAACGGTCACTCTCAGGGGAGAGAGCAGAAAATACGGCTTGAGGTGGAGAAGGAAAAGGCACCAGAAGCAGCTTCAGGACTGCATACCATCTGTGGGAGGAGGCAGTGGCTCGCAATATTGGGTGCAGGTGGCAGCCACCAGTGTCTTCCCTCTGCGCCTCTCTGGGCTGGGGACTTCCTGGCTTGCTTGGCTCCTGTGGCTGGGAAGGGCTTGCAGATACACAGCTCACCCCCACGTGCAGAGGTCAGTAGGAATCTCTTCTACTTCAAGCTTTCCACTCGGTGCTTTGAAAATACCTTGGTGCGGCACAGGGAAAGGGAAGAAGAGCACACAGTTTCAGAAGTTAGAGAGCTGCTGATACATAGCTTTGAATAAGCTGTCGAAAAGGAACTAGTAATAAAATTCTTCAGTCTCCCAATCATACTTAAAGTGAAAAGTAAATTTTATTTGCAAATCAGAAGGTAAGTGAAAACAATCTTATAATTACGAGCTTGTTGGTAGGAATAAAGAGGTGGTAAGCATTATTTGAAACTAACTTACCACCAGGACTTGGTGGTTTCTTCCATATAACTACAACACTAAGGAGACAGTCTCTAACCGTAGTGTTCTAGTTATATTAAAATATATTACAAAAATATTGACACTTGATTTGTTATAAATCTGTGTATTGCCACGTCTTTCTTCACCCTTGTTTGTTCATACATTCCTCTTGACGTGTTTAAACTTTTCTGCCATGTAAATTGTTTCATTCTCTTTTATTCACTGTTGACAAACAAAGGCCCTTCTTTATTCTCTAACCTCATGTGACTTGAACGGCTCCCATTTTTCTTACCTTCTCTGCTGAGGAGACTTTTTCCAAACCCAGAAAGTATTTCCTCAATTGCTGTGTTTGTTTGGTGACAGAATTCTAGCACAGATAAATACTTTGTACAACATACTTTAGCCAGGATGAATCTGACAGGGAAGTTTTATTGCCCGACTGCTATTCGTAATATTTGCCCTTCTACCATTAATCGACATGGTGATGGAGATTTATGTGACACAGCAGCCTTGGCAAGAAAGAACAGGAGCCATGGAAGCTATTTTACAGAACAGTTTTATTTTTTAAGGCTCTTGTTGTTTTCAGGTTTGCTGTATTATTTTTTTTATATTGATACTTTTTTCAGTTCTGAATTTAAAGGTTTATTTTCACAGTATCTTTGAAAAACGAATTAATGGGGCCTCCTGTTTCATGCAGATATATGGGACATGCTGTGTCTGGAAAAATCCATTTAATGCACTTGAACCGGTACCTATAAGCTTAAAAAAAAATCTGAGGAACACTTAGTCTTTCTGGTAAAACCATCTTGTATGCCATTACTGTTAGCCAATGGATGATAAAAATTTTACTTTTTGTTTTGATAGGTAAAACGTTGCCATTTTAAATTGCAACCATTGTAATAATGATGGTCATACCAGTCACGACTTGGTGTCCCAGTATAGGAGATGGTCCTCAACCATGTGTATAATTTACCACCTATGGGAATAATCATAATGATGTTTGTGTTTATTCTGTTTTTAATCTTTTGACCATTGATCTTCCCATGTCTAGTAAACTACAGGTTGGGTAAGACAGCCTTAGAGCCAAACCTTAATCTGTGTAATTTGGAGAGGTAGCGGTGTGTGGGAGTGGTGACGTGTAGGAAAAGGTTGTCTTGATGTGACAAAACTTGTTTCATGTCAGTGTGCAGCCTTATGAATAAATCACTGAAACCTCAATTTCTTGAATGACCGCTGAACAGTTATCTCTGTTCTGTACTACAGCCAATGCCTGAAAAAGGGCCTTACTGAAATACTGACAACTGAAGGGCTATAACAAAAAGAACTCGCTCGGTAGCATTTAGGCATTGCACCATTCTGCAGGTCTCTGGCTCGCCGTTCAGGTGAAGTTGGGAAACTTTAGGAGATGCCCTGTATGCTCAATAGCCAGAGAAGTGCATAAGCCAGGAATTGTGCAGAAAGGGAAGTGGCAGAAATGCCATATGTAGTCATGAAATAAAGTATAACTGCTGTGGATAAAGAGAGTTGTTACAAGAGAGGTTAATAACTGAGAAAAAGATGAATAAATGCATCCTACTGTGTATCTGTGCAGGCACATCATGAACAAAGATAGCAAAAGGGGAAGCACAAAGAGCAGGTTGTTTCCAGGGTGGATTAACCATGCTTGGGTTAAACAATTGTTTGCTATTAAAAATTTTCCTTTAATTCTTTTGGCCACACCTTTAGGAATTTTGTTTACAGACAATTCCCAGATTTGCCATAAATGGTCTGTGGTGCTGATGACCTGTGCTGTGGCTGTTAGCTCGGGCCGAGTGCTGCACGGATCCTGCACGGATGTCTGTCCAGACACAGCCCTGATTCTGCAGCAGCTGCTTTTGCACAGCGAGGAGCTGATAAGCTTGTGGAACCTGACTTGACTCCATGAGGAAGCAGGCTAGTTGCAAGCAGGTTATTAACTCGGGCTCTGCTCTGCTAAACCCAGAAACTGAGCCATTCAAATGTCAAATGCCAAAAATCAAAATTTCCCCAGTTGATGGTATTTCAGATGAGGAATTCTGACAGTCCTGTTTGAAGATACCTATGTCTGAAGACCATGTTCAGATATAGTGACCTTTTCTGAGAAAAAGTTCTGTAGCAGTAATTACGTTCTTAGCAGTATCACCCTTCCCTCTGATAACTGATATATTTTATGCATTACAGTACTTCTATATCTGCCAAAAATACTTAATTCCATATAATCTTGAAACACAGAACTGAAAATTATATTAGTTGTTTAAATATATGAGAATGCAGTATGTTTTTTCCTTCCATGGAACATAGCAGACTTGTAGTATATAAATGTGTTAGAGATCCTGGGTGATCCACAGGAAAGTTTTAGGTGGTGATAAATATTCCCATTCCCTCTGGCGTCCTCATTTGCCATGAACTGCTAGACTCAAGATGGTGGCATTCATTTTCAACCCCCCACCTTCTAGTTCCTGTTGGCAGTGTGTGTCCAGCACCTGCTAAAAACCCACGTCTCTGCCTAGCAGGCTCTGCCTGCAGTCAGTATCACCCTTTTTATGCAGAACAGATGACAGTGGCGTTCACTGATATCACTTGTTACACAGGCAGATGGCATGTAAATACTTCTTTGAGACTGGCCAAGCAAGGAAGCCATTATGAGATCTCTTCTGAAAAAGTGTGGTGTTTACACTCTCTATGGATACATTTTTAGGTTATGAGCTTTTGTTTCCTGCGAAAAAGGCATGCAAGCCATGCACAATCTGCATCCCTCATTCTGAAATAAGTTTACTAATTGATCAATGTCAATACATTTTGTCTGGGCATATGTTCATGTTTTCCAGTATATCAGAAAATACGTATTTTGCGTGTCCTTCTGCTCTGTCTTGAGTTAAGCAGTGTCCTTCACAGTAAATACAACTGATTTGCACATAATATTAAGGTACAGTGCATGCAAAATAACACATGCCTCTGTCTCTTGATAAGATGATCTGAAAATCTGAGTTCTGGTTAGTGTGAAGCAAAAGGACTGAATGAGTTATAGAGCACTTTGTCCCTGATGTTGGCAAATATTCAACATTTCCATTCAGTATCTAATAATAATCTTTTTTGAGGTCACATTAAGGCAGCCCTCTGCTCAGAGATTTTAAGTATAGTAGAGCAAGAACATAATGCCTTTGCAGTGCTGACTGTGCTTCCTTTTGTGTCCTTGGTTACTGAGGTGATTGCAATTCTCCAGTCCCCTCACTGACAGCTCTAATCTGTGCTTTTGAGTAATCAAATAAAATCCTGTAATCTTCTGCAGTTCCTGCCTGATCTGCTCTTGTAAACAACATTCTTATAAATAGGAAGATATTCTGACTACTTCCTAGCAGTAATGTAGAGGAGATGGCTATGGAGTTACTCACAGAGCCTTAGCTCATCCCTTTCATGAGCTCTTGGGTGAGACAGAAGAAACCCAAAAGACAGGATGTATTTCAGAAAAAAAATAATCACATAGAATCAGGGGGCTCTAAATGTTTACATGCTTGTTTACTTACACAGTTTATCCTATAATTTCTCTCACTCAGAACTATATTGTTAATAAATAAAATAATGAACTTTAATGACATTTACAACAAATTATATCAGCTGTCATGCTGTCTTCAGTCCAGTAGCGTAGTGCTGGATTTATAGTGCTAGCGGTGTTGCAGTTACAGTATGCCAGCATTTTCGTAAAGTTCAACTTAATTCTATTTTAAGACAATTTTTGTCAGTGATATATTAAAAAAACCCAAGCAACTTTGATAGTGTGGCATTGATAATTTAATTAGTAAAAGTGGTAAGAACCGTAGAAAAGCTGAAGGAATGCATTAATGGGTTCTTTAAATCAGCTGATGTCAGCTAGTCTTACTGGGAGAGACTGCTGATGAAACTTTTAGGCATAAACTTATGGCATTGTACGAAATTCATGTTCTAACTTTTGACAGCACACACGCGGCTACCCCCACCCCTCCCCAGAAAGCCACATAGTGGAAAAGCTTGTTCGTGTAACACAGTTTTTATCATAGATGACATTCTTTTTTTTTTCCAGCCGGAAGTAATTAGGTTGCAGAGCTGTCTGCCCAGCTTCATTTAACTATTAATATTAGTGTGTAGTGCATAAATAAAACTTAAGGTTGATTTATGTATAGAAAGGCATATAGAAATATTATGGAAGTAGTATCTCTTCCATAAAGAGATTGTCAGACTTAAAGTGGAAGCACTTTTATTCCAGCATTTGGTATTCCTGCCAGTAAGCAGCCATGTCGTGAGTTCCACAGCTAAGGTATAAACCAAATTACTGTCAACGTAGACCTTGTGTGGTAGGTACTGCAGTTTTCAGATGGAGATTCAAAGGCTTTCACTAGCTTGTGCGATTTACAGGCACAGTTACCTTCTGTTCCCTCATGAAGCGCATATATATATATATATATATATATGATTTTTTTCTAAGATTAACCTTATGTCTTTTCTTTCCTTTAATAATTTACTGTAGTTTTCTCTCTTATTCCATTTGTGGCTGGTTCTTTTACATGCTAAAAAAAGCTACTTGCCCTTCAGTAGCTGTCAATGTTTCTTCCGAAGTAGAGGTCCAAATAATGGACAGTAAACACTAATGCTGTTATATCAGAAATTGGATACATCCCAGAATGGTTTAGATGCCTTCTCCAGCAGAAGCAGGATTTTTAAATATGCACTTTCCTGTGTGGAATAGAGGCAGTGAAGGTTCTGACTCAGAGTATTTGCTTTCACTCTAAATTGAAAGAGAACATCACAATATCAAAACTACCCTGTCTTCCATACCCTTAAAATTTGGTTTTATTAAAGATAGTTTTGTTTTGAAATTGTGGCATATATGAAAAACAACAGTACGTTAAACCAATATTAATATCATGCAAAATTGACACATCCCTCTCAGCTGGGCTCTTCTAACAAAATAACCCTGTTCCCCCACTAAAAGCTTCCTGTAAAGCTTTCTGACAGGCTGTGCTGATGGGAGGCTTGCTTAAACTTGGATGTAAGTTTAAACATGCCCAATGTAACAGAATTTGTCTATTAATTCCTCTGTGTACATCCTACACCTTTATTGGAACACCCTTTACCGCGAGCATGTAAGCGAATATAGGACCTGAGCTTATTATCTGTTTTGTATTTATAATCTGACATACCTGCAGTATAACTGAAGAAGTGTGTGTTATTTATATAATAAAATATACTTTTAGCTGCTTATCGGTATTTAGGAAAAATAACACTATTTCAAGGTTTTACTCAGCCTCAAATAGTTTTATGATCATGTCAGTAGGACATACTGTCCGTATTTTTGTTACAGGGCTATATTTTCTAGTATACTTGTTTTTCATATAGTTGGGTAGATCATGCTATTTTTTTGGACTGAATAACTAAATGTAGAAGTTTGGGGGGGGTTGTATTTGTGATGATTAGAGAATGAACTATGGTTTAACTTTGACAATAAACCAGACCTGTTAAACCAAGGCTGAAGGTCAAGTGCTTCCAGTCTCTAGAGATGGTGCAATTTTAGATTAGCAGTGTACATCATGTTGCTCTTACCGCTTGTATAGAATGGTTCCAAGTCTTTCGATAGTGGTCAGGCACTTTTAAAATCATTTTACTGCCAGGATTTTAGCAGTTAGGTCCCTCATTCATACCTGCCCAATTGTTGCCTGTAAACTGCAAAGCAATGATTTATCTACATTCTCAAATCCTATTGCCATTTTGCAATAAATCGAGTAAATCAGGCTGCTCGTCTTAAAAATCAAGGAGTGTCTCCTATCTTTCTTGAACGTTAGTGTCTCTTTTTTTTCCCCTCTAAAGGCTTACCAGTGTTAACAGTGAGAAACAATAGATCAGTGTCGCTGCAAGGAGTTACTAAATGTCTGTAGAAAGAGAACAATATTTAACAGTTAACATTCGGGATTTTTTTTTTTTTAATAAATCCATTTCATATGGTACTGCATGTCTGTATAGAAAAAGCTGAGCACAAGTGTGAGGGGAATCAGAAAAGAATTAGAAATACTAGATTTAACTTTTTGTCACAGCCCTACACATTAGAATATATATATATGCACACACGTGCATTCAGTGGATGGCAGCAAAAGAAAAGGAATGAATGTAAAGGAAAAAGGAAGTGGATCTGATTGTTAATCAGCATTGTTCCTATGTTTTTCTGTGATGATGACAATGGTATGAATTTCTGAGACAGTCTGAAAACACTAAACATACTTTATAGTTTTTCTAACACTAATTTCTCATATTTTAGATTATAAGAGAGAGGAATCTTTTGTGCCAATGTGTTGCAGTGCTTTGAAGATGTAGTTACAGATCTCCACAGCTAAGCCTTGCTGACAGAACAGCGACAGTGCATACAGACCTGTGAGAGACTGGGTCAGCTGTTCTCACGGCTGTCAGCCGCACTGTGAAAGAAGTTCCTTTTGCTGGGATTTATTTGCTTCCTTTGTACAGCAATAAAACATTTTTATAATGCTATGGGAAAAACACAACTGTCCTGGCCAAGGATTTCTGTTCTAAAGTAGACAAACGGTGTTCACGATTGTAGCAGTTTGTCATGGCTTCTAGGTTTGCATATATATGGTAAATATTTTTAATGTAACCTCCTTAGGTAGATTGCACACCTCAGAACTCCAGTGTGTACGTAGTCAGGTATTGCTAAGGCAAATAGAACTACACAAGTACCAAATTTGCTTTGACTTCAAGTTATCATTCATGCTGTAATTCTTGTCTGTTCTAGCTTCTTCAATCCTGAAGAGAGAGAAGCGGAAGAGAACAAAAAATGTCCATTTTAACTGCGTTACTGTGTATTACTTCACGAGAAGGCAAGGCTTCACCAGTGTTCCCAGCCAAGGAGGAAGCACACTGGGAATGTCTACTCGCCACAACAGTGTGCGCCAGTACACACTTGGAGAGTTTGCCATGGAACAGGAGAGGCTTCACCGGGAGATGTTAAGAGAGCATCTAAGGGAGGAAAAACTCAATTCTCTAAAACTGAAGGTAAAATTGTTCAAGACTTTGATCCCTGCCCTATTTATTTGAATGAACAGTGTCAGAGCTATGTGGGCCCAGCATGTGTGTGTTAAGCAAAACCATTTCCTTTCTGTCAACTCCGTTTCCAACCAAAACACTGGCATTTTTCCGTTTTTGTTTTTGGTTGTTTTTTTTTTTTTTTTTTTATATTACTGAAGATGTATTTTTGTTTGATATTGCCATGTGCTGTTGTAGCTTTTATCGATGTGCACCTCAGAGTCCTTTACAGGGAGGCTGTTGTTTATTCTGTTTTCTGCAGAGGGGAGAGCACAGGCAGAGAGGGGGGGATGTTAACCTTGAACAGGGTGTCCAGCAGAAGTCTAGAACTGCTGGGAAGAGAATGAGTCCTCTGAGCCCTTACATGGTGCCCCGTTGGACAGGGGCACTGGAGGTGAAAGTACTAAGTTCCTAAGTACAGAAAGTGAAACAGCTTATTTTCTTGGCCAGCTTGAGCAAATTTGGCAAAAAGTAAGAAACTAATACTAAAAATACTTTCTTTTTTCAGTGTACTTATTTATATGATCTTTACATGTCTTTAATATTTCACCAGAGGATGTCCGTGTTAAAGAAGAAATGTCAGACAGATTAACCAGCTCTATCAGTTAGCTAGTCGGAACAAATTTTGGCTACAGTTTTGAAAGCTGTCTTTTTAAATACAGAATAGAAGAGGTAAGAAGCTGTGTATTTGAGTAGAGGAGAATAGAGAAGGGGATTGTGTTTTTGGAATTGTCCCTTCTGCCTCTTTAAAATGGTTAGCAGAACTTCTGGTTTTGTAATATTTTTGTAATGGATGAAACACTTCCTGTGTAATGGCCTGTTACGTGTGTTTGGGGCTCTTTTTGAGATGAATCCTGTCATTAAGAGTGAACAATATTTAGAATAGTAACCCTACCGCTGTGCTCCACAGCCTCTTTTCTGATATTGTCTGTCTCAGTTACTGCTACAGTTGTCCAGAGCCAACTGGCACCCTCCAAGTTTAAGAAGAGTCTTTCACAATTTCCCATGGGGTGAGCTACATTCATGAGTTCTGTGTCTGAACTCTGATGAAGCTTGTATGACCATTACTATTGTAATTACTTTTTTCAGTCCTCTAATTGTTTTTTTATTTGAATAGCTAAATAGATTTTTAAATAGTTCATAAAATGTGAACTGTCATAATGAAAACAAACATAAAACCGCTCAGGACAAAGGCAAATTAAAGATGGATATTTGGACAGGTTGGAAACCAAAAGCTAGAGTTTTAGGGACTTATCACTAGATAGAGATTATACCTCTATAAACATCTCACGTCGCAGGATCTTCAGAGCATCCAGCGTGAGCTGAGCTGTGTCAGTGTAACCAATGGCTCATGTAGATCCCTTGGCTGACTTCCAGGAGTCAGCTCAGAGGAATCGCCAGTGGAGTGAGTAAAGAATAGTAAGGCATGCAAGTATTTCACTTTTCCTTTTCTTTCTATAGCTAGAAAGTAAATTAAGGAAAATTACAGATCCTGTTTACCTCTAAAGATGGGTTGAGGCCTTTTAGCCTTCATCTGTATGGAGTAGAGCTTGGCTTATAATTCTCCTCTTGGCTGAGGTGGATCTCTTTTCTTCGGTAACTTACATCACTCCAGCCCAATCTTCTTTTTGGGACGGACTCTACTTTCTGCTCCTCTTCCAAATACAACATGTTCTTACATCTCCCGAGTCACTTCTTTGAGTGGGTGATAATCTTTACTGTGACTGTTCAGTTCCTGCAAATTCTCTTCATAAGTATTCAGTGAATAAGGAAAGCCTGATTTTCATTCCTGCTTCTGCCCTAATTTTAATTGTTTCCTTTTACCAAATATGAAAGTCCTTTCCCCTACACCGAATTCAGCAGTGTTGGGATTCTTTCCTCATTGATCCTCAGCAGTTGATGTGGGAGTAGTTTACTAGCATCTTCTGAAACTGGTAAGCTGACTCCAGAGTTTCAATTCAAATATTAAGAAATTGTGGTGAGGTCTTCAGAATCCTGAGAGTAGCTTAAAAATGGTAACATCTTACTAGTGATAAATCTTTTACTAGAGTAAAATACTTCTCTTCACTCTAGAGCATGTATAAAAACAGGGAATGGAAAACTTCCTTTTTAAATATTCCATTAAATTCACTTTATTTGCATCCCTGATTATACATTTGGGGTAAAAAAAGTAAACCCCACTTTACCTCCTAGAAGCAAATCCAGGACTCACAGAATTAGTCACTGTAAAGCACTGAGCATGTTTTATTTGCTTAAGACACTGGGCTTGCCAGTTTCCCGTTACAGAGATGGAAGAGCTGCTTGGTCATTCACATGGTTTCTAAATGAATATAAAAAGGAAATGTTGTAGTGTTCTAAGATGACAATGTCACCTTAGGATCTGTCATGAAAATGTACCAGCCAGGATTTGCATCAAAATTACTGTAAATCACAGAAGAATGAAGACTGAGAAAATGAAGTAGGGCAGAGTTTGCTCAAAGAGGTTTTGCTGTTTAAAAACCATTATGCAAGCAGAAAGTAACACTTTTGGTGTGGTTTGTAATTTCAGTTTCCCTTTTAAAAATTTTTGCATTGGATTAAAATATGCTAGTCTGTAGGTAGAAAACACTGTCTCTTGTAGAATTTGTTAAAAATAATAGAAAGACAGGAATGTATTGAAATTGACATAATACCCAGGTACTGTTTATTTTTTTACTTGCTGAAGTTGAAGAGCCAAACAAGAAACTTCTTTTAATGAAGAGCAGATAAAGACTTAAAAATCATCTTCCAGTCACTTTAGCCATTTAGCACCAGCACTTTGGTGTAAACACTGCTGACAGCGGCATAAACACTTGTTAGCAGCAGTATGTGAAAATTCTAATGGCGATCTGGACATAAAAGCCATCGTTTGTCAAGATGAAAGGTACAGGGTAGCCTTTACTTTATTGTCTCATGGGTAAGCACAGTAAATTAGCTGGAATAGTCCTTATTGCTTAGCCATAACGTCTCCTCAGATTAAGATCTGTTAAAATGATTAGTATGATGCTAGTGATGTTAAGGCTTCTGGGTCTGTGGATGCAATGGTAAGGAATAATTTCCATCCAGGGCAGGCAGAGGTGTCTAACCTAAATTTTTAATGTTTTACAGAATGGAAGTGAATTTTACCCAAAGGCTTCACAAACTTACTGGCCTTTGCCTGGTTCTGTTGTTAGGACATTAACCTTTAGTTTTATGAGAGAAATTTTACATATCAAGTTTAATTCAGATGAGCAATATTGTCACAATCAAGAGAACTTAATGTTTCCCTGAAGTTCTGTATTGGAAAGTGTATTTGATGGTTCTTGATAATCTTCCTCCCTCTGTAGTTACCCAAATACTTGTTTGAGCAATGTTTGAATCTTTCATTAATTCATTCGTTCTTTGTGTGACAAAATCGAGAAAACAATATCAGAGGAGACGATAAGGAAGTCATCCAGCGCAGGAGGCAGGAGCTGTAGTGCTTTGAAATGGCAAACTGCTGTGCAATCCCGCTTGCTGCCCAGGCGTTTGACTTTCCAGCCTGCTGGACGCACACGGGATTCAGCATGTGACTGGAGCCCATTCCCGAATGCTCTGCGCTGTGCAGCAAAGCACTTACGATTGGCAGCAGGAGGAGGAGAAATTCATGGCAGGTTTGGTATGGTTCCACAGGTGCCTTTGTTAAGCTGAGCAGTTACAGCATTCACCTCATGGAGACCTGAAACTGAATTTTTATTAAATAGTAATGGAATAAAATACTAAAATAATTACAGAAGCAGGGATTAGAATTCCTTCCCTTTCTGGTTTCAAACTTAAAATCTGATAGGCAATTAAATAACAGCGACCTGCTTAAGGACTGATTTGAGCCTTGTGTATTTAGAAATGGAGAAATCAGAATTCTTAGGTAGTTCATACTCCTATTACATAAAATAAAAGAAAGCAAAGAAACATAAATACACTGCACTTAGTTGTACCTAGCTAACAAAAAATGAAAAACATAAAATATCAAGGATGCCATTCTGGATTTGGACATTCAGGCTGAATTACATGTACAGTGGAGTATTCCCTCCCACTAGCTTCAGGCAGCTAATTCAAGAGGCATTTAATTACTCTGTGGATTTACATGTCTCTTACTGTAGATTTTACAGAAAAAGGATGGCTTGTTACGTCTTTCCTACCTTACTGAATGAATATGTTGACATACCTGCTGTAAATAATCTCTCCATTGTCCCGGGGCCAGGCAGAACTGATTAGGGAGCTATTACCCCCTCTATTTTTAGCCACTGTAAAGTGAAATGAAAAACAGAAAATAGAGTAAGAAACCAATCTGAAGGAAGTTTGAGGACATTTTTGAAAATACCCGCGTTTGAGATGAAGAAAGAGCTAGAAGTACATACATATAAAGGGATTTGAATGTTACAGGGGTAACAGACATGGTAAATAAACAAACATGAAATAAAATGAAGGCACTAAACTCTGAAGGCTGCAGTTAGAGGATTGAGATAAACTGAATAGAGAAGGAAGCAATAATGCCTATAAAGCAGCATTGTGGAAGTGGCACGACACCTCTGCATGAACTAAATACGATGCTGAATTGCTAAGAAGGGATGATTACTGATCTCAGGGTAGTTTTTCTTTGTGCAGTGTAATGTGTACACATATACTGTGTGTAAGGGCTACCAGCCATGACACTGAGACTGTTTGCCTTCAAAGAGAAGAGTATTGTTTTTAACCTGACTTCACAAGTCAGGAATAATTAGTTTGGGGTTTTTTTCTGTGATTGTCTTACACAGTTGTTATAAACACAGAATAGCAATTACAAAAAAGAGTAAGCAGTCAGTAGGAGTCCATCATCAGTAATTCAGTAACACCATAAATGACAGTTACAGTCCGAAAGATTGTGGAAAGGACAAACTGTTAATATAAATGGGAAAAAGAAACAGCTGGGAACATAATAAAAGCAGAAGTAGTGGAATGGGTAAGATTCAGGACTGCTGTCTTACACCTAAGAAGCATAGCTAGATGGAGATGACAGGATTTAGTAGCAAAACAACCTTTACAGTGATAATTGCTAAATGTCTAAACATTGAAATACACAAGAAACAGGTAACGGTAGTTATGACTTCAGCATGTTATCTCTATTTAAAACTGGTGTTTAAAAATTTATTTGGGATGACAGGCCAAGCTGAAATTTTCTGCAAGTAGATAAGGCAAAACAGAAAGTATTCAAATGACTATTTTTCTGTGGGTAAGAAGTGTTCAAATTACATTCATTGGGGGCTGTTTTTATGAGGTCATAGTGATGCCCAGGATGAAACTATTAATGCCAGTGAGATGTGAGACTTCACCAGTGTATAATTATCACATAGTTGCACCATGTTTTTTTTTTTTCACAAAAGTATGAGACCAGGTGCTTGGCTAATATAATTAAGCCCCATCAATTCAGAACATTACATAGAGCAGGGAGAACATTGGCAATCGGGGTTTTTTTTTTTGGTTGTTTTTCCATTTTAAGCAAAATTATTCCATAGAACAATAATAAAAAAAAGTGTTGTTATTAGATGGCCAAAAAAAATAATCATATAACTGCACTTGCTTCACATTTGCTGTGTAGTATGATGCTCAATCTGAGTAACCCGAGATGGAGAAAATACATATTTTGCAGTGAATGTCATCCTCTCTCTGAACTTGAACATTTGATATTCTTTTGATTCTCAAGCAATTTTCTCTGTAGAAGAATTTTTATAAATGCTGTAGTTGTGTTATCTAGCAGATGTAACTAGTGAGCTCTACCGTGGATGGGAAAATTAACTTTCTTTCAGTGCAGTATTTTTTTGTTCTTTTCTTCTTGACTGTGTACACCCCTTTCTACATGTATGGTACAGAAGTGTGGTATCTTATGAAAGTGGCACTGGATGTTTGTGCTTGATGCTCATGGCCGTTTAATTTTGAAACAAGTTTTGAAAGGTTTGAGAGCCAGACTATACGTAAGTAAATACTGTAGTGCCAGGATACTTGTATCTACAGAGACTCAAAAATTCATGTTTCTAGGAAAGGAAAATGAATCCTCTAAAAACTTTTCAAGGTTCTCCACAAGAGGTTAACAACTTCCTTTTTTTTCTAAGTTTATTTTCATTAACTACCTAGGAATAATCTGGAGTGGTTAGTAAAGTACGAAAATCTATGTCAACACAAAGGGTTATTTTCAGGACCAGAGACAGGAACTAGAATCAGTTAAGAGCTCAAAAATTATCTTATGAAACGAAACAATATAGAAAAGATTAGAATTTTAGAAAGGCATGAGATCTGGCATACAACAACAAATGATAAAGGACATACAGAACAGATGAGAAATTAGAAACTTAGAAAAAAATTAGCTTTGTGACAAACATGAATCTAAAAAAGTGTATTTAATTCATATGCTGAATGTGAAAGAACTGCCTTTTCATCCCATCTGTAATCATATTCTGGAACTTACTGGTAGTCATGCAGCATTTTTACATATGGCTTTCTATGGCATATGTATATGTGTGTGAGTATAGTGTAAGGACTTTGTTAATTGTTCTATGCAACAGATGACAAAGAACGGTACGGTGGAATCTGAAGAAGCTAATACGCTGACACTGGATGACATTTCTGATGATGATATTGATCTAGACAACACTGAAGTAGATGAATACTTCTTTCTACAACCCCTGCCGACAAAAAAGCGAAGGGCATTGCTGCGAGCTTCTGGAGTGAAGAAGATTGATGTGGAAGAAAAACATGAGCTGCGGGCCATCCGCCTGTCCAGAGAGGATTGTGGCTGTGACTGCCGTGTGTTCTGTGATCCAGAAAGTTGCACTTGCAGTCTGGCAGGCATAAAATGTCAGGTAAATGTCTATATTATTGTCATTTAACTATCGAGGGGATGCAGAGGGGTGTATGTGCATGCACACATGTGTACTTTTTGTTGTTAAAAGTCATAACTACTAGAAATTAGTTAATTTATTTACTAAACAGTAACACTTAGGGACCTCAAGCCAGTTTTCTAAGGCTCAGATTTAAGAGTATGTAGTGGGCAATACAACCAGCCTCCTCAAACACTGTATTTTATGATTGGTTTAGGGTTTGTTGGGTTTTTTTTGGTTTGGTTTGGGTTTTTTTTGTTCTTATACAAATATTCTGCTCCTCGTATTCCTCTCTGGCCTTTATCTAAATAGGCAGATGCAGACAACAGAAAAATCAGTAGCCTGCACATTTCAGAAGGGATATTACCTTTTATTTTAGAGACAATTCACATACTGTCTAAATGTGAGATACAGTCCAAACTCAATGAGAAACCATAAATGACACTGTGTGGTACTGTCCTTTATTTAACACGCATGATACTTACAATGCACGTGTGGTGAATTTGCATGTAGGCAATAAAAATATCTGCTAATATAGCAGGTAATTTTTCCTCTTCAGAGTGAAAAGGTATTTTGTATTTTACATTTACATAGTTTCCTGTGTGGAGCTGTAAATGTCCCAAAATGCTCCCTAAAAGATGTTTCCGCTAATTCTCCTGAGTTGCTGTTATGCAGTTGAGTTAACTTCTTCCTGAATGCATTTTTCATCATCTCTTAAATCCAAGCTAAACTTCCTCTGCTATTTTAAATAATGTATTCTCTTTACTGTCCCTGTTTTCATCTTCGTATGTGGGGGAAGATGTACTAGATGGTGTTACACGGTTCTCTGCATCATATTTGATACTCAGGTATTACAGTGTAGATGAAAATTATAGACCTTAAGCTGTCTAACTGAACTACCAGACGTGTGGATTTAGTCACATTTTTAGAAATTTAAGATGGTTTAAGGTTAGATAGAAAAGTTCTACCCCCAGTCTGTTGAGCTTGTAATACTGCATCTGCAGTTGGCTGGAATATCTTTTAAATTGTACTTGCGTTTTTATTCCTACTGTGGTCAAGCATCCCCACTGGCAACTTCATAAAGGTTTTTTATATATAGTTCATTTTGTTTCAATAGATTGCTAGTTTCCATGATTTTTACCAAATTTCAGACTTTCTGGTAATGCTTTTGCCTGGATTTGAGCATAACATGAAGTAAAGCTGTAGCAGATCCATATATAGAAAAACTACCTATTTTTTGTTCCATTGTGTAATGCTTTCACCTGTAGAGCTGAAACAGACCTTTCCTATTCTGCAGCATCGGCACGTGTATGGGTCCCCCGCTGTCCCATCAGTAGTGCTAAATCCCAGGGCTATCTGGCTGAGTTACTGTTAGCTTTGACTGTTCTTACGGGTAATTCTCAAGTGAATTCCACTTCACTACTGTATTTTTCTAGGCTGTCTAGGTTCTGTTAGAGCACAGGCTTATGCTACGTATTGTTAATCTGTGTTCTTTTTTTTAAAAGGTGGATCGTATGTCTTTTCCGTGCGGTTGCACTAAAGAAGGGTGTAGCAATACAGCAGGTAGAATTGAATTTAACCCAATCCGTGTACGGACTCACTTTTTGCACACAATAATGAAACTAGAACTGGAGAAAAATAGAGAGCAGCAAGTTCCGACACTAAATGGCTGCCACAGTGAGATAAGTGCACACACCAGTTCTATGAGTCTAGGACCCCATCCGGTTGAATATTCAATTGCAGAAAATTTTGAGATTGAAACTGAACCTCCGGCTGCAGTTATGCATTCTCAGTCAGCCGAGGACTTGGACTGCCCAGGGGAAGAGGAGGAAGAGGAAGATGGGAGTAGCTTTTGTAGTGGAGTAACAGATTCTAGCACACAGAGTTTAGCCCCTAGTGAATCAGATGATGATGAAGAGGAAGAGGAAGACGAGGAGGAAGATGATGAGGAAGAAAAAGCAGATGACTTTGTAGAAAGCATGGGCTCCCATGCTGATATGGTGCCTCTTCCTTCTGTTCTTTGCTACTCTGATGGAACTGCTGTGCATGAAAACCACTCTAAAAATGCCTCATACTATACTAACTCTTCAAATCTGTATTACCAAATAGAGAACCACGTTGCTGGCACTGCTAACCAGATCGGTGAGACTTACTCAGAAAGGGATGCTGTCAAGAACGGTAGTCTTTCTCTGGTGCCTTACAGCATGACTTCAGAACAGTTTGTTGGCTACACACGGCAATCAGAGGAAACTTTTAGCAGCCCTCATTACCCTTCTGCAAACCCCTCAGTGATTGTTTGCTGCTCATCTTCTGAAGGTGATAGCAGTGCTCCATGTAACAGTTTATACACTGAGCACAGGCCAAGTCACCCTCAAGTGGAATTTCACTCATACTTGAAAGGTCCTTCTCAAGATGGCTTTGTTACAGCGTTGAATGGCGAAAGTTGTGTACAAGAGCACCCTGTTGAGAATTCGCTAAACCTCCCAGAAAAGAGCAGACTGCACGAGGAGTGCATCAAATCACCAGTGGTAGAAACGGTACCTGTTTAATATTAAAATTATTCTAAGACTGACTTCCTGTATTAAAATGCACTCATACTGGATTTCCTAGAATCTTACTTTTTTAAGAGGTAGACAACACTTGGACTATAGTCAATGTTCCAGACACATTTTGTTTTCTCAAGCTACACTGGCAGTGGTATTGCACAAACCAGTTCGTATAAAGATTTAAATAATAATATTCGAACTGTCTTTTGATAAAAATAAAATGTGTAAGTAAAAAACACACCCAACGTATTTCAAAGTAGCCTACCTATCAAAGTATGTGAAACCTGCCAAGCTATCTGAATCAAAGCTTCGTGTTTTTGATTGTCGGGCCAGTGCAAGATTGTTAAAAACGATACTTTGAAATAATCATGTTTAGAGCCCTAATTTTCAACATATCTGAAAAGATGGTAAGTTTAATGTAAAAGTAACTACTGTACAAAAAAAGTTTTAATTGTTCTGTACTGTATGTATTTTATTTATGGTAGTTTAGTACTCATGTTTTGATAAAAATGAACAGCATGTTCATTTGATCAGAAGATCCATGGCTAGTTACAAAGAGCATGTCCACTTTTCATCTGAAGTATCTTGTATTCTTTTTTTCCCATTTTTTTTTCCTTTTTTTAATTACCATGTCTGGTAAATTATCTTGAAATGCATTTTTGGATATACTGTTTTCTCTTTTACTGTTCTTGACAAACAGAAGAGTCAGAAAGGGGGCATTTACGTCTTATAGAAAGGTGAACGGTAGACAATCCTCCATTGAAATTAAAATCGGTGGCATTCCAGAACTAGTACCCCTCCCCAAAGAAAAATGATCTTGTATATAATGGCAAAGCAGTAGCTTAAGCTTACACAGCACCTTTTAGCCCAACAAACATTCAGATACTTATGCACTTTAGTGCCATTTTGCAGTACGGTATTAACTGCGGGAACTGTGAACTATTTTGGAGAAATGCCATAGCTCCAGACTCTGAGGTGTATGCAAGATCTTAAAATTCATTGTAACAAAACCCGTATGTTTTTCCTAAGCCAGTTTACGAATATGTCGGTAGGTAATTTATGAAAGCAGAGTCTTGCTGATCAAAGTTTAAATGAAGCATGGGAAAAAAATGTGGAAGTGTCTAGATTTCCTAAATATTTAGCAGTTTTAATGAAATAAGAGACTGGCTTTTGTGGACTTCTGATCGTATCTCAAATTTAGTCATTTGGTCTAATTAGGCATCAGCAGATTCAGTGAGGATAAATAGCTTCAGAAATTCTCTCATCTGCAGTTTACAAGCAAAATAGCATGTGCATCATATGGATATCCATTACCTTGTACTCCATTTGTTTTTAAATGACATGGGAATTAAAATACCTGCTGTATCTCAACCTTTAATTTTATTAACCAACCTTGCTTTCTTTTAGAAAAGGAGGTATAGGAACCTGCTTTTCTCTACACTGATAATCCTGCAATGCCTTATTTTGATTTCAAAATCTATTTTAACACTTCTGTTCTTCTAATACTGAACTTTTATTTATTATACATCAAGTGGGTTAAAATGTAGACCTGTCTTGTTTGTCAAAATAAGGATCAGCATCTTAGTTTATATCTGTGTCAAACCTAGATGGTTAACAGTATGCATGTAAACACAGTGTAAATTTTAGCTCTGTAACAGTGACTCTTCTGGTTAGAAGCTCTTTAAAACATCCTGTACAGTACTCCAGTAGATAAACTGCCAGATCTAAAATATGCTTTTTTTAAAAAAATAAGCCGACTTAATTGTTTTTATATGAAATCTGGACAAAGTGATTTCTCATTTTTATGCTAAATTAGCAAAATATTTTTACTCCATGTAGTAGCTGGAAAGGTTTTTTATTTACTTGTTTCCACAAGAAGTCCTACGTGTTTTATATGAACTGCATCAAAAAGTCCTAGTTTTCTAGGGACCGGATTCCACAGTTGCAATGTATTCCATCTCCTGGGAAAATGCAGTCACGCTGGTTATCTGGCTCAGCAGCTCCTTAGCCTCTGTGCCTCTTAGTCCCACAACACTCTAGTCTCTTTCTCTAAAGGCTGAGTAGCCAGGTAAGTGCATGTATTCTCCAGTTCCTTACAGCAAATGCCCATCTTTATTTTTAAAGAGCAACATGTTAGTCCATAAAGTTCTGCATCTAAGAATAATAATATTATTCTGTTCAAGATACTCTGTAGGCAAATGTCACAAGCCTCTGTGCATATAGGCATCTTGCATTAACAGCAGGCTTGAATCTGGCACTCAACACCAGCACCAAAAGCACAGATCCCTCCTACTTGAGGTGGGACAGTAGCTGTGAATCAGTAGCAGCTTTTTAACCTCAGAGTGTGGTGGAGGATCATGCACACTTTACCAGGGTGTTTCTCTCAGGGGAAAGCTAAATGAAATTTTTTGTTTCATTATTCACCCCCTTACTAAGCAATAAGAAATTATTTTCTTGGCCCCTGTGCTTTCACATGAAAAATATCTTTAATAATATTAGCAAGCACAGTGTGATTAACTTTATAAAATACGTCTTAGCTAGCTTTAAAATACTGAGATGATGGTTATTTAATATTTTCATTGGCACAGGCTTCAGACCCCAGGCCTCCTTAATATTAGCATCTGTATAAACTTCTGAGTACTTAGATGTATATGATCTGTGCCATTGGGGCATCAGGGATGAGCCAAGGTAGCTAATTCCTGGGAGTCACAAAGTAAACTGTGCAGAATAAAGATTTATGTTGAAAAAATATTCTAAACGACCTGGTGATAATGTAAATAATAATACCTTTCTTTTGATCTGATCTGATGTTTTGTGATCAAGAACTGATCTCAGTATACAAAGTAAACAAATCTCATTTAGTTCTTGCAACAAGTTACAAAGTCAAGTCTGTTTATAACTAATGGAGATTTCCTGGTAGCTCAACTAATAATAATATCAACAAGCCTTCGAACAGAGATAAACTCATACCAAGGGAAAAAGAACACCAGAAACCTCCTTTTTTTTTTTTTTTTTTTTTAAAACAGTCTAAACCTGTTCCCCAAACAATTCCATATCAGCAAATAGCAAAGCTAAGGCCTTTTCTAGCATTTATATGTTTACTGGAGTGAAAAAAAGTCACAGCCCTGACCAAAACAGATAGGCTAATTCTAATGTGAAATCTAAGCTAGAGTAGGCTGTAGAAATCAGGTGAGAGTCAAGATTCCCACCCTTTCAGTAGACATCGATGTTTTGTTCAGAAGAAAAAAAGTACTCTTCATATAATGAAAATCAGACTTAAATCATGGGATGGAAAAATGTTTTAATGTATTTTCTGGGCTAGTATGTAATAATCTATGATGTGTCCCATTTCCCAGTTGGTTAATATTAATGTTGATAACCAGTCCTTTCATTTTGGCTAAGCTTATTTCTTTGTGATAAAAGTATTATGTTACTAAATGACAAGCAGCATTATTTGCTTCTGTATCGACAGTACATCATTTGTGGAAATGTTAACTTCATTAATAGCTCTATCAGGTTTATTTCCCCAAATATCTGGCTACTGATAATCACTCTTAAGAAGCCAGGTAATAAATCAGATATTTTTCTCAACTACATAGCGTAATCGTAAACTAAGTCATAACACAAGCATTTCCCTCTTTAAAATAAAACAGAATTTTCACACAGATCACTGGAACAGCACCTAAAACTGGATACCTTTTTGCCTACAATGTGAATGTTGTCTCTCTTGGAAAAAAAATGCATTGTTATAGGTTTATATATAAGGCTGTAACTGACTATAGACGTAAAACTAGAACTTTTCTGGCAAAATTGCAGCAATTGCAATTGTTTCTTAAGAGCTATAACTCACGCCTACTGGAACATCCTTTAAAAAATGAAAAGCTGGTCAGTGGAAGTTTCTAAGATTTCTTTCCCCTTTTCTTTAAAGAATTCTTTGATGAGGTGTATGCCATTTATGTTAGAAAGTGCTAGATTTGTAAAGTTTTACTAATTTTCGTTTACTCAAGATCCTGCTAGTGAATCATAATTTGAGTTGACATTTATTTATTTTAAGGCCATTGATTACGCTATCGTAGTAACTATCACTTGCTATAAATACGGTTCAGCCTGCTCACTGATCTGTTAACTGTCAGTTAACAATGCGATCCTGCCTTTTGTCCAAGTTCTGCAGAAACTGCATGTAGTATTCATGGTGTTGTTACTCACTACGATTGCTAACTGATCCAGATCCAGTTTCTACTCTTTATCTGCGTGTCGTATTTCAGTAAGCGTGCTAACAAACAGATCATGTAGCATTCCCTGCCGCACAGTCGGGAGGTTATCTTCATGAAACACAGCTAGTTTGTTAAAGATTGTGTACATACATTTTTAAGCAACACAGAACATGTATTATGTTTTTAATATTTCCCAGGCTCTTTGATAAAAATGTGATATACTGGATAGAGAGTACTGGGCTTAGACAGAGGAGACTTGGGTTCTGTTGGCTTTGCCTTTGTCCTGAAGTGTCGTTTCCATTCTCTGTGCTCTGGTTTGTAAGGTACTTGGAGATATGGTGATAAAAGAATAATTCTATAGAACAGGCAAAATACAGGGTTTTTTCTGCCTATTTTGGTATCATAACTAAATTTTTGTACTTCAAACTAAGTCACTTTCCCAATAAAGCCCAGTCCAGCTCAGAGGCGAATAGAAATCTTACCACTAACTTGAAACACAGCAAAAGCAAGCTCTTTTTTCCATGGAGGAGATTAACGAGCACAAGTGTAACAATAAATTTCGTGGTGAATATTAGAATAAAAGCTGTGTTGAATTTAAAACACTTACCTGTTGAGTGCTTAACATTTGAGCAGCAAGATTGTAGTTTGCCTGCAACGCTATACTTGGCAGCAACAGGCAGTCTTATTCCCCTGCATGTTATCTTCTTTTGCCAGCTGAATTCTCTCAGTTGAAACTGCTTCCCGAGGCTGCTCCTGCAGGAAAGCAGATGCCCTTACTCAGAGCTAAAGCAAGAGGCGCCCATGGTACTGTTTTAAAAGGCATTTGCTAAATAAGAAACTCCCATATTATAGCTCATGTGTTGTATAAACTCATGAAAAAAATGTGCCAGTTGTTTAATTTCCTGAAGCAGTTGGGAACAGGGGCAGAAGAGGATGGTATGGGAAATGGTTAAATGTTTAGGGGTGTTAGGCTTTCCCACTGAGGCTAAAGAGTAATTCTGTCATCTACTGTACTATGGTTGCACAACATTTGATGTAAAATACTTAGAAAAACTAGAATTAACTCAGAGAATATATTCTATAGAATTTATTTCTAAAATATTAAATCTGATTACTATTTTTTTAGAATGGTAGAAAGCTACTGTTATTTTCAAAACAGAGTCTAGTTCATTAACGTACTCCTTGGTAGGAGAAATCTCAACATTTGCTTTCTCAATGTTTCCAAATTTTTTAAAAGTATTCCTTAATTTTGCTGTTCTCTGTAATCGCTGTCCATGTGCAAATTATTAATTGTCCATTTTCTCCAAGAAGTGTGAAATATAAAGCGTGAACATTGTGAAGTGATTAACAAGTGCTATTTAGTTGTAAAGATGTTTGAGTGAACAAAAGCTTGAGTTCTTTGTAACTGCTTCCTGCTCACTGTCTCTTCCTACTCCTAAATCAGAGGCAGCTTTTGCTTTTACTTTTGTTGCTATTAAATTTTCCAGAGTACTGTTTTCGCTTAAGGAGAAAAGTTATAAAATCCTAGAGAACTTTCCGCTACCCTAATGGCTGATACCAGGAATTTTACTTTTTATAAGAACATCCAATTCATGAAACAGATGTTTTGCAGCCTTAGTCCTTTCTTTTTAATTCCTTCCTCCCTTCATCTTAGTGTCTGGAAAGGTCTGTTTTACAGTAAGGCTCTTCATTAAAAACGAGCACAAGGGCAACTCTAGTGTCTTCTCTGCTATTTATCCTTTATTTTGCTAAAAAAAATATTTCATTTTCCACTTAGTATTAGCATGTAAATAGATCCAAACTGGGGTGAAAAATAGTCCTCTGTTGGCTCTGAATCTGAAAGTCACAAGGTAGCAGTCCCAGTGGGGGTCTGTAGACTCCCCCTTCACACACACAAACAAACAGGAGGAAACCTACCCCACAGGCTGCAGAGATGTGGTAGGAGATCCTTGTTGCCTCCTGAAGCATGTAGATCCAGGGGAAGAGTGTCATTCTTGATACAGCACAGCCCAGTACAGGATGGAAATCCAAGACTAGGGAAAGCAGAAAACCATCACTTAGGGTAACAAAAGTTTCCTTCAAACTACTGTTATGATTTCTTCTTCTTTTTTTTCCTAATACAAGTAAACAAACAAACAAAAAAAAACCTTTTATAAAATAGAAGTGAACTAGATCTTAAAAAGGAAAAGTTAAAATGTGTATTGCTCTACTGCTGTATAGGCTTTATGGTGAGCAGGATACCCACTACACAGATTTCCACTGACTGGAGAACCATATTCATGATGCTCTGTATTGCTGCTTCTCAATTGAGAAGATGATAGTCCTTCATCCAAGGCGGCGGGGTGGGGTGGTGGTGGTGGGAGAACAGCAACAAAACAGGCAAAAGGCAAACCTCATTTATTTATTCAATTATCTTAATTTGGTTCTTAACAATGACACTTGTTTTACTTGGGTATTTTGTGAATGAGTGTCAAATGGAACCAAGCCAAAAGAAGTTTGCCTCATACATATGATCTCTTCAAAATGCATTTTTCCAACAATCCAACAAGACCAGATTAGCTTTTCTCAATGGAAAGGAAAAACGGTGGAAGACACAAATGAACACCACTGTTCTAACACAAGGATCAAGATAATCCTTTGTCTTGAGGCATGAGTGGATATGCCCTGGAGTGAGTGAGGGTAGGACAGAACGGGCAATTTAGAGAAAAAGAAGGATGAAGGCAAGAGATAGATTGACGAGGACAATTTTTTCTTCTGAAGGGCAAAAGAAAACATTATATATGGAAAAAAATGAAGGAAAAAAGGGAAATTAAGATATCCCCAGAGCAAAGATGGGAAGGTATATGCATGTTCACTACAAGCTTGGCCATGTTAGATCATAATATTAATTCTGTTATTTAATATATTTTAAACCAAACCTGAACTCAGTGCAAACAGGCAATGTCATTTTTCCATGCCGGTTGTCTACAGGCAGACATTAAATAAAAGACTTATCCAAAAGCATGGGGTAAAAACAAAGCAAAGCAACACCCTAGAAGCATTGATACCATGTCTTTTCTTTACCTATGGCAACTGCAAAGTCATGTTCAATGTCATTTCAGTTAACTCCGCTCCCAGGTTCTAATATAACCTGTTCTTCAGATAACAAAACACTAAAAGCAAAGAAGAAATAGCTGCCCTCTTTATTAGCATTTTAGCTTAGGATTTTCAAATGAGACATGGTACGTTATGGCAGCTACTTTTTTTTTTTTTAGGTTTCTCTATCTTAAACTTTTTAAAGATGATCTAAAGAGTGAAATTCTGGGTTGGATTATAGGTGAAGGTCAGCCTTGCTGGGGTACTGGGGGACCACTGTAAAGAACCAGCCATCCGTTTGTGAGTCTCCGACACATAGATTGAGCATGAGTTTTAAGCTTCTTGAAAAGATTGCATCATTGTGTGCGCTGGCAGCTGGTTCTCTTAAAGCAAAACCAGAAGCAAGCATGCTGTTTTTTCAAACCATTTCACACACATGCCACCACTTTAGTTCTCACATAACAATGTCCACGTAAATAATGCATAACAACTGGGCCCTTTTAATTGATTGATTATAGGCACTTCTACAGAAATATGTCTGAAGTGTAGTTTGTGAAAAGTGTTTGATGTAAAATAAGCGCTAGACATTTAACAGTGCAAAAATAGTCAAAAGCTGTAGATTACAAATCTGTTCCTAAGAGCCTCAGCCTTTAATATTGTCTTAGTAAAGTTGATCTTTTAAGTTAAATTGCATTCTAGTGTAATAATCTTTTACAAATTAAAATAATTAATAAAAATGTATTGGTTAATACCTGTTGACATAAAACATGGCAGTTGGTTATTTTGATTTGTTTCCATCTACAACTAATAGATAGCAATTTTGTAAAAAACAAACAAAACCGACACTTAATACGTTTTTTGATTAAAGTGTTTTCATTGTTTTAAAAAATACAAACCACATAACATTTACACTGTCTAGTCCAGCCCTGTCATTTAGGTGGTTCATCTCTCTGTATATATGTATTTCCCCATAAGAATATAAAATGCTTTTGAAGTTTTTTGTTGGCAAGTGGTAAATAGCACACCACAGCATGGATTCAGAAGCACTTAAGTTGATGGTCTTTCAGACATGTAATCCATTCAAATGGGACTAGTAAAATTGTGGTGTAATTGCAGCCATTTGTTTAAAATTTGTATATCATGTCTAACTTTGCTAATTTTTGAGAAAAATAATTGCGTTAAGTACTTAACATTTTCCATTACAGATGATCTTGCATACTAAAATTGCGGAGATTTCAACAGTAAAGCAACATATTTAATTTGACTGCTGCTTTTAAAACTGTTTGAAGAAGCAAAGGGAAAGAAAGTTCATCTTAAAATCTGTACATGGAAATAATTTCAAGCTTCACGAACTACACATTTCCTTAATTTCCTTTCTTTTTTTTAAAACATGTTGTAACATCAAAGATGCCAAAGGGTAATATAAGCTACAATAATATTCAACATAACTTAACTTAGACCTTATGTTATAATAATTTATTCAAATTAACTGTATTATTCTGTATTTATATTTTCAGTATTTATTATGAATGATATGGAATTTGATGTATTTATTGTGGCTTATTACTGCGGTGTATATATTACAAAAATGAGCATTTTTAAGTCTTAACATTAGTTTTTTGGTTAATTAGTGGCACTTGTATCAGCTGTATTTTTATTATATATTGTACAATATATATTGTCCATTCGTTTGCAATGAAGTAAAACAGGTTTCTACGTTACATCATGGCTGCCAGTGCATTGTGCATCTTATTTCTCTCATGCAGTCACTAGACATTCCTCTAACGGAGTCACAATTTGTACTGCACCTCCTCCCCGAGACCTGCAGAGCTTCTGAAGGTGCTCTGTGAAATTGTAAGCATTTCTGCCGTTCCCGAGAGTCTGGTAGATTATGGAGAAAGAGTTTCAGTTTGATTTGTGGGGTTTTTGTTTTGTTTTCATTTAATCAGCATATAAATATTTGAGAAATGAACCAAAAGGCCTTGTTAGGTATATCGCTTTGCCCTTTAAATTATTTTCTTTGACCAGTGGAATAAACTACATGATTCATCTGCACCTATCATGGTGAATTTAATAATTTGGGTTATAAATCAATGAGATAATCATGTTCAACAGCTGTTGGAAAAATTTTGCAACAGCTCTCTCTGGTGGAGAATTTGCTGTAATTTTATACAAAAAATAATTACAATGGCATATAAAGCATACTGTTAAACCTCAGGACAACTGCTTAATTGTTTTGAAAACTACTGATCAACATTGCTGCATTATGAAAGTAATTAACAATCATGGATCTCTGCTATCTTATTTTGATTGTTATTGAAAATGAGCTGTAAATTTTTAAAAGGTAAGTTGTCCTTAAGTGTGCATTAATGACAGATTACATATGGATAAATTATTTGTATTTACAAAAACTGATAAAGAGCAGATGTTGTTCTCTAGATTTGTGTGTATATATATATATATATAAAAGTTCTCACAGGATTTAAGGTAGCATTTATTTCTAATTTGTTAGGAATTACTCAGAATAGAATAGACTAACATCTGCTATCAAACTGCTTTTTGCACTGCCATGAACTGCAGTTAACGGTGCTGCTCCAGGGCTTGCGATGCCATACTGACACAAAGTTTTTTTCAAAAGACCTTTCAACACTTGTGTTTTAATTCAAGACAATAGGATACCAGTTCAGAAGTAAGACGACTGAACGCTAAGGTTCTATTAAGAGTACTCATGTTAATTCCGTGTTCACGCTGGTGTAAATCAGCAGTTATTCCTGAGGCTGATGGAACAAAATCCTCAGGTACAGTGAGCTGTCCCACTGCAGTTAATGGTGTCAGAACCAGGTAGAGCCATGAATGACCAGTGGGGCCTTCTGTTCATGGGCAGGAGCTGCAAAGAGCCACAGGCCCTGAAGTACTGGAACATTTAGGACCTGCTTTGTCCTGCTAGGAGTAAGGCTGAGCTGTCCTTACCTGAAATCAAGCCTTCTCCAGCACTTGTCATTATTTTCCTGAAGGTGTAAGAGAGCATGATGAGACAGAGGTTAACACTGATGCTTCTCTGGTAACCATCAGCAGGTTACCAGCATCTGATTGATGCATGAAATATGTAACAGTATTTATTTCCCCTGCTGCCCACCCGTCCATTCCCCCCCACACCCGTGGGGAGAAGAGAAGAGCATAATACCATTGCTAAAAGCACTTTAAATTAAAAATGGACAGTAAAAAGCCAGAGAACCCCCTGTAACAAAGTCTGATTTTCAGCATGCCACTTATGTGACTGTTAATGACATCTAAAAGAGCTGTAGATAATGGGAGGCACTTGAAGATGTTTTAGTTGGTTTTGAGAGATGTAATCCAGCATTTTAAAAAAATAATCTTCAATTTGATTTATTAGCTTAGAGGAGCATAAAAACTTACAATTTATGTTTCAGCGTGTACTATGACTGCGGTATCTGCAGGACAAATGAAGATACCTGCTGAAGGAACAAAGCTAAATATTTTCAATAGACATTTCAGCAGAAATTTCCTGCTAATGAGAGAGAAAGGAGTTCTGGGAGGAGGGTGACATGACAGAGTGAAGCGTTGCCCAAGGGAATATTCAAGTAATTTAAAGCTGGTGAAGGTATGGAGATACGGAACCCTAGGCTACTTTCACTATAAATGAATTATTTCTTTACTATGTCATTACTAAAGAGTGTTTTGGATTATGCAACAAATACTTCTTAGTTTCTGATACTAATATGGGATTTAGCTTGCTTGCATGAACTTTTGTTTGTATTGCTTAATTTTATATGCCCAGCACAAAATGCACTATGTAGTGCAGACTGCAGAAACCATTTTATTTCCACATCTGGGTTTAACTGGTTTGAGTGCTACAAGCTGTAGATAATGGCAGACCAGATTTTGTGGAAGAGATCTCCCACTTAACTGGAAATCACCACACAAAAAGCATTTTTAGTTCTGTTTCTTCTAGCATTCCCCTTGGGCTTTTGACTGCAGTCCCAAGCAAGTATTTGAAAAGCACACTGGAACGGCACATTACCTCTGCCTCTTCCCTTTCATGTCAACGGCACAGACTGCCCCTCATCTCACTTGGCCTTTACGTGGCTCCCTTCCTCCCCAGACCCCATCTTTCTTAGACCAACTTGCTGCCAACAGGCTCTGCTCGTGGCAAAACTGAAGCAGAAGCCCAGCTTCTAGGCAGGCCCAGCCAGCCCACAGAAACCAATTTTTGTTCCACAGCCAGCAAAAACATTGCAAGTCTACACTTTAACCACAGGCCTTGAATAAGACGGCCTTCAGCTTTTAATTTCCAGTTACCTAGACAGAGGTAACAACCATGATTTGTCCTAGGCTCAATACCTTTCTTTCCCTTATTTCTTTTTCCTCGTTACATGTTCCAGTCCATTTTGAAAAAATATACACAGGAGCTCTTGGATTACCAGTCAGGCAAATAATATTCCGTGAATGTTTCCTAGTCCTAGAGTAGCATAGTTCAACATTTTGGGTAAGTGTGCTGTGTCACCATAAACTGTTGTCCCCTGTTAAAAATCTTAACTATCTCACAGAAATCATTTAATAACAAAGCAAAGGTTAATACTAAAGCAAAGATTTTTTAATTTAAATGCAAGGTGATCTACGTGGACAAATGGTATCTCACTGAGTGGTCTTTAGAATCAATTATACCAACAAATGACAAAACCTTGTATAAATCATCTTCCTTGGCAACAGAGACTGCAGCTAGCAGCCTGTCAACTGACCAGTTAATAGTCAGAAAGGCATGTGATGATTTCTGTGATAGCACATCCACTGTCAACCACTTACCTTTTTCCAGACAGCACCACATGTTTGAAGTATAGAGAGTTCAGGCAAGTGGAGAAGAAAGCATCTAGAATTCTCAGACATATATAATCTAGGAGGCACTGAGGCATTCCAAAAGAATCATTAAATCAGTGAAAATTTGGTGAAAGTCATCGTTAAGAAACCTCAGCAGCACTTCATGATTCTAACCCTGGACCTCTTCCTTAAAGTGCCCACATGCATTTCCTTTGTGAATGCCATTTCTGACAATATTCTTCCCACCATAGGTTCCAAGTTCCTTGCTAATTCACTTTCCAGACTTCTCCTCAAACACCCACTGTCCTTCACTTCCACTGATGTCACACGTGCACCCGCAGAGGAACCTGTCTCCCACTTTACTTGCTTTTCCTCCCACATACCTTCTTTCCCCTAGCATTTCTCATACTCCACTCAGCCCTTGACTTAACCACCCAGCTTTCTGCCTTTGTCACTGCTTTCCAATGTTATGTTCCTGTCCTTCAGGCTTCATCATTTTTTTCCTTCCATAAGACCAGCAGGCAGCCTCCTTTTCTTGAGATTTGAATGTGCCAGAAAATTATTTTCTCTTCCTTTTACACAAGTTAAAATCTGCTAGGTGCAACCTACTCTTCTGCAGCTATCCTCACCAGCAATTTGTACACGGCATAGACTGTTTATATTCCCTTATGCAAGTTACTATGTTATTTTCGCTTTAGTCATTTACTAGTTTGAAACATTTCTCCATCTCCTACACATTCCCGAGGACTTCCTGCTATTTGCAGTGGTTTCTGGCCTCAGTCATTATGACTGAACCTGGATGGAAATCTGACTACATACCATATAGCTGTAGGACTGCTGAGCCTCACAAACCACAAGTCCATCTGTGTTGATCATCCTTTCTGCAACTGCATTGCCAAGACATTACCCACCGTACTACTGGTTGATACTGGACTGTAACACATTGTCTACTACTCCATTTCAGACTGCTTGAGAATTCCACCTTCCTGCCTCTTTTAAGCCAAAAAAAAGTGAAGGGAAACAAAATACGTCATAACAGAAGACTGGGGAGGACAACCCCCCAAGCTCCCACTTTGGGACATGAGTTTTCTTTCACTTAACTTCTGTCCTCATTTTACACATCTTTCCTGGACAAATACTGTTATCCTTTCAGTCACCCAATCCTTCATACTACTGCAGGTGTTCCCTTACACCAGGCACTACTGCATGCATTTCTCCTTCATGAACCCAAGCATCAGATACTCCTTCCTGGAAGTTCAACATCTAACAACTTCATCCACAATATTTAAGACATTACTGGCAAGACAGGATTTACTTCAACTGCCTTTAGAGTCTAGTAATATTAGATATCAAATTATAACTTAGTACATAAAGTATTCCATTCTGTAGGCTTGAAAAGAATAAAATGACAGTGTGAAAATGTTTAGCCTTACTGACAGATAGCTAGAGTTGGACAAGAGTAATGACAAAGAATAACGATTTGTTAAAACTAAAGTATTTTTACAGAAATTTTACTGGCTTCAGAGAACATTCAGTGAAACATCAGTAGAAAGAACCAGTATTTCTTGCTAATTCACCAGGTATACTTACTAGAGAACTGAGATTTTTAAGATCTGCAGAGCAATCCCATTAACTGTGCTAACTAGGGACAGAGGTCTCGGTACCTGTCACCACTTCAGTGGGTGGTCTCAAAAGGATCCACACCCCCTACAAATGCAAAAATCAGGTCAAGGAATCCTGGGGAAACAAAAACAGAGCAGACACCTGATTGACTCAGTTAAGCAAAACAATTGTTTCAAAAATAAAAATGGGCATTTCCAACAAATTTTATCAAAGACATTCAGAAAAACAACATCACAGGAAAGTAAATTCTAACAAGCCAAAAAACCTCAGTGTCACATATGTATTAACTTATGGCTGTTGAGTCCCCCACACCCTGTCTCTCTTACCTTCCATAGGGTCCTATTTTTGCGGAAAAAAAATAATCACTTAAGCCTTTGACATTATGCTACTGCGTACATCCAGTGGCACCAACATTCAGGCTGACTTCCTAAACAGAGTTAAGGACAAAACAGATACTGAGAATCTAGAAGTCAGGTTATCTTTGCATTTAAACCGGCATACGCAAGCATGAGAACCAGCCTGGTTATAGCAGCGGCTTCCTTTCACCCTGAATAGGTGGATGGTTACGATTGCTCACGGTAAAGGGATCGTGGCAGAGACAGTGATGTCCACTTAAAAGCTGGGAGGTTAAAGGGCTGTCAGGAGGTAGAAAAACCTAGTGGGACAGTCACATTCAAAAGAAGAACTACTTCATTCTCATCCCTCTCTAGATACTTTGGAGCAGTCTAACAGTAGCAACGTACTACTAGCAGTAGTTTGTATTGCTGCTTTGGAGTTGTGCTGAGTCAACTTACTATGGTCCAGAATTCAGCTGTTCAATGAAAGGAGACAGTTCTTCGATCACCCTGTTCCTTTGGTCTGGTAACTGGTTCTACCTGAAAGACTGAGAAGATGCTTTTGAAACCCACCAAATTACAATGAATTTCATATTCACAAGATGATCTCTAACCTGCCTTAACCAAGTAGGCCACATCATAGTACTTCAGCCATCAGTCGGTATCTTCCACAATTAGTCTTATCTTGGGACAAGCCAGTCCAATTGAAATGAGAATAAAATTTCACATACAATATCTAGGAACATACTATTTTAGGGTAGCATATTTGTTTTGAGGTCATTATCCCTAGGAAATTATCTGCTTTTAGCAAAAAGGTTTCCTTATGCTTTGTGCACTCTAGCACAATGCAGCATGAGAAACACACCAGGGGAAAGCAGGGAATTTTTAAAAAGCCATAACAACTAGCCACTTCAGTGTGCATCGTTTAAATATAATATAATGAAGTATTATAATTATTATTAAATGAAGTGTGTAAGAAGTAGATCAAATATGTATCTAAAAAGGGAAGCCAGGATATATAGCTTTTGTGATACAGTGACAAAATCTGATTTTTCACATCAGCCATCTTCTAATTCAGTTGCAGACAGAAACAATACCAAATGAGAATAAAGTTATTTCATATGAAAACAAAAAACACTCCAAACAATTTGAAGTTTCAATTCCAGTTGGTGCCCCTTCAAAAATTGTTTTTGGTATTGCATTGAGCTGTAACCCAGACAGGATAAAAGTAACGATCTGACATACAAGCCATAGATTAGAGTGAGAAAAGAAGAAACTAAATTACAAACAGAAAAAAACCCAACCTATAAAAATTAAAATATGTGAACAGGGGTACTATTTGAAATGTCTATCTCTGAGATTATATTTTTTGTAGGGTTGCTTTAAATGCCACTTCAGCATCATAAGCATTATTAGTTAAACAATTCTTATTCCTTACCTACAAGCTTTTATGTTCCTGGAACTCCTCTGTCCTATGTAACAGATGCACTACCTTTCAGAAAATACAACACTTGAATTTTTCATTTTGCACAAAGAGCTGCGTTGTTATTTCCTAGCATTTCAGTGTGTAAATATAATGCTGAACTGATTGTAAACAACTTTTATATGTGATTTCCCCTCATAAAACTGATCAACCAGAACCTCCATCGTGTAAAACTATTTCATGAGGAAGAGGGTTGGGCAGAAACCTGATGTTCACTTTTTTTATGGGATTTTACTTCTGTTCGCAGAGCCTGGAAACACCAGTGTGTAATTCTAGTCTCTGTATGGAATGCTGTTCAGTTTTAAATCATTCTGCCTATTTCTCACAAAAACCTAAGGGCACCCAGTCTATATAGTGGTATTTCCAATACGGCTCTTTCCCCATCCACCTAGCTCCTTCCTATTCTGATTTTCTCCTTTTCTGGTTTCCAACCCTTTGATAACTCTTTACTTTTGAAAGCTTTTATCTTCATTTAAAAAATTCTAACCTTGTCTTAGTTTCTCCCTCAGATTGAGGAGATAACTGAACAAGACATGCAAAAGTTATTATTGCTGCCCCTTATAAAATACAAAGTCAACCTAACGTTTACATTATAAAAGACAGAATCAGATACTGTAGTTTTAACTTTAAAAATATACTTCTAAGAAACTTTCAAAGAGGGCAACCTGAAGTGAAGAGTTAATATTTATAATGCAGCAAAACTTTTAAATAAAACTCTATGATGATTTTTTAACATCATAATATTAAACTACTACTTGAAATATTAATTGTGCTATTGACACAAGTGCAGTTTTGGACAGAATGTTTTAGCAGTGAAATCCCTACTTGAAGAATTCAGGAGATACATTAAAATACAGAAAAGATTACATGTCCCTTCCTTGTAATGCGTTATAGAAAGTACAACCTAAAGGAGATCCATGCACATGCAGTTCAAAGGACTGGCTATAGTTCTGACAACTCAGCCACTGAAATCAAGCTCCCTACGTCTCAATCTAATGATTATAATCTTATGCATCTGATTAAGATTATATAAAGCTAATTCCCAAACCGTGGCAGATTATTCTTTAAAAGGAAGTAGTGTCCACAAGTTCTTTCAGTTTCATGCACTTCTCAGAGTAATTCAACATATTTAAACAAATGTATACAGCAAAATATAAAGTACAGAAAACTCAGTACTGCATTGTAGAATGTACTGTAATTACTCAAGGGAATAATGCTGGAGGAATAAGTTATGCCAAGGGGAAGATCTGCTTTGGCCTTCTAAAAAAAAACAACACTGTGAAACACTTTTCCAGAAAGACTGAAGACTGATACTAGAAAAGCACAGAGAAGATGCACAATAACTAATACTTTAACTACTTGCAGTTTTTCTTACTGCTGCTTTGTTATTACTTTTGAAAAAGTAGGTTTTAGATAGCTATATAATACATACACATATATATGCATCTTTAGAAAGGCAATACTCAACGGAGACACAGAAATTAATTACAAATCTTTGAACAGAATAAAACAAAAAAGTCACTTGATGTCTTTCTCTGTTTATAGATCCACTTCCCTCTTTTCTGGCAGGTAATAGGGAGTCCAAGTAAGACTGAATTGTTGTCGTACTAAGTACTGCAAAGATACAGAGTAAAATGTCACTCAGTTTAAAAAACACATAGTAAATACATATTAAAAAAAGAGTGTTTGCAATAGTAGGAATAGTTAAAACAAAAAAATATGTTGAAGATCCCTACCTTCAAGTGTAACAGTACACGTAGAAACACAAAATCATTTAGGTTGGAAAAGACCTTTGAGATCAAGACCAACCATTATTAAGCCAGGACTGCTAAGTCTGTCGCAAAGCCATGCCTCTAAGCACCACAACGCTTCTAGGGATGGTCATTCCACCACCTGTCTGGGCAGCCTGTTCCAATGGTTGACCACCCTTTCAGTGAAGAAATCTTTTCTAATATCCAATCTAAAACTCCCCTGGTGCAACTTGAGGCTGTTTCCTCATCCTGTTGCTTGTTACTTCGGAGAAGAGACTGACCCTCACCTGTTTGCAGCCTCCTTTCAGGCAGTTGTAGAGAGTGATAAGGTGTCCCCCTTGAGCCACCTCCTCTCCAGGCTAAACAGCCCCAGTTCCCTCAGCCGCCTCTCATAAGACCTGTGCTCCAGCCCCTTCACCAGCTTCGCTGCCCTTCTCTGGACACGCTCCAGCACCTCAATGTCTCTCTTGAAGTCAAGACCCAATAGTGAACACAGGTTTAGAGGTGCAACCCCATCAGTACTGAGCACTGGGGGACATTCACTGCCCTTGCCCTACTGGCCACACTGTTTTGGATACAAGCCAGGATGCTGTTGGCCTTCTTGGCCACCTGGGCACACTGCTGGCTCGTGTTCAGCCAGCTGTCAACCAGCACCCCCAGGTCCTTTTTGTTCAGGCAGCTTTCCAGCCGCTCTTCCCCAAGCCTGCAGTGGTGCAGGGGGTTGTTGTGACCCAAGTGCAGGACCCGGCACTTCTCCCTGTTGAACCTCATATAACTGGCCTCAGCCCATCAATCCAGCCTGTCCAGATCCTTCTGGAGAGCCTTCCAGCCCTCAAGCAGATTAACTCCCCCCCAGGTGTCATTTTCAAACTTACTGAGGGTGCACTTGATGCCGTTGTCCAGATTGTTGATGAAGATATTAAACAGAACTGGCCCCAGTACTGAGCCCTGGGGAACACCACCTGTGACCGGCCACCAGCTGGATGGGACTCCATCACTACTGTTTTGGCCTTTTCACTGCTACTTGCTTCCACGCAATTTAAATTCTATCCTGGTTTGGAATGTTACCTCTACAAAGAAAAACTGGTAATCAACAGATATATGATGTTTTATATATACAAATTCCAATCTGGCATGTTTGTGAAACAGGTTGCATGAAGAAATTACCCTTTAGTGGTATTAAAAATAATATAATGCATTTGTTGTGTAACACATACTAGGAACTAAAAGAACTCAAGTCCTTTTGAACAGTTATCCTAAGTACCTTGTCTTCTAGAATAGTTCATTGAACAATCAGTTTCCATTTCATACCTGGGGGTCAGCACAGCACAGCTGCTATCTAAGTAATCTCCCATCCTATATCCATAATTGTTGAATAATTTTCTCATTGACCTGCATCCTATTTTTTTCTCAACTCCTTCTCCAGCTTGTCAAGAACATTTGTTGCCCTTCCAATATTTGTTTGATCTGCAAAAGCAATAAGAATACTTTGCATTCCATTACTGAATTATGGAAATATCTATCAGAGGGCACAGGCAGATCCTGGTGCAGTGCCATTTGATACAGCCTTCCAGTTTCACAGTGGTATTAATAACCCTTCCCAGTACAGCCTTTTAACAATTTATGTCCACACTGTAGCAAGTTATCTTAAATCATACAGTTTTAACTTCATAGCATATTTTTATAGGTGTCACCAAAAGTCTTACTGAAGCCAAGACTCAAAGGCATGATTATCAAAGCAGAAAAAGAAATTAGCTCAAGTTGCTTATTCACTTGTCTTCTGGATGACTTAGAACTACTGAAAGGATTTCTTCTTGCTTGTCTTCAGAAGTTTAATTCATTAGTCAGATATCATTAAATTAACCAAGACAGGCTCTCTCCCCCCATTAGAAATAAAAAAACCCCCACACAACACCATCCATTCATCCACCAGACTCTATAGATAAATAAGCATTTGTCTGTAACGATATTATTTATTTACCAGGACGAAAGGACAAATTTAATATTAGTGTATTTTTTTTCTATTCAATCTTTAATACCCACCCCTTTAAATTTATTCTCAGCTTTATAACTGATCATGCAGCCAAATACTTTGTCTTCACTTGAAAAATTTAAATTTTCTTTCCTTTTGGAAGCCATGACTTTTTTCCTTAATGTCCTTCCTCTTAGAAGTACAGTGCTTAAAGGAAATATTAAGCATTTCCCTAAAATACCATTACTAGCTGCATCTAACTAGGCTTGATCTTGCTGCTCAACTTTCCACTGTTATGTGCACCTTTCTTGAGATTCAGATCATTAAAGAGTTCATTATTAAGCTGGTTGCTATTACACCTCCTGTTTTCTTCCATTTGAATAGATACTGTAGATGTTCAATACAATTCTTTCAACAAGCTGCAAAGTACCTTTTAACTGTTGATGTTTCCCACCCCTAGTTAATAACAATACTGGCACTTCTAGACAACAGTCTTTTCCTTGTCTTTATTCTGCTGCTTCCTTCCCTTCCTAGAAGTTTATTATTTTAATTTCATAGTAATTGTCCTCCATATCATAGCACAGGCAAATTTAAGGTTATTTTTAAGCTTCTGTAATTTGCATAAACCAATTAAGTCTTCTCCAAATCACAATACAAAACTTTAATAAGGTAAACTCTATTTCATAATAAAGTGCAATTTTATGTGACCTTAGATTCTTTGAGGGTGAGATGCCCATTAATCTCACATTCATACCCTGAAGTAAACGTTTTCAAGTAAGTGTACATCTCTGTTCGTAAAGAGCACATTTCTTGTGCAAAAGAGTTGCCTTCATTAAAGAAGTCCTGAAATAATCACAGTCAGAAAATGGGCACGATTGGTGACTGCAATGGAAGACTAACTGGAATGTTTTTAACAACTATGCATCCAGTAAAATAAGCAGTTTGTTTGTTTGGGGTTTTCAAAAACTTAATCAAAGGAAGTCTATTTATGAAGTCACAGCTCTACTTGATCCATCAAAGCATATTTGTGGATGCTTACAAGAATACAGTATTTCAGGAGAGGAGCTAGCAGAATATTTAGGAAGGCCACAGTCTCGCTTGGACTGATAAAACTTAGGTCAGTCCTTTGTAAAAGGGGAAACAGCAACAACAAGGAAAAAATAAAGATCAATATGCAAGTGTTCACACGAGAAATTATGTACAGACCACATTATAAATCTGTTGGGAAATGCTGCATAAATCACTAAAAGCTAGAAAAAAAGTGGGTTTAGTAGATAACATGTAATTTAAAGCAATAACAAACAAAATGCTGAAAAAAATGTTCATGTTACACAGCTCGGAAATGTATTACAATGTAACTTTGTCATAAAGTTTAAATTTCATGAAATATAAAAAACCTATACAAAAATTTTTGGCTAAAAAAAAGATTAATATCAGAAAAAAGTGATTTTGCATTAAAACAATCATACATACATATTTCAGTGAGAATTATTTTTTTCTTCTACAAAAGAACTGGCTTGCTAGAAGCTAAGCACAGTGTGGTAGCCTATTTGGCTTTAACCTGAAGGTCAAATATTTAATTTTTCAAGTGAAGCAACTTAAAAAATACTGAGGAAGTTTCACTGAGTAAAGTAAATGATTAAAAAAAAAAATGAAGTCAACCAATTGAGCACAAAAATATAAACATAAAGTGTCTTGGTTTTTAGACTGTATATAATAATGTCTCATAACTCTACAGAGAAAACTAGTCTTCTTCAGAAGTTCTTACAATATATGGAAAACCTATAAATATGGTCCCCAAGGTGAAAAAGGACTAAGACGATCCATGAATCAGTGATCAACATATGAAGTCTTATCACAGAGATATTGTAAACATTTTTCTTAATTGGGATCTCAATCATCTTTGGTATAACAGACTCCTAGGGAATCTCTGACAACGTATTTTATATCCAACTTAAATAAGAGGGAAAGGAAACTGTTTAAACATTTTGCATTTAAAGTATGCATCTCTTAAAAATGCAGTATATATATATCATCACAGTTTAGAATACATCTTTTCTTTTAATAAAATGATCCTGGCCTATAAATATCAAATCTTAATTGTTCTGGCCAAAGATCCACTTCTGGAAGGGGTCTGATGGATTACAGGATGCCAAACTTGGATGCTCTCCATTTCCTGTAAGGCACATATGTAGTGCTGCATTGTACAGAGTTTGATCCTAAAGTGAGTGAAAAAGGAGGGGGGGGGGGGAAAAAAAGTGAACAAACAATGAGCATGCTATTTCTCCCATTCTTCAAAACTGTAAATATTTTTAAAGACACAAAACATTTGGATTGGCTTCCAGATGGATGCCCAGTCACACACTAAGGGATATCAACTGATTTTGTAACTTTAAATTTAAAACAGTGAAAACACAGTTTTGATCTGGTAACTGAAAAGCTGAAGTTGTCTAAATTTTCCTCCCAGAAATAAACTTAGTCCTTTTTGGCTTCAGAGTTTTGTTTCATTGGGGTTTTCTCTGTTATTGGAAATCAAAAATCCACTCTCGTAAAAGATGACTGATAAAAATACCAATTCACTGCACAGTCTAAATACCTTTTGATGCAGCCATTGCTCTTCCCCAACAGCAAAGGTTTTCTGGCCTTTGTAGTTACATTCGCGAAGCTGCACAGGTCCTTTAGAAGCATGCAGACAAAGCTCCTTCTGAATGTTATGCCGAATTTCATGGCGTGCAGAATATTCAAAGTACTATTTAAATAATTTTTAATAATTTCAGTAAACAAACACAAACAAGAGTATTAAACTAAATTAAATCCTCAAAATTCCAATGCAAAAAATAATAGGGTTTTTTTCCAAACAATTTGAGACTACAGAATAATTTCCCTGACTTTTAGCATATATGCTTTAAAAGCATTTACAAAACTAAAAGCATTTTTTAATGCTAATGCAATAGAATATATTTAAAGTACTTAAATGCATAAATTGTAAATGACACTTGGTGCATATACATTATGATGCAGGATCTCATTGCTTGCTCCCCCAGGAACCATATATAATTCAAGAAGACAAACAGAAGAGTGGAGATAGTTGCATGGACAACTTAACTTTTGTAATTTCTTAACTTTAAAAAATCTTTATTCAATTTTGTTGCTGGATTTTGTTTTTTCTTAGAGCAACCAAAAAAAAATAATTGTCACAGATCAATACTGACTGCTGTACATCAACTTTTGCTGCTTGATCTAAACAATAACTGCTAACAATAGGATGCTGTTATGGTCTCCTGTGAGCTAGCCATTAGAAAACTAAGATAAAAATGTATTTTCTAAGTTAATTTTACCATTAATTCCTGAAAGCAGAGTGCTCTTAAGGCTCAGGAATTCTAGGCTATATTTCCGGTCTTAACAGGGATTTAATTCTAACAGTTACAGACGCAGTTGTCCTTTTATACCTCTAGCTCTACCCTACAATCCTGGTCTCTTCCTCTTCTTTCTCATTAAATGGCAGATTTCCTATCATTACATCTCACTACCACTGTTTCTCAGTTCTGTATGTCAGCCTTCTTCACCATATCTTTCCTTTGACTAGTAAGTCCAGGCTCACTTAGCTCCCTGTGACTTTCAATTACCTGTCCAGTTGGTCAGCTTCTGCCTCCACACTGCCTTGGCTTCAATGGGAATAGCACCAAGGAACAAACAGGCATCTCGCTCTCAAGTTTCTGCGCCCACCATTACTCCCCGAAACAGGTATTGATAGGAGTGACCTGCTTAGTCACTTAGCTCTCAAACACAGTAATTTATTCTAAATCTCTTAGTCTGACTTAATCTGTTCTGATTTATCTTTTGAACTGCAAAATCTCTGCAAGCCCTGAAAAATATGATTTGAAAGCTAGGTTTAAAACTTCACTGATTTTGGACATTGAGATGGACACGTTCCCAGCCCAAGAATATTCTAAAAAAGGAAGAATGATAAACAATTGATGTACAACTCTGAAAACTAGGTTCTCTCTTCCAGTCCCTTTTCCCATCTCAGATACAAGGATGAAGACGACAGGTGGCATGGAAAATCTCAGCCTACACGACTGAAGTCTGGTAAAGAACATAAAACAACTGAAAACAGAGTATTGTAATGAGAAGGGTGAAGTAAGGAAACACGTACATGCCTTAAGTATTTCCAGCAAAACCTGTATTAACATTCTCTGAAGGCTGGCATTTAAAGGGATTCAGACTGTTATTTTATGGCAGAAGGAAAACCAACAAAGCACAACACTTGAAAGCACAGAGTTTTAGTACAGTCCAAGGTAACTTCAGAGAGAAATGACAACAGAAGCATACAGCAGATCTTTTAATACAATTTCTTGGTACAGCATTCCCACATTAATGACTTTGATAATGTGAAAAGGCTAATATAGTATTAATCCACAACAGAATAAAAAAAAAAGTTCAATATTGTAATAAACTAACATAACAGGATAGTTGTTAATCTAGACAGTATTCCATCACCCACAAAAATTGCCTAGGAAAGCATCAACTGATAAGATCATGTGCCTACAGTGCCATCAATGGATGGCTTTTTAAGACTGAAGATTTTATTAAAAAAAAAAAAAAAGAAAATTACAACTATAACAAAAACTCTTCAGTCTTTGTTGACCTTTAGTTATTAAGGATCTACAGTTAATAAATTTTATTCTAAATAACTCTTTAAGGCAACAGCAAAGTGTTAATTTCTGGGAAGCGAAGGAGATGTTACTTTTATTAGTATTACAGTAGTGCCTGAAGGATCCAGTATCTGACATCTATTGCAAATTATACTGTAGAAGAAACGGAGCCCTACTGCTGCCTCCAAGAGCTATGCAGCCCAGAGCTATTCTTGGACAAATTCAGTCATATTATTCACTTGCATTAGCCAGTACAGGATAGACCACTTTGACCTCACACTATGAGGCTGCAAGCATGATAAGGAAGGTGGCTCAGGCCTGGCCACTTGGTCTCCCATTGGCCGGATTCCCACCAACATCTTCCTTGATAGTGCGAGTCCTGGTGGCAGAGAAAGAAGCAACAGGAGGAAGCATAAGGGAAGGAAGAATTAAGACGACAACATTTACAAGAAAGTAGTAAGGGTAGGATGGAAGGGTTTTGCACAGAAAGGAGAGATCAAGTGAAGCAGTGCAATTGTGTTAAAAATCTGAATCTGTATACTGAACATAGAATGTTAGAAGCAGGACGCAACATGAAGAGCAGTATGAAATTTTCCTTGAACAATATATAGAGGAATTAAAAAAATAAAAGAGGGAGAGGGAAATTTCTCTAAAATAAATGAAAAGCTCCAACATGGTACAGTTACAGTTGAATGCATCATACAAATCAGGTATCAAATATTTTACCTGATTTCCTCCAAGTCCATGACAAGAATACATAATCAACGGTTTGCCACCATGGTTATGTTCACCAACATCCAGACACATGCGATTACCTGTATTTTTTAACTAAAGGAAGGATGTTATCAGAAAGAAAGAAAAAAAAAAGCTCAGCATGGATAACAAAAAATTAAACAGCCTCACTTGCATACAAAACTAACCTTTGGATTAACAAGAATTACAGCTGTTAGTTCATTTTTACTTTCTGCTCTGCTCAATCCTAAAAATCCTGGGCTCAGTTAATCCTTTCTAACCAAAAGCCTAGTAACTACATTATCATTGTCTACAGCCACACATGTGGATTATTAGGCTACTGGGGTGCAAGGTTACTGTTATTCAAATTACAATTTGAAGAGATATGCATAAAGTATTCAAGATTGAAGGAAGTTTTATTTGTAAATACATGCTAAACATTCGCATTCACCTCAAAATAATTCTTATTAGTTGTTTAATTTTTCTTTGTTTGTTTTAGCAATACAATGTCTAAGAAGTTACTTGGCAGAAGGAAATGCAATGGTCTTCAAAAAAACCCCCAAACATATGTGTAACGTATGAACACACATTTTCCATATCATAAACCTAGTTCTGAGAAGCAAACAGCTGCCCAGTTTTCCTTATTAGCATGAACTAAAAATTCTCTCAGACTTCTTACTATAGAAAGCTAAATTTACCTTGATAATTCAGGAAATCTCTCACCACTGGTTTAGCAATTTTGTGTCATTTTTAACTGTTAGTGATAGGCAGAATGTTGTTTATCTTAGCAGGTTGTAAGATCCCATTAAGCAAGGTTACTGTTAGTTACAAAGCTTTGCTTAAATTTCATATCACTGTTAACAACGCTATAAAATATTCAAATAGCAAGGTATGCAGAAGAGATTCTTTGTCCAGAGTAGGGACAGAAAACCCTAGAGCAGTTAATGATGGTTAAAATGTAAACACTCTGGCTAAGGTAGCACAAAACATTACTAAACTTCCTGGATTATAGAAGACTATAGAAAAAAATTAAACTTACGTATCCAAAAAACAAAGGATTCAGGTCTGGCACATATGCTTCTGGATAAACATTTCTGAGATACCAGGTAAAATTTTTACACTGCAGACGCTGCCTTAAGTCAAGTCTTTTTGAGATGTCTCCAAAAGTTTTCTGTTAGAGTAAGGGAAGCAAGGATGGAAGAGAAATACACTAACGTTACTAGTATCAATTTTGTCCATATAAATCTATGATATTCTGCACTGTAGCATTATCAAGTTTTAATCTTAATCTGATTTTTTTTTTTAAATACTGTACTACTATGGTTACTGCTGTTTGTTTTTCAGTAACATAACACCACTGGCATCCAGCCTGCAGCATTTCAAAGCACATGCAAGAAAAATACATCGCAACATGGTAACAATAGAAGTATCCTCAGTCCCAAGAATTTTAATACAGCGCCATGAAGCAGGAAAGTATGAACAGGACCATACTGATGAGAGCTATAGCACTATCTGACCTCACTAAAATGTGAAACAAAATAATTAATTGTATTAATTAAACAATTAGCCTAATAGTCAGTACAATGCAGAATCTCCCAGACAAAATTCAGTTGGTTAGCTGCTAAACATGCTTAGGAAAGCTAATGCTATTAGTGATACAATAGTCACACAAATTTATCATATGAAAGAAGAAAAAATAGCTTCTCAAAAAAACTCTTAAATTCCAGCTGGTGAAAGATTAAAGTTCCAGAAAAATTACAAAAATAAATAAACCAACACCCAAATTCCCTGAACTTATGTTTTTAAGCAGATAGAGAGAGGATGGATATCTAGCATTGAATAAGATTTATTCTGCACTTCACCTAAAAAACAATAAAAGCTGCTTTTTAAGTAAAAATACTAAGCAACTTGAGACTACTGAGACATTGTGCTTCTCACTCCAAAAAACAAATTAGTTTGCATTTTCTATGCTCAGTAGCTTTTCTCATGCGCTTCTGGTAGTTCCAGTAGCTGTTCAATGCAAACAACCCCGGATTTTAGAGAACATACAAAACCCCCTACTAATCAAAAAAACCTGCCACACAAACCAACACTATCACCACCCAAACACTTATTTTTTTTCATGTTTGTTGGAGCTACAGCATTAAGCAAACTGAACTCTTGTCTTCTCATTAAAATATCTAGAATCCTTACATACTTTGTCAATAAATAACTTTTGCTCACCAAAACTTTCAATGCAGCAAGCGTGATTTCTAATACCACCACCACCACCTACTTGTTTCACAATTTTTGCTGCCTCTGTGTTTCTTCGGTAAAATATTTCTTTATATTCATCCATCCACACTTCTGCAAGGCGGACTTGATTACGTGTGATCACTTGAGTACCTTTTGGGAAAGTATGGGGACTCTTGCTGCGAAAGACATGGCCAACAACAGAGCAAGGCATGATCTCCAACTGTCCACCACATTGCCATACCTAATAATAACATTTTGTGTGTAAGTGCACTGCAATTAGAATTAAGGGGGTAGAAAAAAAAATTCAGTAATGTTATTGTTCACCAGAAAAAACCTCTAAACCACTAGCAAGAGTGTATATATCAAGTATACCATAAGTGAATTTTCTAATCAGGTAAATCCTGGAAACATATTTCAGCTATCGACACTAAACACATTTAAAAAAAAAAATCAGTTCAGGAAGCATATTTGCATTTTATTTCATAGGTCATTAGTAATTCATTTTCCATGTCCTAGTTGGCTGATTCAGTAGAGGAGTCAAGATCTAATACTCATTTGTCCTCAAAAATCATGTACACTGTCAGATATAGAGACCATTGCTAATGAAGTAGCTAAACTTACTCTGAAAGACATTTCTATATTTTCACCTCCCCATATTTCCATTTCTTCATCATAGCCTCCAATGTGTTCAAAGTAGTCTTTTGATATTGAAAAGAGACCTCCAGCAAAAGTAGGTGTTCTGCAAAAACAGAAATTTACTGAGGAACACAGGATTCAAATAGGTAGGGGGTTTTAAATACAGATATAAAAACATGGTATAACTGTTCTAGAAAGCTTCCATGCATCTGTCACTGTTTCATTACATTGATACATTTTGCTGACATAGATAATACTTCAAGCAATTATATCTGCCCACATCAAGTCTCATTTGACAATTTAATTGTCATCTATTAACAACTGGTTTGACTAATGACTGCTGGTATAAAAGACAGCATCAGGAAAAAAACATACTTCCCCTTTATGGAGGATATCAAGCAAAGTTATTACTCCTCCAGACCAGTAACGTGTCTGCGGCCAAAGCACGTACAATTATCATCAAATGCACTGCTGTAACAGTCTAGTATTTTGATGCTCTGAGTCTTTGTTGCCATCCTTTCAAGGAGACAGAATCTGTCTCTTGTGGTACTGTCTCTGAAAAGAAAGTTTATAACCTCTCTCTCCCCTGCTCCCTCCTGATGAAAAAAATACAAGATATTGCTTATTACGTTCCTAGTGTATACAGAAAAAAGGTAATGCAGAGCAATTTCTTAAGGAGGCTATATTTTTATGGAAGCTTTAAAATTTACAATATGGTCCTTAAAGAAAGTATTTCAAAAGCCATCTAAGATGTTAGGACTTCTTATCACACTTATCTGAAGAACTAGCTCATTTACAACTGTTGTTCATAACAAAAAAACATGAAAACTGAAGGATTTAAAATATTATTCAAGTTATATTTACCTAATGGGATAGGTTTCATCTTTTCTTCTTTTATTTTCATCTTCAGGAATAGATTCCCATCCAAATGACAAACTCCAATCAAAATTTCCTCTGTTGTGGCTATGCACGTAAGGAGATGGTTTATTGAATTCAAAAGTATTGAGATCTATAGAAGCAATATCAGGGCTTACAACAGCAACAGGGTTCTCAGCTATTCTTGCCAATAATGGCTCTAACCAGCCGTAAAAGCATTCACCTATGGAGAAATGGGAACAAGTTCTGAATTTTTACTTGGCAATAAACTAGTAACACAGGGAGTATTTTAACACACCCACAGCAAGCCAATATGCGCTGCTTTTAAGTAGCATTGCTAATTATACTTTCAATAATATAAAATAGCAATAGGTAAGATGATACATTGCTAATGTTCATAATTCATAAAAAAATCTGCAATGTTAAATCAAAGACAACAGCATTATAAACCACACTTGGCACAGTTACAGGTTACACTTACAATGAGCATCCAGAAAGGTCAGGGTCTCTCCTGTTGCTACTGAAGCTCCCAACAATCGTGCTGTGATTAGACCTTTTCTTTCCTTTTGACGGACTACTTTAACTATTCGAAATTGTTTCACATATTCATCTAGTTTATCATGCAAATATTCTAGAAAAATAAATAAGTTTCAGGATATTTAGTGTATATACATGCTACTGCCTAAAAATTTACATTATTAAACTAAGCAGATAAACAATTCACACTAATTCCAGGAATGACCTCAATGTCAAAGTGGTAAACAATCCCCAGCCATTGAACGTTAATTTTAGGGGTTGAGTTCTGTTGGAGGTGGGACCATAGGAAGAGAACTGGCAAAGAATAGGAGATCGAATACCAAGAATATTCTAAACGAGAAAGGACACGTGCTCTTCTGCAGTATTAACACCTAGAATACAAATTCAAAATCCATTTTCAGAGCAAATGGATCACATATCTACTTATACAAGTTATCTGCAGCACATGCAAATTTCTCCCTTATGACACATTTTACAGTTTTCAAAGGCTACAATACATACAACAGCAAGAGAAGCCACATAAAAAGCTATTTAAAAATGTGCAAAATTTGACAAACAACCCCACATCCCTCATTAAACTTCCCACATCATCTTCCTTCCTCAGCCCATCCTTAGTATTAAACTGTACTACTGAACATACTTCACATCCAAGTGTGTCAGTATGCTAAATACAGACTTGCAAGAAGTGTAAATACATTAATATTAGAACGTATGTATAGGCATGTTCGTCTAAAGTTCAGCATATCAAGTTTTTTGAACTTGCATTTGTGATCATGCTCAGAACACATTCAATTATTTATAGCACTAGCTTGGGTATTGATTATTTTTCCATTAAATAATTTTACTTTCTAGGAAAGACATCGCCCTTCATATTAATGAAATTAATTTACATAAAGACAATCCCTATGATAACATGCAAATTGTGTCAAACATTGGCTGATTTATTCTTGGATACTTTGTTCTATAAATTGTAATTGATTTGAAGCACAAATTACAGAGCTACTTGTCATGCAACCAGTTAGGCAGCTTAAGCAGCACTAGAATTAGAATAATCAGAAATGGGGCTTGAAACCTTTCCAGAGGAAAGGAATTTCATATTTGACTACCTTATGAAAAAAAGATGCAGGAGAATTATTTTATAGAAAAAGAAAGGAACAAACCTACTTAGAATACTATTATAAGTATTAATAGTAATAAAGAGATACCCTCTTTTAATCAATTTATCTGCAATCCTAACATGACAAATTACTGGGGGGCGGGGGGGGGGGGGGGGGTGGGGAAGAGAGGTACTAGAAAGACTTACCATCTACACTGGCATCATCCACCAAAATAATTTCCTTTAGCAGTATTGCAGGAGATGTATACATCACACTGTGAACAGTTCTGAGCAGAGTGGACCATGCTTCATTATGAAAAACTATTATAACACTTGTGGTTGGCAATGGCGGGCAACGCTTAAACTTTTGTTCAATACATCTACAGATTAGAAAGTGTCAAATATTACAAAATGGACAAAAATTTTTGACTCAGACTCTTAAAAGAAATTCTTTCTAGTACAAAGCTTTGTAAGTATGGACATAAATATTTCAGCTTTTCCACTTTCTATCCCAGTTTTGGAGTGCAAAGGCAGGTGCTCCAACTGTACAAAATATTTTTTAAAAAATATGGTGAACAAGAATTTCACTTAACTGACTCATTTCTGCTTCTGTCTCACAAACATTTGAGTACATTTCATATAGCACTCAGGTCTTCTTCAGAAAAAAATGTTATTCTATTGACAGCTGCAGATACTGAGCTGCAGAATCAGACTAAGTCACCATTACTGTTAAAACCTCAAAATACAGAGAATAATATTTATTAGAAGGAAAAAATGGAACATATTAATTCAGAACTTAAAAATTCTGTAGAAATACCATATAATCCCTAGGACAGCATATCCCATTTGAGGGAAACAATTTTTAACCCACAGTTTTTCAAGACTGATGTATTCTGAACAGAGCCAGAGACTTTAAAGTGTCAACTTTAGAGACTAGAAGACTCCCCAGGGTAATTATCACAGGTGTTGCCTCACAAAATGCACAGGTGAAAACTCACCAGTTAGGCTCTAGCAAAGGTTACGCCACATGTAACGTGATGCTCATCCTACCAGCAGCAGCTCAGTAAGATTAGTCACTTGTGGCACAGAGCTGAGAACATACAATCTGACAGTGAGAGACTGCTCATAACCAAAACCCCACTCTATCCATGTCCTACAGTCTTCACTACAAGTCAATACAGTCTTTTCAATACAAGATTGCTGAGCTGTTCCGTTGCCTTGTTCAACAGTTTACAATTCCTAATTTATTAAATTATGCTGGTGGTTTTATTAACACTGAATACTAAAAAACCAAAAACAACAACAAAAAAGGGGGTGGGTGGTTGTTTAAATCGGGAAAATTTTAAACCACATTTTTAGTTTTCTTCTAAGTAAAACTTAGCAGGCTTCCAGAAAGTCACTCAGAAATTGTAGCTTAAAGGCAAAACAAGAAAACCTTATTTAAATATGGTTACTTTGAATTCAAAACCATGAAAGAAGTGAGCCTTTCTAAACGTTCTTGGCTTTGGCACTGTGGATCATTATGTACAGCCAATCATTATGTATAGCTAGGAGGCTTTCCTAAACTACCATGTAATGCTGAAGTGAAATCCCTTTGCAGTCTGCATTTCCAACAGATTTGTAACTATCAGGACATACACATTTCAACATACTCAGGAGGTCGAGTATCTGGTCCAAGATCTCGGTGTAAAGAAATCCTATCACTTGCAAATGCATTAAAACAATGTTTTTCTTCTCCATGCTGTTTTTCTTTCTGTTCTTCTGAATTTAAATTGATGGTTTTAAATCCTTTACCAGAAGCTCCAGGAGCATTAGGATCTTGAAAGGGGCGATCCAGAAAGGGTTTTAGTTCCACTGCAGTATAGTGTCCTGGCAAACAGTGTCTCTCTCCAGGAATCTTGGTTTGTCTAACAGGTGCTTTTATCTGCATTTTTGGCTTCGCACCTTTGATATTGTTCATAGCATTTAACACAAGACCTAATACATGACTTTTCTTTCCAACAACTGGCTCAATCCTCTCATCTTTAAAGTCTTGAATACCCACTTCTCTTTGTAATAAAAATAAAAATATCAGAAAGACAAACACAATAATGCTAAACTTCCAAAGTTTCCAGTGAAAAAATAATTTCTTGAATAGTTTAGGTGTTTTTTTCAAAGCCATTTTAGTTTTAAAAAATTATCACAAGAGTTTCTGTAAATTATGTTCTTCAATAGTTCACAGCATTTCTTGAAATTATAGCACCTGTAAATGAAAACAAAAAGTATTAGTTTAAACATCTAGTATATTCAACGATGTAAAACCACAAGAAGTTAATGGCCAGGAATTAGATCACAACACCCAACTGTCAAACATTATGAGTCCTTCACATACAGATATATCAAACCTATCTATAAGATACCAAAGATGTACTTCCCCTGGTTTTTGTTTCACATTTGCTTGAAGTTTCTTTAATATACTTCAAATAGAAGAACCGGAAGGCAGGCATACCACTAAGAATAAAACACTATTTCGACACAATGCCACTACCTCACGTTAATTTTCTGCCAAATCTTTAAAATTAAGTTGTTTAAAATTAAAGGAAAGTGTTAAGTCTTACAGAGGTAGGGAATTTCAGTTCAATGATGGGATAGAAGGAAAACATGGAATCAATATGGTAAGTTCAAGTTACACGTAAGAAAGATCCACATAAAAAGCAAACTATAAAGACAAAAAGGACTTCTCAACCAACTTATTTCAAGAATTCTGCAATTTCCAATATTTGAAAAAAAAAAAACAAACAAGTAATCAGACTTCAAGTGGGAAACTTTTAGTTTAGTAATCTAGTATACACGTTCAATTCGGCCTTAATACAGGTAATTTGGAATAGGTTAATTTAGCCTGAGGATCAAATAATCATTCTGTATATTATTTCATTCACTTGTACTGCATTTTCTGGCATGTGCTGCTGCAACTCATCAAGAGAACATGTCAAAGAGCTCTCCTCTTTCAGGAACTCTGCCACTATTTTTTTTTCACAGACAACCAATTATTCAGTGGCTTTCAAAGATGAGGAACTATGAACAACCTTTGAGGACTATCAGAATCCAAGCGATTTGAATTAAATTCTGTCTGCAAAATTGGCAGTTTACAAGAACAGGAAAAATAGCAACCAGCCTAAATTCAAAGCACAGCTTTATTTTTGTGGAAGTTACATTTATGTGAACTGAAGAAAGAAATAAGCAGCATTTAGATAAAAGCACAATTAATTCCCAACCAAAAACCTACTTTTCTAATTCATCCTTTGAAATACAAATAAATTCTGTATTTCTTAACTGGAATAACATATACTCAGGAAGAGATATAACTTACAGAAAACAGGAAAAAAACTCACCTGGTTTCCTTCAAGAATCTGCAGGATAAGTTAAGAATCCCGACGTCTTCACATTATAGTTTATTTCAAAGCTTATGTCAGCTTTTTTAATAAACCCATACATTCAAACCACAGTAGTTTTACCACTGAGCTATTGTTATAAGGATGCAAAGGGAAGCTCATTACAGCATCGCTATATGGATACTAAAAGGTACCAAGAATGTGCTTCACAAGGCTCACAATTTCCAAGAAAATCCATAAAGAAAATACAGTTCACTTCTGTCTCACACACTATTTTCCCATTTTTCTTTAGTGCTGAAAAAAACGTTCTACAGTACGGATACCTATACACTGCAACACTAAGAATAAAAACTTTCTTTCCTGGTGAAAGGATTGCAACCAATTTAACAAACTGTCAGATTAAAAAAAGCCTTGTTTTCTCACAATGTCTGGTGGGTTGATCATGGCTGGCTGCCAGACACTCACCCAGCCACTCTCTCATGTCCCCTCCTCAACATAGCAATGGAGAAAGTAAGATGGAAACGCACATGGATTGAGACAAGGACAGCGTGATCACTTACCAGTTACTGTTGTGGGGAAAACAGACTCGAGGATGATGAATCTAATTTATTGCCAAATAAAAATAGAGTAAGATAGTGAGAAAGAAAGACAAAACTAAAATCACCACTCCCTGGCTCAACTTCACCCCTTCATTCCCAACTCTTTTACCTCCTTTCTCCCAAGTGCTATAGAAGAGATGGAGAATGACTTCATCCCTTAACACTTCACCTCTGCCACTCCTGCCTCTTCATGTTTCTCCCCTGCTCCAATATGGGTCCTCTCTGTGGGGTACAGTATGTCAGCAAAAACTGCTCCAGCATGGGTCATCCATGGGTTGCAGTTCCTGCCAGGATCTTGCTCCTGCATGGGCTCTCCATGGGCTGCAGCTTCCTCCAGGCCATATCCACCTGCTCCTGCATGGGCTGCAGTGTGGGTATCTGCTCCAGCATGGCCCTCCATGGGCTGCAGAGAAACATCTTGTCACTATGGTCTTCTCCATGGGCTGCAGCAGGACAACCTGCTTCACCATAGTCTTCTCCATGGGCTGCAGGGGAATATCTGCTGCGTGCCTAGCAGAGCTCCTCTCCTTCATTTGGTGTCACCTTGGTGTCCGCAGGTTGTTTCTGTCACAGCTGCTGTGCAGCATTTTTTATCCTTTCCTAAATACCTTATTACAGAGGTACCACTTGCTACAATGGGTGGCTCAGCTTTGGCCAGCCGTGGGATCATTTTAGAGCTGGCTGGAACTGACTGTGTGTGTCCAGCATGGGGCTAACCCCCTGTCTCTTCTCACACAGGTTTCCCCTGCAGTCATCCCCACCCCCCAATCTTGCCCCAAAAACACTAAGCACACGTACAGATCAGCACCCAGCAAGATGACTGTAACTTGTAAAACTACCCTTGCTTCATCTGCGAGGGCTCTGCCTGAGTCTACAGCCTCTGCAACCGGTTAACCAGGAATGTTTTTGTAACACCGTAAAAAAGAAAATCACATTACTGTTTCTCAGTGCACCATGCACAAGCACGTATGATATCAGTAAATATTAAAGCCTAGGAATCAATGAGCAATATAAATATATCTTCCTCAAACTGAAAAAAAGAAAACATATCTTTTTTTTTGTATATTTGAAGTACTTAATATTGTAAGAGAGGTCTGGCAACTTCTTCATCTCCAAGCAATCATCAAGCATAGTCAATAAGGCAAACACCTGGGGAGGGGGGCAATAGCACTGGTGGGCTAGTTGGTTTGTTTCCAAACACTGCTGTCGTCAAATTTCTTTTGTATCACTACACATGCAATGTTCTCCAACTTCTTAGGCTTCTTTGTCTTTGTAAAAAGACTTAAATTTGTCCACACCAAGAGAAAGGTTAAGCTTTAATGAACATGATGGTGTAAGATGTGTCAAGAGAAGAGAGGTTAAAGTTAATTCTATGTAGTAACATTGACAGTTTTACACTGAAATTATGCTTAAATTTAAGAACTCAATCAGTATTTGAGTCAACTGTTTACAACTGTTTCTTTGGTTTTTTTTAATGAGCTGGCATGAGACTACTCAAAGGGTAGAAAAATTACATGGTATGGCTACATATCTGTTATCTGCCTTAGTATCAGAGAAATCTTTTAACTAATTTAACAATTACTTTGAGACTTAGATTGCCATTTCAATTAACACAACAATATTTACTTATGCTACTCTCACTATGTCACAATTTTTTCTAGTTTTGTTCACTACATGAACCTTGGCTTGTCTCCAGCAACAAAAAAGAAAAATGAACTAGAAGATGCCAAAGATTTCTTCCACAGATTTTTAGCATACACTTCAGACATCTGCTGCTGCTGGCTTTGATGCTGACACACTAACCCCTACTCTTCACAAAACATCAAAAGTACATATGTACATTTTACCAAAAACTTAAACTAAACCACTAGTATCTTCATTTGGGATTGTTTCCTGCACAAATTGAGTATATACAAATGCTTAGAATACCCACGAGCAACACAACAGTCAAGATATCTGTATATCAAAATAACCAAAATCTAAAATGCATTCCAAATATTTCTTGTACTACCAGTGTTTTACATACATCTGCCTTCAGAAAAGTAAGTCATTACAGGCTATAACAAGCAGACCTAATGACCAACCAAGAACATAGAGCCATTTATTCAGATTTGTTTTCCTATGTAACTATATTAACTTTTTTCTTCATATACTTTGACTTCTCTTTGACAACCTATTTCCTTGTATTGGGTACATCTGTCTTGGCTGCTCAGGTGCAACTCCAGCAGTCTGCCCTAACACACAGGTGAAATGTGTCTGTCCCTAGAAATGAAAAGGCAACTCACCTGAGTTAGGTGGGTTGTGCAACAGAACTTAACCCTTTCAATGTGGATTAGTACACAGCAGCAGCATACGTGGCAGCATACTGTGCACAGAAACGAGGGCAAGTGATGTTTCTTTCCTAAAGAAAGGATCGAGTGATAGCCTCGAGATAGTATGTGCAGCAAAGGTGAAGTGGACAAACACAGGCTTGTTTGCCACAAGCATACAGCAAACTTCAATCTAGACAAATGCCAAGTGTAGATTTATTGACAGAATGTCTGACAGGGTTATTGTTTACAATAAGAGAAGAGTTCTTTGTCACATAAAATAGTAGCAGTTTCCAGAACACAGACTGCATTGTCCAAAGTACTTCTGCCCTGAAAGCTGTATCTTCCTTAGGATTTTTACCAGGATAATTTTGTAGTCAGAAATACAATCTTTATTCCCCACAAATGCTTTACACGTTTTTATGGCATAGCAATGCGAGTAAGCACAGACCAAGCTACTGTTCCATCCTCCAGGACATGCTGAAGAAATATGTGGCATGATTAAACTCCCCGAGGTGACTGTTTAGCGAAGTGTTTAATCTTCTATTCATTAGTATTATTTTCACTAACAGCACTGTGGATTCTTACAGCACTTCAAAATAATTAGCCCTAAACATCAGAAGTTGGATTTCAGGGATTTTTTTCTTTAAAGAAGAAAATAACCAGAAAACCAATATGTACTACAAAAATATTCTAGAAGTGCCAAAAAGCAGCTGCCACACTGCTTCAAACCACATCACATGGGTGGTGTGTGAATTCAATACACAGCCTATATTACATTATGCCACCCACTAACTCTGATGTCACTGTCTGCAAAAACTCCAGCTTACAAGAAAGCCTCACTACAGTAGCCAATATGCAGAAAACTGACTTTTTGTTAGCTTGGTCTGAACAACACCATAGACAATAATTTAAAAAAAATAAAATAGTGTCAAGATAACCCAAATCTTCATAAATTCTTCTTTCAGACCATGCCAGTGAGGAGAAACGTATTGGGGTTAGTATCAACAATATACTTGACCTCATTTTTTTTTTTTAATAAAACTGTTTTATAATCTATTTTTCTTATATCTGACTTCTAAACAGGGTCCTAATGTTTCCTGAGAGTGTTGCTTATGGAATATAAAAAAAATTTAAAATACAAAATACTAAGCAAAAAATACTAAATAAAGTTAAGGAAAAAACCTAAAAAAAGATAAAAATAGGGAAAAAACCCTTCAGAATTATTCTAATCACAACTATTTAACTACACAATTTTGCTCCACCCTTGATCTAACTCCTTCTGTAACTCCAGAAGAACAGCTTCATTAAAAAGCTTGTCTTATTATTTCTTACTATCTAAGCATACAATCCCTCCATCAAGACTGTAATGTCACCTTGATCAGAAAGTGGGTGTGAACAGAAACACTGAACAAATTCTTTAGGAGAAAAAAAAAAAAGACCTCACACTCATAATCAACTGTTCTCACCAAGTTACCAAACATCTTCCAAAGATGCACAATTACATGCATTGGAATAATTTACCTGTAAGAAGTCTACTTTCACCACTGGCATTTCTGAACATAAAATTCATTTTGTTTCCTTTGCATGAATGTAAAAGTTAATAAAACATTAGCTACTGAAATAATCAGTTTGGTCAGTGATGTTCTCGTCTTCTACCACCATGCACTTTTTTTCTACCAGCAAAATAAAATAATAAATCACTGAACAAATTCCACTTCCTAGAGGTACGTCCCAGAAGAACATACACTCACACTACCACCTCCTGTGACAGACTAAGAAACACCTAATTTGTCCTGAACTTTTCATACAGGTTTAAATGAATATGGACTACAAAGGCTCTCCATAAATCAAAAACATTCAAAAGCACTTCAGAATTTGGGGAAAACAAACAGTTGTGTAAGTTTACCAAACTATGCTTCTGTTTACAGGAATATTAGCCCTTAGCTTAAATAAAGGAACAAATCATAAAATGAAGCGTATAGAAGTTGAAGATTAAGGCTTCACATGAAAAAGAGAAAGAGAATCAGCTGACCAGTTTCTATCTCTACACTTGCAACAGAAGATACTTGCCTATCTGTTCCACTAAAGAATTCCTACTGAATACACTTCTAGATAGGGCGCACGCAACTAAAAGAAATACAGATTCACAAACCCCAGATACTGTTCCTCTGGGTACATTCTTTGAAGCTCAGCCAGTGGAAATGTGGTTCTACTGAAAAAAGTAAGTTACAAGAGGAATACAGAACATATTCAGTTCCTGAGTCTTAGTTTTAGGAACACAGATCATTCTAGCAAAGACTGGACATAAACTGTCCCAGTGATTATTACAGAAAATTCAGAAGCTGTAACTGGACGTTAACACAGCAAGCCGAAGAAATTCAGAGCAGCAGCAGCAACCCAGAACCCCTAGCTAGAATATAACTTTGTAACCAATCTTCTTCTGCAGTTTCTTTGAGATTAAAAAAAAATAAATACAACCCCCCCCAAATACTCCTTCTATGTATTCTTAACGGAAGTGCTTCCAAAAATTCTTTCAAAATGAGCACAACTACTATTTTTCTACAGCTATGCACTGTGCTTGACAGGCAGAAACATACTTTCCTGTGACAACAGATAGCATATGAAAGGCACACAGTAACCATATATTATAGAAACTATTTATGGCTTATTTTTACAGTCCTGGGACTATAAACATGCATGAACTCAAATTTAAATTTCACTCAGCTCTGCAGCTTCCTTTTTTTCTTGGCCAGACTGATTTGGGCCTCCATTAAAATCATTTTAGACTGTCCCTAAAATACCATGATGACAAGTGAGCACCATAGCAGCTGTAAAGCACTGTTTTAACATAGAAGACTTAGTGTCCGATTTTCACTGAAGCACCAGAAAACAACCTCTGAATCATAATCAAGGGAATTTTTTGTTTTGTTTTCCTGATTGTAGTAATGTTTCTAAGATAACAAAAGCATCTGAATATTAAAAGCGAGGCTTGAAATCACAGTTTTACACCCTAAATGGCCTTGAACTTTTGTTCAAATAGTAAGTGTAAAGCATCAAAAGTCTCCTTATGGATTTTTTGAGATTTCCTGAAGTTTATTGAGTCAGCGACTGCTAAACTAATCTTTATCAGAATCTCCATGAGGTGTCTTCACTGTGTCTTCGCTTTCTTCCTCCCCCCAGCTTGACTGGCTCTTTTCCAGCTACAATTCAGTGCTGAATAATGTTACCTAACAACAAATAATCATTTGACCTAAGAATTTAATTACTAAGTCACCACCAGGAGTTTTGCAACATGATTTCTGTTTGTAAGCAGCACTATTTCCTATGGCACATGATACCAGTGAATCTCAGGAAAAAAAAAAAAAAAAAAATCAAGACAGCGGCAAGACAGACAACAAGCGAGTAAAATCGTGCTTTACAGGAGTGGCCAAAATGTAGCCCCTTGTGGTCTAGAAACTTGGGGTGCTTTCAGTTCATCTAGAAGATAAGCACAGAAACGAGCAGATTAGAAGTAGATACTCACTAGTGCCACCAAGAACCTGGTCAGCAACTGATACCCTCAGCAGGATTCTCTACGTTAATTCCACAGAAAGGGGGAGCCCTGCACTGGGGATCAGCTCTTGGAAAGGACAGCCCAGGCAACAACTTTATACAAAACAAAAAGAAACGTCTGAATTTGTCACCTAGAACCACAGACTCTGGGGAAACGTCACAGAGAACAATTATACCTTTTCCCTGTTTTGACAGAAGTCAAGACATCCAGGCTACTGCTGGTATTACCCCAGCCCCAAAAAAGAGGCAAAGTTAAATGGCAGTAGCGGTTACGAGGAGAAAAATGGTCTGCTGCCGCTTCCCACAGCGCAACAAAACCAGCAATTTGGGCTCTCTATAACTAACTTAATTTTTACTTTGCTACGTTATTGAGAAGCCTTGAGATGAGAGTAGCAGATGCCAAACTGACAAGGCCACTGGGAAAACCTAGTTAAAAAAAGAAACCCAAAGCCATAGCTGGCTTTTCAGTTGCTCAGTCTAACTCTGCCACTCAGCACAGCAGCACGACACTGCCTTTACTCACGACTGAACCGATTAACGTAATTTATAATTTGTTAAACAGAAGACGTTTTGTACAGAAGACTAACGTTTAAGACGCTACAGAAATACATGCATAAAATTTGTATTTCTGGTAAGATTTTTTTATTTAATAAAAAACCCGTGTATTAATAAGTTCTTCTTTGTACAAGCATATTTTACACGAAATTAAAGAAATAAATCTGTGACACTAAGGTTACCTATGCTACAATTCCTTTTTCCAGTCAGTTCTCCAGAGCCAAGAAAATATTCATAAGCACTGTCACCTGCTGCGTAGAAGGCTGTCGCATTTCTCCGGCAGTTTGTTAATCTGGCAATTTAAAAGCACCTGATAGAGGCTGAAACCTCCCGGAGGAAGCTGGCAACACACCCGATCAAACTGTCGCCGCCCCGCTGCTATCACATCAGCGCGGTACCGCGGGCAAACGCCTGGGCGGCTCCGTACGTGGCAAGGGACAACTCCCTCGGTCAACACGCCGGGTTTGGCCAGCGCATCCGGCTGGTGGCCAGCGCTTCCCGGAGACCTGTTTGCCCAGCTGCCGGGCAGCAGCGCCCTTCCCCGGGGCCGCGGCTCCTCGCCCCGTTCCACGTTTGCCCCGAGCGGGGCGCGCAGGGCCGGGATGTCCCGGGCCCCCGGGCCGGCTGCGCTGGGAGCAGCGCGGGGGCCGCGCGCGGGGCGGGGGGCGCGCGCGTGAGAAGGGGCGGCCGAGGGGGACCCTGCAGCAGGCCCCAGCCTGGCGGCTGCCACGGCACGTCCCCCACCCCCCCACCCCCGACTCCCGCCCGCCCGCTGTGCCCCGCGCCGGGCGCACCCGCGCAGCCGGCGGCGAACGGAGAAGCGGCCCCGGGCGCTGCCCCGCCGCCGGCCGCGGTCCCCCGCCGAGCGGGGCGTCAGGCCAGCGGGCTCCCCCAGCGCGGCGGCTCCCCCACTCACCTCGTCCGGCGGGAGAGAAGCGAAGGCGCCGCCCGTGCGAACGGCTGCGGGGACGGGAGAACGCGGCGCCCTCCGCGTCCCGCCCCGGCCGCGAGGCCGCCCACGGCGCGAGGAGGCTGCAGCCGGGCGGGCTGCCGCGGCTTCCGCTCGGCGGCCGCCAGGTGCGCGCGGGCGGGGGGGGGGGGGGGGGGGGGGGGGCTGCGCCTGCGCCCCGCCCTCACCTGGCGCCCCGCCCCGCCCTCACCTGGCGCCCAGGTGCGCGCGGGGGGGGGGAACGCGCGCCCGCCGCCCCGGGGAGCGAGGGCCCCCGGCGGGGGACAGGAGGCTTCAGCACGGCCCCTGCGCCCGCCGTGCCCGCAAGAAAACGGCGTTTGGGGGCAGCCGCACCCCGCGCGCAGCCGGGCCGGGCCGGGCCGCGGTTCGTCCTGCGGCACCCCCGGGTGTTACGGCCTCTGCGCCGCGGGGGACCGAGCGCCCCCAGCGCACGGTGCCGGCAGCCTGACCGCAACATCCCTGCGCCGTGAGATCACGGTCTGAGAGCCACGGCAGGACACCGCGCCCCCGGCCCGGCCCGGCTAACCCCGGCTCAGCCTAGCAGAACCACTCTTCTAGGCAAGCACGCTTTAATGGCGGGCAGAAAATAGTTACCGGCGTACAGGTTTGCTCCCAGCTTCCCTGAACACAGCAGTCTTCCTCCTTCCACACAAAAGCAGCGCAATCACAGCGCTCCGAGGGCGCCCTGGCAGGAGCTGACCCGCAGGCAGTTACAGAGCTCAGCAAACGCGTGGTGCTGATTCTACAGCAGTGACAAAAATGTTAATACCACTATTATAACTGAATTCACCTTCCCCAGGAACGCTTAATGAATATTTTGACCGGAATTAATCACAATGAATATGTCCTGCTATTTTTAGCGTGTTGAAATCCTTCCTTATACCTTTGGAAGCTGTAGCGAGTTCGGCGCCACCCAAGGCACGCACTGCCCGTGGTCACCCTTTCATAGCACAAAATTCAAGTAAGGCAAATTTCGAGTATGAACACTTAGAAAGCTGCCGTTTTCCAGAATAAAGCCTGCATGAACAGGCGTACTTTAAAAAACACCATACTTCAGAACAAGACAGACCACTGTCTTAGCTCCTCTGTTAAGCAGCAGCATGTAACAATTAGCAAATCAAGTTTTAGCAGAGATAAAAACATGTAATTTTTGCAGTAATGGCCCAATTCAAAAAGTTTTAAGGCAGGTCAATGTTTAAAAAACCACACAAATGTAAGGTTCCAATTTTGCTGCAAGATTAAGCAAGAGGTGAATGAAGCCAGAAATCAAAGTCACAGTTGTAAGGAGCCTAAGCTGACAAAATAGCAATCTTACTTTAAAAAGTGGCATAGTCGCAAGCTGATGGAGAAGTACTTGCTGGCAAAATTTTTCCATAATTTCTTCTCCTATTTTTCCCTGTTCAGCATTGTATAGGGAACACACTATGAGGTCTTTATGGTCAACTTCTAAAGAGCCAGAATCCACCCCCACTATCAAGACTTCCCTGAAATGTCTCCTGGACCACTTTCAAAGATAATTAATTCAGAAAATTTGCAGCAAATTCTGTAACACTATAAAGTCTCTTTGAACTACTCACTCATCTAATGAGTAACAAGATAAAGGTTTAAGTTACTAAATCAGAGCTGCCTCATGTATGAGCCTTTCTGAAAATGGCTGTAGCCATGTTTGAGAAATGACTCACAGTAGTCAAACCTACTCCAAAAATGAGAAAAAAATCCACAAATTACTTCTTCTATATTTTTCTATGAGTCTTGCTAGTTTAGTCATTTTAGCTAATTATACTGATTATTTTACCTAATAATACTTTCTAGACCACCTTTCTGATAATGGTATGACACTGAAAAAAGCAGTAGGGAATTAAAATGGAAGTATTATTTAGTATATTGTCACCAGAAATGTTTACATATCCTCCACAAGATATTCCATGCATTCTGTACCTGCAGAAGAAAAGGGAACAAGCAAAGAGAGGAAGAAACACCTAGGGCTTATGCTGCTATGGCTACAAGACTGTTTGATTTCCAGTTTCAGTGAATGAATCAATCAATAGAAACAACAGCTTCACTCTCCTCCTTTATTCACCAAAGGCAAAACTGGAAGATGGGTTGCTAAGCAACACTACACTAAAGACTGCAGCTTGTTGAAATTAGCATTACTGACTCCCCTCTATCCCAGGAGTCTCTTCCATTCAGAACTCTTTATTAAGAAAGAGGCTAATTAAAAAAAAAAAAAAAAAAAAAAAAAAGCGCAGACTACCAGGACATGCATTTTTAAAATAAGAAACTGTAAAAGCAGAAGGAAAGCTGAAATTAACACTTTCAATCAGTTACAGAGAAATGAAACAAAGACTTTCCTTTTTCAAAGAAAGTAAAAAAGGATTTAGTAAGGACAGGAAAACTTGAATTGGCTTATATAAACCAGAAGGGAAATGGAAAGGCCATTTATTTCTTCTGGGGCTACTATACTAATGTAAGATTCTTCCCTAAAGGACTACTTATAACCACCGTATTTTTTTTGTTTTTTACATTGAAATCCAAAGATATGCCACATTTGTGTTCTTTGTTTTAAAGACCTCATCTACAAAAAGACACTACTGGCTAGATATGCTTAAGATGGCAAATGGGAATGCAGAAATATTTTTACCTGCATGGTATACGAATTAAACTCTTCACCAAAAGTCAGCCACAAATGCTCAAATACTCAGTTCAATTTCTATCAACTAATTTCTGTATCTTATTATCATTGCCGTGACCAAATCTGTTACCCATCTTATGAAAGGTAATGCCCATCTTATGCTCATGACAAAAACAAAGTAGATGTAGATGCAGGTTAGTCTTGCCTTTTTTGAGAAGATCTTGCATCTATCTGTATAAAACTGCCTGGTTTTACTCTGAACTTCAGCTAAATATTACTCCAATGCTACCGAGGAAGTAAAACCACATCTATCCTCTATGAATAGGGCTGTGTACAAAGAAATGTTGTTTTACTAGAGACTGCCTTGGTAAGACCTACGTACTTATTCTTTTAGCAGTGGGGAAAAAAAACCCCAAAATCCCGAACAGCATAGTTTAAGAATTCATAGCCTACTGAGCCCCACAGCCCAGCTCCCTTATCGTTTCCCCCAGCCTCAGCATTTTCCAGAACCTTCCATGTTCTTCACTGCACTCCTATACCATCAGTTTTTCCCCAGTCTCCTAAACCTTCCTCCTCAGAACTCTACCACGCTGCACAACTTGCAGGCAAAAACCAGGGAGCCCACACTGTGCCTGGTATAGTTACAAACACACTTATTGCCGGCGCTCAAACAGAAGGGATAAGGCTGCAGAAAAAGTTTCAAAGTTCCCTAGGGAAGCAGAGGCCGCTTATTTGGGTCTTTTCTGAATTCTAATATTCACACAAATCTTGTAGAAGTGTTATAGTCCTGAGATACGTTATTAATTTCAGTTTACCTGACCAACAGCTCAAAAAAGTTACTGGAATGCAGAGCCTGGAAACCACCAGTAGGCAGCATCATTGTGTAAGTAATGCATGCCGATCTATTTAGGAAACAAGGAAAAACAACCACCCAAGATACAGCACCGAGTTACTGATAAGCAATATTAGATACAATTATAAAGAGGCTCTCTTTCGTAGCCTTAACATTCAGTTGTTTTAAAAAAGAAACCCAAAAGAATCAAAGTACAGTGACTTTATACAACATCAACATGGAAAGCTAGAATTATCTAAAGGAGGAAATGTTATATTAAGAAATGTAATGACTAGTATTAAAAATTCTCTTTTCATGCCAAAACATTAGTTTTCCAGTCAGATACATACAACAGAAGTGCTGTTTGAAAACAAAATACAGCAGTGTAACAGTGTTTTCTGTTAGGCAATTGTTTTTTCAAAACCTCTGCGTCACTGAGAAAAACCTGATCCTTCTCCTTCCTCTCATTCATTCATGACATGCTGTTGCTTCCTTAAAGATCCACAGGTACATTCTGTATGTGAGACAAGATCATAATCCCCTGTATACAAAACAATTTCTCGATAAAGGTGTTTTATATGGATTAAACAAAATGAGTGCTAACTTCTGCACATATGACTGTACTGCCTACACATACAACTCTGAAAAACCGAAGTCTTTAAATTAGAAGTGCCAAACATTTCTCCTCAGGGAAGTCTGACAGGTGGATAACACCGCATGAGTAGCAAATAAATTCTGCGTAAGACTTGCATGATCTACAAAAACTTTTACTAAGTATTTACATAAGGTCTTAATTTTAAATATTAGATTTTCATTAAGATGTAAGTTTAACAGAGAACAATGTATACAGCTGGTTTTTCAAGATTAAAAAAAATAAAGCATGCTTATAATAAACGTAAGAATAAAACCCCATGCTTTAGAAATCTGCCTGTAGTAATAAAGATTACACTGTAATTATGAATAAATGTTTTACATGAACTGAAATCCAGCATCTTAACAATGCACCTGCACTAGATAGCACTCTAAACAACCTAGCCTATTTCAAATGGACAAAACAAAATAGTTTCATGCTTTAAAACATTTTTATAATGCTGATTACAGTGAAACTTTACATAGCACACATGTAAGCAGTATTCTCTCCTGAGAGAGAGTAAATACAATTTCTTTCAGGGCTACAGATTTTTCTTGAAAATAATCCAGATCTCTAGTACAATTAAATTAATAATTCACAATACTTTTATGATGAGATGGGCTCTGTCACTGCAGTATTTTATTCACAGTTTCCAAAATCAGATTAAACAAGTCCACGAACCATAAAAAAACCCCCAAAAACCTTCATGTTCTTAGTGATGCACGGGCCTTGTCAAGTATTTCCTTTCTAATCTTTGGATAGTTTGGATGTGCTTCAAGGACCTGTCAAAAGACAAAACCACCCAAAATTTCTGAAGGGAAAGAATACTGTGTCTGGTTATCCCCCTCATCACTGAGCTTAGCTTACACTTCTGAAACTAAAATAACGACATGACAAGTTTGTTTTAAGAATGCATAAATATTTAACTGTGGCTAAAGACTACCATAAACAGATCAAGAACAACTTCATCAAAGACACCTTGCTTCCCTTTCACGCTGCCCTATAACCTTGGTGCAAAAGACACAGGGGTTAAGGGCTAAAGCCTCTGGGTGGCTTGAAATGTGTGCATTCAGAACAGTGACCGCTGGAGATGCTTCCAAGGTTTTACGTATACTTTCTCTGCAGAGAAAAACTGCTCTTATGTTTTCACTCCCTCAGGCTTTCTTACTATACCCACTTCAACTTCTTGCCCTTCAGTTCCCTCCTCTCCCTTATCCTTCCATTCAATTTCCCCCCAAAAGAGCAAATGAATTTATTTATTAATACTAATAAGTATTAATTCATAATGTTCACTCTGCTTCTGTAATAGTATCCCTTCCACTTATTCTGCATCTCCTCTATTTGTGCTTGGACCATACAAAGTTAATACTGGAAGTTATTTTCTAACTGTGTTCTGATATTAACATTTGATTAACTTCTTTAGCTATACTTCTGTATGGATTTACCAAGTTGCAAGCACAGGCCCGAAAGAAGGTGCTGCCATTTGAATCTGCTTTCACATATGACAGCCAGCTATTTTTTCTCTTATTTACCTGGTGGGAGCTCAGGATAAAGCAAATTATATAGAGGATATTTAATCAAACTTATTAAACAGGGCATCTTTCTGACATTAAACCATATATATTAGAAATTTAAACAAAAAAGGATCATTATGTGAAAGAATGTTGCTACAGTAGACAGAATATTAAGTACATATACAAATCCTACCTTATGACAAACATTGATTGCATCAACATATCTCTTTCCTTTCAGGTAATTGAAAGCCAGCTTGTATCCTGTAAGTAAAAGGCCGGGGGCGGGGGGGAAAATAAGGCAACAATTTTAGTTTCTGTATTGAACAAAAATATCACATTCAGATTCATTTTCATCACCGCATATCTCTAAAGTTAGCATTTTTTTTTGTAGTATTCTCTCATCTAAGCATGTAGAGATCAAAATTTCTACTGAAAGTCACTTCAAGTAGTAAATAAGAGCCCATTACACGCTGATAGCTATATCTGGATCAAAAGAAGGTGTTCTGGAGAGCATGTGTTACTACAGGGAATACAGAATAGTTGTCCTCTTTCAATTACTATGGTACCCCACAGTTTCTCACTGTGATCTACAATACACTGTCCCTTTGTAAAAGGCCATTATTAAAGAAAAAAAATAACCAGGATAGCAACAACAAACTGGGAAACTGAAATGCTATTCTGTTCCACCGTCAGTAGACCACAATAAAAAAACCCCTCACACAAAATGGCTAGCCGCATAGCAACGTGTCAGCCTGATACTTTCAACACAAAAAGTATAGCTCAAGTATATCAACCCAGAGAGGGATCAGGACTGAGGGGAAAAGAGATTATAAACATGCAATTTCCAAAATATTAAATTTTAAATCTTTTTTTTTAATGAAATTATCCTTACTAGCAAATGAGTACATGGGAACCAATACCAGTTTACAGTTTTACTTGCCAGATGCAGTTTGTGCTGCTTTAACCATTTTAGTTTTGACACATGACAATTCTCACAATGCTGTATGCAAAACTAGAAAACAATATACACACAGTACCTTCAATGTCATACTCTCTGTATGCAAGATTGTTCCACAGTTTAAACTTCACTAAGGCATTCTCCTGTCTAGACACCAAATGATCTTGTAATTTAATTCCTACCCTCTAGTGGGTTTCAAAATAGCAAAAGAAGTCTTTATCTGTGTTCTCAAGAAACCATAGGTTTTTACTATTAAAACCTCTTTCTAATATTTATTTGATCAACAATTGTAACACCTTAGCCAAGATATTAATGGGTCAGTCTACAGAGGCAGGAATTAGTCCAAACTCCTACTTTGATACCTAGAGATTTTCCCATATAACCTAAGTCAGATTTCAGTCAGTCATTTTTATTTTTATTTTGATATCCAAGTCCTCTTTTGCTTTGACCCTCCTAATTCTTTGACTCACAGCACATAGGGTAACGTCTAGTTTTGGCAACCCATACATGCACATGCATTTTTATATTGTTAAATGTGTTACAAAAACAGAAGCTAAACCAGAAGTCATTTAATTCCATTAACAAAACACTACTTTAATCTACAGACTGTATTAGATAAAATCATGAACCAAGCCATTGCAGCATCCATGAGTTACAGTTAAAGAAACAAAATGTATGGCAGTTCATATGCATAACAGTTACAACCTTGTTAAAAAAGCCCACTGGTTTTCCAGTTGATGCCAAAGGTGCTCTCACCCCAACACTAAAAAAAACCTACAGGACAAAAAATCCAAGGGCACAGGTTACCAACAGCAAGCAGCATGCATTTTTGAGAGGCCACAAACATAGCCCAAAACTTGGAACAGGATTTGTGTAAACCACCAGCCTTGGGACTTTGAGGCACTCTAGGCGTTGAGTAAGGAAGGGCATTTTATCTTATGTATCCATTTCATAATGGGTTTCCTATATTAAATTAGTCTAAAGATGTGACAGTTTAGTGTAGACTTCTATTAACCATTCAAATCATAACCTCAATAGTATTCCAAGTTTCCACTTTTTAAACCATATATAGAAATTTAAATAATTTTAAAACTCCTTACTCGCGTATATAAAACCTTATATCCATATAAATAGATAATTTGTCCGATTATCAAAATGCAAGAATTAAATCAATGATCTGCCACCATAAGATATATATTGGGTATTATAAAAGGTCCTCTCCTATAAACAGTACATACCGTATTATTATAAAAACATTATTAAAAATTAATGCTGTACTTATACAGGAAGTTGTTCACAAAGAGCAAACTATAACTTTTTCAGACTAAACCTCGTTACTAAAACAGTAAGCAGAAACTTCTGAAGTATCATAAAGCTGCTACCTCTTGCCACAGGGGCTTTCCAAGTGAATGTTAAGTACACCTTCACACATCTGTGGTTTTTAAGTAAGGAAAACCAGTCATACTCTGTCTCTACAGAAAATTAAAAGGAGCCTTTGCAGTAAAGGACAGCTGTTTCATTCCTACTGTACTGCCTGAGATCATACTTAGAGGTTACATATACATGCCTATTGTTGGATTTGTTTGGTTTCCATATTTCCAGGCCATCTCGTAATTTATTGCTGCATCCTTATAAGCTTGTTCCTTTTCCATTATGTATCCCATGTATTCATAAGCCTTGCAGCATGACTGCAAAATATAAATATTAATTCAAAATTTTATTTAGGTAAGCTTATATATAATAATACTGACAGCTTAATTGCTTAAATACTTCAAATCTGTACAAATGGAAAGCATAAGTGATACTTGTACTAACACTGCTAACAAGATAATCTTGATTTAAAACATTTGTAATACAAATCAGTTATAAGGAATTCTGCACAGCAAGCTCTTAAGTTGCTCTAAGTACAGAGTTCATCACTGCAAGTACTCCTTCAAAAACGTTTAGAGCCTCCAGGATATCTGTAGATACCTCTCTCAGTTAATAACAACCCTATGGCAGCTGTGTTTCAAGTCCAGCCAGAAAGTGTTATATCTTCCACAAATATTGTTTAACTTTTTCTTAAAAAGGAATTTTCATAGCCTTATTTTTAGAAACTCTTTTACATCATAATTTTCCACTTAAAACTAAAGACAGACACAAATATTCTGAAGAGAACACCAAGCATTAAATATTTCATTTTGTACAACTCCCAAGTGGCAGGTTCCAAGCATCTGAAAGGTTACAAAAAACTGTTAAGCGCTACATAAAAATACTAGCCTTGCTTCTCTTACGCATAGATATAAATACATTTAACTCCGTAATAAAAGTTAGCGTGAAAGATACAGTAATTCATACAGAAATCTTACATTTAGTACATAAAGCAGGAAAAAAAATTACAAAAATAAGAAAAACCCTAACTGCTATATGCCCTTACTGTGAACAGCTTATATTATCATGCTGCCAATAAGTTAAATATTTTCAAGCGAAAAATGAGGCTTTTATGAAAATATGCACCCTTTTTACAAAGGCAGAGCAAAGAAATGCTGATATATAAATTACATTCCACCTTTAACTTCACTATTTCCCATTAGGCTTCCAAAATCTACTGATAAAAAGCTTTCAAATCACAGCATACTGGGATAAGCAGTATGGGAATGCCTCAAAGATGAGGATAAAAATATATTTCCCTTCTCACTTGTTATAAACAAAGCAAAAAGTTAAAAATCAAGAAGAGTAATCAGTAAGATTCCCCAATTTCATAGAAATAGTCTGCTCATTGGGGTCTCACTAACCTTAAGATCAAAACAAACCCAAATTACAAGACAGTAGGCTTTTATGAAGTTTTCACTCAACATATTTACTTAAATCGTGTGTGTATATGTATATGCCCATCTCCACATCATTCAATTCTGACTGCTAAAAATCCTAAAAACTAATCCATCACAACAGCGTTTTCTCAATCTAATCAAATCTTCCAAATGAGAGAGTACCATGCAAAATATCATCTTGAGAATTAACAAGGTATTTTAAGCTCTAAAATATTCAACATCTATTTGTTTATTACAATTCCTTTCAGCTACTTAGCATGCAAGTTGGAGAAAAGCCAATATCCTCACTGTGCTGTTTTGTAAAGGAACTGGAGTGGCAGACTTCTAATTTGCCATCCTCCTTCCTATCAAGCAGAACTTGTTTATCTAAGTTCCTCATGGGTCTCTTCAGAAGAAAATAAATTACTTGGTAGGCTAAGTTTTTAAGGCTGCTTGGGAGATTCTGCAAAATAAATGTCCTTTGTGGTATATACCTGCTCAACAGACCATCTATTTCAAGATAGGTCTCATTGTGGGAGAATAACTTGTGTTTATCCTTCAGTGGTATGGATTTTGCAACTTCCCTTGGACATCTGGACAAGTGTGGAACTGACTTTAAGGCAGAATTTTTTCTTAAATAAATTCAAACTAATTTTCTGTAAAAATGAAATTGAGTACATCCTATTATGAGAAGCATCTCTGCAAAAGTACATGATACTATTACACCAAGAAGTGTTCTATCTGCCTCTTAATTTTATATTCAGAAAAAAAAAAAAAAGAGTACAGGTTCAAAAATGTCTACCTCTCAAGGGGGTTGCAGAAGTGTGACTGAATAATGAACCTCACCTTCAATACTGATAAATTCAGAAAAAGAAATACATAGTACCAAGTCCTTTTCTAAACCAAATGTGTGCACTATAAACAGTAACCTGGCCTGCAACATAGTATCTATGGAAGACTAGCCTAGTGGACGTGCCTCATGTTAAGGAAAGTGAAATGTATAGATGGAGAAAACGTGACCAGCAAAAAGGGACAAAACGAAAAATAAGCACAAGTATAGAGCTGCTGGTTTCCTGGCTTGTTTTGATCTACTTCTCCTCAGTAAGTGAAACACCAGGCAACTGCAAAAAGAAATACAATTTGAAATCATGTTCCAGAGCAAAACTAAACATTTAGATGAGTTAAAATAGGTGGTTACTAAGGTTACTTTTAACGTGCACTCACTTACCCTATTATGACGAAGGCATCGTTTTAATAATTCACCTGCCATATCATATTTTGCAGATTGAATATATATATCTGCAAGCAGAAGCCAACTCTTCTCAAACTCCTCTGCATCAATGGGATTCCAGCTCATTTTTGAGATCCGTTTTAACTGATTTCTGGCTCGTGGGGTCTGTTTCAAGATCATGTAGGCTGTAGCCATTCCCAAAAGTGCTGGTATATGATCCTTCTACAATAAAAAGCATAGTGACTGCAGGGGTGCTTTTTTATTTTGCTTTTAACTTTTTTTTTTTTTTAAATAAGACTTTCACCAGGTGTCTGAATACTAAACTAAAACCTACACTTCAGGAAACAAAGATAGATCATCCAGTTTTACAACACATTTTCCATCTAGTGCTATGATTATTTCTGTGAGACTAATCATGATAAATACAACATTAAATAATTAAAAGGCTGAATATAAGTTTGGGCTCAAAACAATCTTCAGAGAGGAAATGCTGAAAACATCCACAAGTATTTAATTTCAGCAAGAACCATTCTGATGCTACTAAAATCTATCCTTCTGACACACAAATAAATACTTCAGATAGAAACTGAACTCACTTGAAGTTGCAATGCAAGTGGTATTTTCTACTTTTAGAAGCACCTGTTAGACGTCAATAACAGAGACACCAATTCGTATTATTAGGTTTACAGCTCCTACAAATGTAAGTCTAAACTGCCTATATCCAAAAGCTACATATAACAAACAGCATTCTTAAAAGCCACCATTCTACGCAAAAGCCTCAAGCAAGCAGTAAGTAGTGCAGCAGCAAGTGTGATTTTTAAAATCCTGCCTTTATTAGAGCAGTGTATATATGAGAATGGGGCTTGCATCCCAAAACTGCTTCCTGAATACAGACAGTAGTTCCATCAGCAGCTAACTTAAAAGCTTCTTTTTTTCCCCTCAGTGTTCCTTGCTTAGTATTGGTATTCTGCCTCTTCGTAGGGTTGTGCTGTAAATAGGCTTGCCATAGTGAGTTTAAAGAAAAATAAATAAAACTGACCCCACCAGAAATCCCTCTCCCACATAATGATCAGCTTATCCTCCCTGCCCTCCCTCAATAGTCACACCCAGCACGGATCATGAACTCTGAAGAGATTAAAAATGTGTATTTTATTAACTCGAGAGAAGACTAAATAGACCGAAGCATTCTTCCTGCTGGAACTGTCACCATGTGAAAAACATTCAATATTCACAGGACCTCAGATCAATTCTGAGCAGGACTCTGAAGCCAGTACTGGAGGCAGAGGGCCACCTTGTCTGCTATTTGATTCCCATAATTGCTTTACACTAAAGATAAGCATCAGTATACTCAGCTCAACAAAGGAGCAGTTTACTACACAGTTAATGGGTAGTAGTAACTTAAGTATTCCTTGGCCTTCCGGTGGACTAAATGTTGAAAGGTGCTGGTAACAAGAATATGTTACTAATCCTAAAGCTAATGACTACAAGTAGCTGTAAAAGAATGAAGATTCCCATCATAAAGATGGATTTTAAGCAGATGGATAAGCATGCCCTGAAATCTAAATTCTGTCAAATTGCCATGAAGTACATGAAGGCAGCTTATATTTAATTGTTTTTGTTTACAGAATGAAGGTAGTGCATAGACTTATATCATCAGACACACTGCTGGTGAGACTGGGAATTAAAAAGCAAACCAAACAGCCAATTCACATTTCAGTAACTGGCAGCATTAGCATTCAGTTGAGTTATAAATTTGCAATCCAACTGAAAACCTCCAAAAGATGTTATTCCAGCACAGTTAGCTGTTTTGTCTTTTTTTCCAAGTTTTACATAAAATATTCTTTAATTGGAAAAAAACCCAACCTTAGAATGAATACGACTAAGACACGCCACTATTCCTGAACATAAATTGTGAGACTAGTTAAAAAAACCTAACAACAAGTAGTAAGCATGAACAAAGACTGATGCAACGAGACAGGCTACTAACCTCAGCCACTACTATTTCAGTGAAAGTGTTCAGTGCTCGTTCAACACTTGATTTTTGTTTGGTTGCCATGAGACAATAATTTTCCATGATTCGCAGTTGGACATGACCCTGAATGGTCTGAGGCTTGAGTTCTTTCAGAAGATTTTCTGCTGTTCTTACAGCCAACTGCACAGACTCCTGCTTCTCTGTTGAATTACTGTTATCAGAAAGAAAGTGTTCATAAAAGCTTACTTTTTAATATACACCAGATTAATTACAAGTTAGTATCAATTCCATACTAAAAGTATACCATTTTGTACAAATGGCTCCGTTACAGTCATTCAACATTAATTCTCTTCTGTGACAACAGCAATTCCAACCTAATAAGCTGTTTTTACCACTGCAAGTGACCAGGACTTCCAGATAGCGTCTTCTATATTTTCTGCTTCAGACTGACTCATTACAGTCTAGGATGGTCTCTCACAATACATTAAGTCAAATATTCAAAGCATTAGATAAGCTTGAAATTCTAGAAGCTTAAATTTAGGCACATTATTAAGGGGAGGCAGAGGAAGGGGATGACAGAACCACCCAAGCAGTATTTATTTCATATATAACTTACCCTATGTCAGCATCCAGATTTTCAAAGACTTCACCACCCACTGTTTCATTATCTGGGTTCAGACAAATCTCAATCATGTTGTAGACTGCATTCTGTCCCCAGTCACTGTCCTTCCGAGCTTTATTAAAATGCCGTAGTGCATCATTTGGTTCACCTGTATACCTAGATGGAGAATTACAATATTTAAAGCTAGGCAAGTAAAATTTGCTGCCCCAAATCCCACCCAAATGCCAAGAAGAAACCCAAGTATTTAAAAAAAGATTACACACACTGATAAACAGCATACATACTATTGAGAGGAACTTGTTTTTGCGGACTGAAACCAGTCTGATAAATTTAGCAAGAATATCCCTTTTAACCAGCAGGAAATACAAAAGATGTATCTGAGATAGATAGAATAGCTTCATTTCAAAGAGGAGCTCACTGGAAAGTATTTCAGAAGAGAAAAGGAGACCTTTCCTAAGATCCTAGCACCTCAAGTAGAGTAGCACTGTATTACTTCTTGCTTACTTATCACACTACAGATAGCATCTTTGAATGATAATGGATGACAAGAAAGCTAATTTAAATACGGACTACATAAATATATCTTATCTTAACTATAATTGCAAGTACCAAAGATAAAGTCCTTTGCAGTAGTGAAATCCTGGTTCAAGCTTTGTTCTGGAAGAATGTTTTTCAGCCATTAAAAGAAATCTTGGGACTTCTTCTAGTTTCCCAGCTCTTCTTAATAGGTCAATTAATCGCGACAGGGTTGCATAGTTATCTGAGTATATAAATAATTAGATCATTGTAATTCTAGTTATTTGCTGTATGAATAGCTTAAAAAATAAAGATCTCTGCTTGTTTTGTTCACATACATAAGCTGTATATGGTGTAATACATAAGGCATATTACACAGTAAGCACAGATCAAACATGAAGCTATCAAGTGGTACTTGCAGTACTGCTATAAGAGCCTGTATAAAGAGAAGTACACTTCACTTTCAAAAGCATTCAAACAAAAATATTCGCTGTACTCTCATGACTTCTTTCACAAAGTCCACTAGAAAGCTTTACATTCATTAATGTACTATTTTAATAGATTTTAGTAACTTTCTCCCTGGTCAAAATTTGCAAATTGCTAGGAGAAACTGATTGTTGTCTGTGGTAAGTTTCCTTTATTAATTTTGAAATGAAATGCTAGCTTTGTGTTCATGCTACTTGATATCTTAAACACAAGAAAAAGCATTTTACAGTCACAAGTAAATAACACCCTAGCTATATTTGGCTCGAGGCAAACAACGCACATTACATTGCAGTGAAGTAAATTACGGCATCTACAAGAAAAAAATTTCTCATCTTCTCCTCCAATAGCTTTATGTTTTTATATACAGTAAAGGTCTTTGGTTTTCGTATCTATTACATCATAAATAGCATATTTCGTTGTTAATCATACAATGATATTTATCCCTCCACCTCATTAGAACTATGTATCAGAAAGAATTAAAAATACCACTGCTAAATATTCACCTGGCTTGCGTTCTAGGAGCTGTTGGAAATGAAAGACAGCTTGTTCATAATCTTGCTTCCTGAACATGAGATCAGCCATCATCTACAATATTGACCAATTTAGAGGAAACAAAACAAAATACTTTTAGTCATGGTTTTATAATGAACGCTAGTTCTGCAAAGTGGGGAACTGAAACTATAGGTTTAAAATGCTGCAGGAATTGCACGAGAAGTAAACTGAGTTGGGTTTTTCATTACTCTGGAAAACAAACTCTCTCTATACAGATAGAATAATAATGAGCAGGTACAGGCTCATAACTCAATTGTTCATCTAAGGTAGAAATTGTAAGAAATAAACACTTTGATGGAGGTTTAAAATGTGTTTGGCTTTACTTGTATAGTTTTACTGCTAATTTATTTCCCATAAATGCAGATTAAGCGCATAGAAAAAAAAAGTTAGTTTAAAGTTAGGGGAAAAGAAAGATGATAGCCCACTTCAGCAGTAGAAGTAAACCAAATTATTTCATTTCAGTTTCTCTCCACTGAGAGGTAGCTAGTAAACAGTAAATTTACTAACAATATATTAAAAGTGCCATTACCCCTGTTCTTGCACCATAATAGGATAAATTCCAGATGTTAGACTGCTGTGAGAAAATAGCTTATTCCAATCTTAAAATCATTCTGCTCCTAATGTGTTAAAGCAGAAGTTGTCAGTGTACTGAGCTGTCTTTTAAGCTAAGTAGTATATGAATCCTGTATGGAGAATCTGCACTGTGATTGGAAATGGTTAAGTAGGAATACGATGTAAGGATGTAAAACCACCATAAGTACATAGTTCTTTTCTTCTGGAGTTTTTTTTTTTAGATACTTGCTTTAATATTACTGTGCTGGAAAAATAACTTCTTCCCGGACCGTTAGTCAATTGTTAATAAAACATGCGTTAAGCCATGCTTTATCAGTATTACAACTACTACTTTCAAAGATACATTTTTGCATTGAGATAGAACAAAGGGTACAACAGCTAGAAACTTAATATTGAATCATTACCCAGCATAAACAGAAAAACATCTTGTTGCAATGGATTTTTCAAATGTTTTTTTGAAATCACAAGCTGCAAGCCTTCTTAAAAGTAGTATTTTATGGATCCATCACACTGCAAAGACACAAACTTCAAAAAACTTCTGATACAGCATTAGTATAACACCACATACCATGGTTGCTGCTTCATTATCTTGGTCGTTCTTCAGTAGTAAGGAGCACTGATGTTGACAGGCATCAGTATCATCTTGTGCAAGATATAAACGTGCAAGTTCCAACATTGCCTGTATATTAAAATATTTAACTATATGTAATTCAAAGACGAAGAAAGCTAGCTCAGTTCTACAAGTATCAACCTGATTATTTCAGAGCCTCAGGAAAAATTTACTTCCCTTCTAAAGAGAGCTTTCTCTGTGTTTCCTGTGGACTCTTGGTCAAGTAATTTGATTCATTTCCATTCCCTCACCTTTAAAACACAGAAAACTTTTCTTCTTGAGAGAGATATTCTGGAGGTACATTGAAAACAGAGCTGCACAGATAGTTTTGCTCTGAAGACTACAGTATTTTGGTAAGAATAACTTGGAAAAAAAAACAAATGCAAGTAGTTTAAAATTCATTGACAGAAGCAAATACCTTATTAACATTCACCAATTAGCATTGGAATATAAGGAAATTCCAGCAGAAACTGTTTTCTTATTTGCATTTCCAAACCTACCACATTAAGATTGTGTGTGGATCCATTTCTGAAAAGCAATCGTGGAATAAATATTAACAAACTGAAATCTACATAAGCATGCATCCTTAAGGCTGAAGTCCCATCAGAGACTATTCTGAATAAAAGGCTACAGAAAAGTTTACGAACACAAGTTGCCACAGATTTAATCAAGTTCCCATTGAAGCAAATGGGAGTTAAACCAATCACAAAGTAAAATTAGCAGTAGAAAAAACAGTACGCAATGTCACTCCCACTTAGTTTTACATGGTGTTTTGATTTTGTTTTCAGAAAGGAGATTTTTATAACTGCACTGCAATTCTCTCTCTGGTTACACTTGTGAAAGGCACTTCTAAATCAGAATAGTGTTTTGAACATCCTGTTCAGAATATGAAGGCTACTTGCATAATATTTAACAACTGTTTTCTTCCTACTTCCTGTTATTTACATATTCAAACATATACTATATAATTATGAAACAGAAAAGCAGGTGGGTAAGCTTTGAAATGATATGGAGATAGCATCCATGTAAAAATTTTAATTATGAAAGTTTTCTTCAAGCCACTGTTCTTATGTGCATCACATAGTGGAAGACCAAAAGGCAGCCTGTTAGTCAAGGAACCCTTCCTGCCCCGGGGCAAGTCAGAGAAGAATGCTGGTTAAACTGGACTTCTATACTAGATTCTACTGACTGGAAGTGGTCTCTGAATTTTCAACTCCACCCCAAAAAATGATACTGTAAAATGATGTGCTTAATGCAGTCTGTGATCCAGTTCAAGTCTGCTTCTGGAAACTGCACTGCCTCTTACACGTCAGAGAAATGAGGTTGGGTATTACCTACCAGATTTGACTATGTAAAACGAAACAACAAAACATAAAACTCTTATGACATGGACTGCAATATCCTCACATTTAGCCGAATAATTCATTTAATGCAACATTTCAGCTGGTTTGGGTTACTTTAGCTAGAATACAGGGGACTTTGATAAAACAAGGTACAAAGCTTCAGAGGAATTTCCAATACTTCCATATATAGTTTTAAGGAAAACAGATTCTGTGAAGAGATCAAAAAATATGCAGATGTTTAACAGCTCAAACTTATATTTTGTAGTCTAAAATAATTAAATTCCAACCTTGTGGTAGCAATGTTTTTAAAAACAAAGGGAAGAAAACAAGTTGAAATCTACTGAAACTATAGAAATGAATGAGATGACTCATACTAGTTGTGGGTAACCAGAAGTATTTCGCTATTCAGTACTCTAAGCAGAGAAAAAGTTCTTAATCAGAAATTTAGTCTTAGATTTTCTAAGATGTTATTGTATTCTGTATTGTTAGTGAAATAGGATTAAAATAAGAGTCTCCAGTAAATGCATCTAACAGTACAATTCAGTACAAATGTCAGCACACAGCATTATCCTGCAACAATGGGAAACTCTCAATAGGATGATTTTTAGCAGGAATTGAAGGGAAATGTCATGCTGGTATTTCAGTATTAGTGTGAAAGAAAAAAACCAACCCCAAACGATAAAGGATTTGACACTGAATTACTGGGATGGCATACCACAAAAGCCATAGCTCTACCAGAACTATGACAGGCAGTCTCCTGGGTATTAACAGTAGAATGGGGAAGTCACTCTCTTTAGAAGGTTTTAAGGATGTTTATTCCTCTCCCAAATTATTTTTCTCCATCATTTTGACAAGATGCCTTGAGGAATACCTGTCTCAAAGATGCCGAAGTTGCAGCTTTAGGAAGGACCTAGACTCTTGAAACCTCAAAACACAAATTCAAGTATTAAAACCAGGCAATATGTGGATAATTTAGCAGCTGGTGAATCTAATAGCTGTGCAAGAAGCAGCAGCAAACTAAGAAGTCTTCACATACACCTAAATATACAACAACATGCTAGAAAATCACAGAAATCTGACAAAAGTTATACTTGTTTGTTTTTAATCTAAAAAACCCACTGAAGTTGACACAATTTTGGTGCTCATTATAAATTTCTTAGCCTTTCACTTCTCCCTCTCTTATCTCCAAAACCCAAGGCTGTGAAAGAGGAGGAGGAGGACGGGATAAAAATAAGCTCAAATTTACCAGCATTTATCAACAGGCAGATTTTTGGGAAAGAGATAGTGTAGTGAAGAAAGCAGTAGTGCAAAAATCACAGCTCAAAACCAGCAAGATTTTGTGACTAAAATCAGAATTCTTCTAAGTCCAGTATAAAAGTCTAAAACTGCTGAAACAGACACAGAAGAGAAAGAAATTGTCTGAACTGACCAAAATCACTGGCACTTCATTCCAGAGGACAAGCAGCAAGGAAGATTGTTTCAATCTCCAGTACTACCATGCTGTAACTTACACACCCTCAAATGGTACATGAAGACAGGCTCACTATATGATCTAACAGTCATCTCTTGAGTGCATGCAGTCCCACTTGAATCACAAGTTTGTGTAAGAGAGAAATCAGCAGTACATACAACTATTTTATCATTATAAGCAATGAAAAGGAGAGAGTTCAAGGTTCTCTGTATATCATAATGCAGAAATAATTGCAAATCTACACTGTGGATAATTGGAAAACTGTATTGCTAGATACGAAAATTGAATGGAAAAAACAATGCAAAATAGTCCAAGGGAGAACTGACCTTGTTATCAGTTTCACAGTGAACAAGAGCTTCTTTGTAAAATTTAATTGCTTTTTCATAGTTTCGCTGGGCTGTAGAATGTTTTGCAATCTCAGCACAAATTTCAGCCGCTAACTGTTTCTGTGCAGGAACTGCATCCAGCTGTTCTACTTGAGCCCGTTTAAGCACTCTGGCTTGTAATTCTCGAGCCTCGTGTGGGGGAAGGAGTGAACAGTCAAAAATTTTCAAAGAAATGAGTTTTATATGATCTACTTTAATGTAATTAAAATTTAAAAGGTTCTATAAAGACACTATGTATTTTATAGATGAATCCCCTCAAATAATAAAATCTCTTCTATAAAAAATAAAAATCAATGATAACAAACAAAACAGTCCTCCCCCAATATATCTCTCCCCCAACCACCTGTCTCAAACTGTCTTGCTTCCACAAAATTCACATTAAAAACATGCTGAATAGCACTCTAGTGTTCCAACACTTTCAAGATGGAATCCCACGCTTTTTCTAAAATACTCCTTATGACAATTGCATGCCAATCCAATACTGTATAATTCACACCTTGTAGAACATAACTTTGAGATGATCATACATACAGCATTTTGTGAAATATAAGGAACAGAACATTAAAGCAAAAAGCTGGGGAGGGATCCAGTTTATGCCCTGTGTGCTTGGACAAAAGGGTGGTGTGAACATATTTATTTAATACTCCATTTAAGGAATATTTAGGTCAAATACATCCATCTGACAAAAGATGCCACATTTTTATCGATCTATATTTTTCCCATGTTTATTTATAACTAACATCCTCCCCAATTCAAATGGTTATGTTCCAATTTATAACCATTAGCAGAGTTCTAATCACAAAAAATGCTGGTACAAGATATCACCGAACAAAGTGCATAATTTACATAATTTACTTTTCTTGTTGGTCAGAAGATGCTACCAAGGCTTACTGCTCCTGTAACAGAGTGGAAGTATAATGGAAGAATGTATTGACCTAACCTGTTGTCAACCTTTGTTTTAGAAGAAAGCATCTTCTAAAATCACTAGCATCCAACTCTGCTCTTTCAAGCATCAGTCAGTGATAATACTCAAGTCCAGAATGTATAGACCTTATTCTTGTTATTTAAAATAAACAGTGATACAACAAAGCGACAGGTAGCCAAAGAACAATCTGGCACAGCTTTCAATGAGCGCTGTTCAATGCTGACCTAAAGATATGTAACCTAGCTGTCCCCATGGTTAATTTTGTTTTTGCCTGCTGTGCTAAAACTATGCTCCACACACAAATGAAGGCATAGTACAAGTGCAGGCTTCCAGTAAAAGCCTGCATTCTTATCTAGAATTCAAATAACACTGCTTACAAAAAGCTTAGACTTTCTAACCAGTTACGTTCTTTACATTTTGCAGCAGCCACTGGTGCTTTATCCCCACCACGTATGCGTTTTCCTCATTCACAAGCGTATTATGGTTAGCATCTGGGATAAATGTGAGGACATTGCAAGCTTTCATAGGTTTTTTTGTTTTCCCCTTTACCTGTTGTAATGAAACAACAGCTTCATCAATCTTCTCCATTTTGCTGTAAATTTTTGCCAGAAGCACCTGGTAACGTCCATCTTCCATCAGAGAACATAATTCATTAACTGTAAGAATTACATTAAACAAACATTATTCTTGTAATAACCGATCCTGGTAAGGTTAAATTAAAGATGAAGCTCTCCACATACTCCAGGCAAGAACTTAAACTAAAAGTTTACAGCTCAGTCTTATGCATTTAGGATTGTGATTTGACTTGGTGTGTTGTTAGTGGACAGAGCAAACATTACAACCTACAGAGTGAGATTTAAGCCCAGAGACATGAAAGATGCAAAACGAATTTTTAAAAAAAGAAAAAAAAGAAGACGACTACCTAAACTATTTGCATTCTCAGAAACATGAGAAAACTTTTGATTTAAGTGGACAGGAAATAAAGCCACTCCTGACACTTCTTGTCTAAATCCTCCTCAAAGTCAATGAAAAATGTCCAAATGGATTCTGAGTGCTACTGTACACCCAAAAAGCATAGGATTATTTGATGAAATTTCTAGTCAGACCTCAAACTACCTTTCTTTTGCTAGAGTCAGGAACAGACATTAATATAGTTAATATTTCAGTACCTACTCAAAAAGTAGCAAGCCACTTTTGAATAATGGTTAAAATATATATGCATAAAATGAAATTTGAAGAATACAAGTTCTCCCTGGCTTGTATCCATTTAAATCTATTGATAAAGTGGTATCTTAAGCACAGTTCCACATTAACACATACAAGCCACCAAAATCCATGTTTTATCTTTATTAAATCTTAAAAAATTATATTGAGCTGTACTATTAGCAAACTGTCTTCAAAGTGCTGACATGGTTTTCTAAATCAGAGATTAGGCCACGTAGCCAACTGTGTAAGATCATTCCTTCCAGTACATTTCCTATATTTCATTTTTCTTTAACAAGCAAAGGATATTTTAGCATTTCTAAAAAAAATATTAAATCATTCAGTAATTTTCCCAATTGTCCTGGTTTCACCTCCAGCCAGCAACAAAGTACCACACAGCCACTTGCAAACTTCACCCAGTGAAAGCGAGCTATAACCTCTACTCTGCCACCAAAGGGATTGAGAGAAATGCATTAGCAATTGCGGCATACCACTTTGCTGCCTTTGACTCCAGCTGATACGAAAGTTCTAGCATGTCTGTCCAGCATGTCAGCTAAATTTGAAGACATTGCCGTCTAGGATACTGGGTAGCATTTATCATCTAAACCACCATTCCCTAACAGCAGGAACGACTCATCTAATCATGACAAATCCAGAATCAGAATCATTTGGTAGCAGAGAAGAGAAAGAACCTTGTGTGGAGCTCTGCTGTTATATTTACTGACTTCATCTATCACAGATCTTCCAAGTTCAGAAGTCTTGGCAAAAGCACCTTAAATGTAAGTGAAGTTTATATCAGAATGCCTTTCTCATTTATCACTTAATGGTTTCCTGTGTTTTAAAGTTCAATAAAAAGTTTATACGGAATTGGTTTATTCCTTAGAATCACACAGAAAACACAAACAACAGTAGAAATTGTGTAATTTGTAAATTAGTAGCATTCCTACCAGGCTCATGATCTAAAGCTTGCTGAAGTATTTTTTCTGCCCTTTCATACTGCTTCAGTTTCATTAAAAGCTCAGCCAAATCATACCAAAGGAAATTCTGTTGACCACTTTTCAATGTAGCCTCATAAAAACCAATTGCCTAAAAAAAAAAGAAAGGAAAAAAACCACCAAAAAACCTATTATTTAAAGACAAACCTTAAAGACAACAGCCTTGCTACTTAGGTATTTAATGACATGCTGCTTAGAATTTTCCCTGCTTTCTTAATTTCTCTTGTAACCAAAACATTCCTAATAAATACTGTATTAAAAAGATGTTATTTAGTTACAAGTTGAGGCTTCCAAAAATGTAATGGCAAATTAAAGATAAACAGAATAACTAGAACCCACATTCTGATAAACATGCATTTACATAGCCTAACCACGTGATCACTTTCTATCTTTAACAGGATCACTGCCAATTAAACTACATTTTCAATAGTTTCTGAAGTTGTAGAATTCCAGTCAGACTGGAGTCAAAGTTCTCCTTTATTGAATACAAAGGACAAATATTTTCCCAAAGTCTATCTGCAAAACATGAAGCTAAGAGCAGTAATGAAAATTTTAAAAACACCAACTAAGCATAATCTAATAGAAAGAAGTCTTCTCTCTTTGTATTTTTAAACATAAAAGCTGACAACAATATCAATTAAAAAGTAAAATATTTTAGAAAAAAGCAATGTTCTGGATCAATAAACTTATTTCATAAGTTTTTTTAAAAACTACTTCAAAATAACAACACAAACAGGATGTTGCTTCTCTAATTAAAGAGAAAAATGAGGACTGGAATTATGTTGAAAAGTTACATTTCCAAAATGAATTTGAAATATTTTATTAACTTCTATTGTTTTAAAATATAACATGTTTAAACATGCACAAAAATCCACCTATCAGGCAGGCTACCTATTTAGGCTTAAGCATCCTAAGAAGAACATAGCTGAAGACTCAGAATAAAAAATTATAGTCCATAAAATACCCATCACTGTGTGGATTACAAGGTTTTCTATAGTAACTGTAGGAACCCCTGCAGTATGTTAGATTATTGCACACACATAAAAAAGTTTTGAAGCAGCATGGAGCAACATAGGAATCATATACTGAGCTGCTTGTAATATTGACCTAAACAGAAGCGAGGGAAAATCCTAGCATTGCAAACACCTAACAGCATTTGGACGCATACTCCAGTAGTTTGAGGTTGCCCAAATAAAATCATTAGCTCCTGCAAGTCTCCCCCAAACATTTTCTTCTGGCTTTCCTACAACAAGAAGTTAAAAGCCTCTATTACCACTCCCCAGTGTTGAGGCTAGGAGATGTAACAAGACTGGGTCAATGGAGACTTAATTAAACATGATTTTGAGCGCAGACCCAAAACCACAAACTGCAAGTCACCAGAACGACAATTCACCAGGCTTGTATTCACCAATGTGTAACTGTGCCTTTAGCCAGATACTTTGGAACGGAGTCTAAACTTACTTTCAGGATAAAAAGTCTGTTTAGCACTTTAGAGTGAAATGCTTCGGCTACCCACTTGAAAACAAAATCAGGCGAAGCCCACGTATTGACAATAACAAATACAACACTTGATTAGCCTAATACAGTACTTATAGAATACCTGTGAATAGTTATGTGTTTTGATTAGGGCTTTTCCAATTTTACTTGCTACAGCTGGATCATTTGGATTTTTCTTCAAAGCCTGCTTGTAGACTTCTATGGCTTCATCAGGCTTCAACATAAAAAGACAGAAAAACAGAAGTCAAAGATTAAGATAAAAAGCGTATGAAAAAACCAAAATCTGGTAACACCTCCAGGAATGACCGCCAAGTACTGCTGGTTGATGAGCTACACCACTTCTGAGAGAAGAACGGTCACTATGAAACAAAGTAGTATAAAGCCCAAGGAAATTTACATTCCCATGCTAAAACATAATGTGGAAAGAATTTGGCAAACAAATGAGTTTGAATTAATCAGATTCTTTTTCCACTGAAATTTCTCTACTATTTTCACTAGTTAAACTCAGGCAAGCTTATTAACTGTGTTGAATGATCATCCATTTCTCTCTAGCCATGTTACAGCACATCTAAAATTCCCTTTTGCGTTATAATTCCTCACTAAGGAAAAAAAATAGGCACAAACATTAACAAGGAAAAAACCGTTAATCGCCTACAGATCCCCAAACTAGTAATCTAAAGTATTAGTTGTGCGTCCTAACTCAATCTATTCTTTCAAAACATGAATTTAAATGTGTATCCTTCAGATTCCTACATTCACTTGACTACACTGTCTTCTACAAATATTTAAGATTTCCAGTGCCATCAAGAAAGCAAAGGATGTCAGAGATTTATAGAAATTTAATAATTTAAAAATGTTATATACAACTTTCAATATGAGAACTGTTACCTAGGCTTCAGAACTCCTCTAAACATCTCCAGCTTCCCAAATTTAATTTAGCATGCTCTTTAGATTTTTGTTAAGTCTCATGGCTTGGTGTTCTTTTAGATGAAATTCCCTTAACTTTCAGCCAGTCAGTTACTAGAAGAAATGCATTTTCAACAGCTTTTTCTTTCAACTTAGAACAGTTACATTGTAGCCAGTAATGTTTTTTTTACATCCTAAAGCAGTTTGTTTGCCAACTACCAATCAATAACAGCCAGCATGCTACATTGTTTCTACTTGCTAGAATCAACAAACATTCTACTTGCTAGAATCAACATTCTATTCCCCTCTAGCAACTTACCTCTTGAATACTCATGTATGCATCACCAAGAAGCAGCAAAGTGTAAGCACTAGGCCGTTTTTCTACTAGGTCTCTGGAAACAGAAGACAGAACCTTGCTCAATATTTAACATGTCAATATGGGCATCTAAAGAACAACAAACAGGGCACAATAAGTTTATCCTCTGAGGATTTTGGGTTTTATTTCTGAAAACAAACCAAAAAAATCTGAGATATTTCCAAAATAGGACTTCCAATTACCATCTTAAATGTTAATAACACTTACTCAAATTTGTTATGTCACTAAATACTTCTGACTTACTGTAATAGAAAGGGAAAACATGAGCTCACCATGCTACCATTAAACATCTGGGAAAATACATATACATCACAAACTTTTACCTATAGCAGCCAGCATACAACTTCTTATCTTTCCTGTACTGAAGATAAATATCTGCCATTTTTTCTTTAGCTTGTACAAAGTAAGGCTGTTCTGGTGTAATATTTCGGAGCATAGTCAGGGCTTGTTCAATATCTCCTTGAGCAATTGACAGATCTGCATTTGCAATCACAACTCTTAGTTCCTCAGGAGTTCCAGAAAATTCATTAATGGCATCCTGCAGTATTATAGCAGCTTCATGCTGCAAGTAATAAAACCAATAGAATTAATGTATTTCCTGTTGTTGAACAGCCAAAAATAAAGACATCATAAGCAAATTAATGTCTGGAGGCATTACACAAAAAAACCAAAACACCCACAAAAAACCCCAACCCACAGTATCCATTTGTTTTGCTAAAACATTGAAAATGTTCTCCCTCCTTCTTGATTCTGTTAATAACATTTATGCAATATGAACTACCAGAAAAAGTTTTAGTAAAGAAAATATTTGCATTACATATATACAAGAAGATGCTCAAAATTCAACTGGACAATGCCATTAGCACCTTTGTCTAACAGGTCCTGCTTTGAGCAGGATGATCTCCAGGGGTCACTTCCAAGTAAACAATTGTATGGTTTCTCTTATATTCTTATACATACACAGTGTCCTACTGTTTATTAAGAAACAGCTGATAGTAAGGATGCTGCTACACAAAGATAAGAATGCAATCCAAAAACATTTCCAACAGCATTCTGACAGCAAAACAAGAACCTACATACTAGCAAGTGAACATCAACAGTACCTCCTCAAAATGAAAAGGGGTTTTGTAGATTCAAAGTTGAACACCTGCAAGTAGGTGTTGGTTTGTTTTGGGTTTTTTTTCTGAACCATTTAAGGTACAAGCTGTCAAGTCAGATATTAACATCTTCGAAATTTTACCAAGCAATTCCTCTTGGTAAAAAGAAGTGATAGTTTTCTATTCTGAACTGATGAGAATAGACACTTTGTCAAGGGGAAAAAGAAATTGTTACCAGGTATGTATTACATCTTAGCAAGTTTGCCATCTTACCGGTTCTCCATTCAAACGATGAGCTTCTACTAACTCTAGGAAGACAGACACACGATCACTTGCATCAATTTCAATTCTTTTTCCTTTAGTTTTTGAGGAAGATGTAGATTTTCTCATTCCAGGCAAATTCTTTGCCATCTGTAAGGTCTTAATAGCTTCTGATAATTCTCCCATCTTCTTCTGGGTTTGGGCCTTAATTAAGTGATAAACAGGATGTTCTCTCACCTAAAAAAAAAGGTGAGAGAAGGAGTTTCCAAATTTTACTTTATGCATAGCATTCAAACCATCCTGAAAGTAGATTTTTTGTTTTAATATTGACCTTGGTTCCTTCTTTCCTCCAAATACATCTGATTTCATTATGAGTAATTTACTTATGAAAATAAAACATTGATAAGAGAAATTAACTATGTACGAAGTTGCAAGCACCTCTGCGTCTCCTAACTAGGTAGTTAATCTTCAGCTTTCATGCATGACTTGGAGGACGGAACCAAGATGGGAGCATGCCTAGAAACTGGCAGGTTGTCACTTTTCAGCAAAGGTCTGTCAAGAGACTTGGCACAACTCCAGACCTAATGAGTGCTGTGTAGTGTGTTCCCAACTCAGTGTTAATACTACATAAAGTTCCACTGATGTCAACAAATCAAAAATCCCATACTGAAATATATTACCCCCAAGAAATAAAACCCTGTGAGGACCACTGCAAAACAGTGGAAGTTTTCTAACACAGCACATAATTTACCAAATTAGCTCTTGAAGGGACAGAAAAGATGGACAAAAATGTAACATTAATGAAATAGTGCACAGCATATTGCTACTCTCTTAACATTTAGCATGCTTAAAGCAGCATGAGTTGTCCAGAGGTACCTACAGACCCATTTTGATCCCCTCAAGCATCCCTGTGTATCTTCATTAGCATTTATACATCTGTGCAAGAGGTCCAGAAACAATACTGGATCAAATCTTCCAAGTCCTTCTATGTTGGCTTTTAAAGACTGTTGCAAGGTTAGTCTGGAAATACAAGTTCTGTTTATATAACATGTTTTTCATATTTACGTAAGGATTTGAGAAAAAGCTGTAATTTCTTTCTTTTGGTTTCAAAACAATTTCAATATGTTGTATTAACGTATTAATTTTGTCCTGATGGTCACTTCTTTGATAAATATTCAGTTACCATGTTCATACAATCATTTAAGCTTGTAGTGGAAGAGTCATAAGTAGTACAGTTTAAAAATTACTATATACGAAAACATATAGCTTCAGACTGACAGAATGAAATGGCTTCATTCTTTTGTCCAACTCACTTCAAAGTTGTAGCTCAGACAAAGTTCCAAGGACTGAGAACATAGTTTAGTATTGTTTTGAGCCAAATACACCTGGGCCATCAGTAAGTGTGCATCTGCATAAGAAGGATTCCTTTCAAGACAGTAATGTAGATTACTATGGGCTGCTTCAATATCCCCTAGGAAGTTAAAAAAGGTAAAGTGAAAAAGTAGTTGATGTGAAATACAGAGGTTAAATATAGAGTGTTTATTAATTATTCAGCAATTTAATAATTCGGGATTTTTTAAATAAATGCAAGCATTTAGTGAATAAACTCATATACAAAGTATTATATGGCTATGAAATTAATTCAAAACCAGGTCAAAGTGAAGATATTTTCCTGTTCTATATGTCAATCAGTCAATAAATAACCTTTTTTGGAAGCAACAGATAAAACCCCCATACATTTATGTGCCTGTACAATTAAAATATGCTCATATAAATCACAAATATAGGTACTACAAGTGTTCTTCACTTCGCTGTAATGCAGTGTTCTGCAGTGAAAGATAAATGTAATGATTTAAAAGTGTGAAACTAATTTTTTATATTAAAGAAGCTAGACAGGTGGATAGCTAATCATTCATGCAACTATTACCTGATAAGTATTTCACTTTTGCAATTAAAAAGACAGCTTGTTGAAGACCAGGCACAGTTTTTACCACAGTTTCAAGAACAGAAGCACAGTGCTTGAGAATTGGTGAAGATGACTGCCCAGGACTTGCAGGCTAAAGGTAAAACAAACACACCACCAAAACCAATAAACCCCAAAACAAACACACACACGCAACAACCTCAGTAGACAGGTTTTGGACTTAGATTTCATTTTAAGTCTAAGTTTCACTTTAAACTTAAATGAGCAATAGCAAAGCAGCGTTATTTTCTTCAGCCCAAAAAGCTGAAAGCTATCATTGTGAAGAAATACAAAAAAATGTTTTAAATTTATGGGGGCAACTTCTTGATACCAGAAGGAAAACAGGACAGCTTCATGGACTTCACAGATGATAAAACAGTTCAGACCTGACATACACTGAAGAGTCAGTCCATAAACATTTGGTCACATATTCTGAATTACCACGCCAACCCATCCAACACAAATGGTAAAATGAACTAAATTTCAAGAGAGCTAAAGATGGAACAAATGAGCAAAAAGATGAGAAGGAAAGGGTCTGGTCCTGCCCCTCCCACCCTTACTTCATGTCACAGAACATATCCATACTGCTAAACCCAAACTGAAAATAGCAGCTGAGAAATAGCTACTTTCATGTAAACTGCTAGGACAATGTACCACATTTCAGTTGCTCGTTATCAGAAACACTGTTCATTTCCATTACTTTAGCTAGTTGCTGTCTATTACATATAAAAAGGAAAAGGCAACCTAAAGATCATTCTGTTCAAGGCTAACACTTCCACAGGACCCATGCCCTGGGGAAGCAGTGATCCTCTACTACCAAACTAGAAGCCTCCACCACCTGGCTAAACTCCTCACTTTTTAATACTACCAAATGCTTTTTTGCATTAAAATGAGAATGAAACTTCAGGAAAAGCCTATCTTTTCTTCTACAAATATTTATGTGGACAATAGTTCAGGAAAAAAAAAAACCACCAGTTTTCATCCCAAATAAAGAACCACCATTGGCATTAAGTACTTCTGGAATATCCTCCAGGGAAATCTTCAGCTAAGACACTACCTCATAGAATGACACTTCTTATTTATCTCCATCTGTGACACGAAAGTGTTATTGCTACTGGGACAGAACATAACAATGGATAACTACTTGTTTGCTGCTAGATTTTAAAATACATAAACATATACATATTGTACATAAACAAATACTTAAGGGAAAGGTCTATAATTAGACTAGAAATCTACTAAGGACAGGATACCAAAAGTCAGCTCCCAGCTATTTCAGAAGAATAATCTATTTAAGGAAGACACCATTTAAAGAAACTTTAAATGTGTTTCTTCTGCTTTAGAGATGTCAGGTCCCCATACAATTCAAGTTCTGCACGTCTCTGTTGCCAAAACTAGCACAAGCAAATCCGGTCACAGAATATAAGCAATCTAAGTGAGTGAGATTTTTGTTTGGAATGAGTAATAATAACATTAAAAAAAAGGAGTATTCCAGATTTTTAACCAATACACAAAACTGAAACAAAGAAAGGTCATGTGTAGACTGAAAATATACCCTGAGCTGACAAAAATATTTCAAGAATAGGATTGTCAGTGTGAACATCCTAGTTTCATATTGAGATAGCCCTAGTCACTGTATTGTTAGTTTCCTGATCAAAAGAGAAACTAAAAATTTAAAAATACACACACAGTGCATTAAACAAATATCTCAGGTTTCTTCAGGTGACATTTCAACTTGCTCACTTCACAGAAGATATCTTTTCATAGTTATTTTGATTAAATAGTGGTACAATATCTTAAAACACACTTTTACTTCAAATAAATACATATTTTTTAAGAGGGGATATTTTCTAAATTTTTGCTTCATGATTAACTGATCTCAAAATGAAATGCAAAAGTAATTTCCATTTTCAGACAGACATGCTCTACAGCTGCTTACCTGTGCTGGGCAAAAATTAAGATATTCTCTAATGATTTCTAGCAAGAAATCAGGGTTTAGTTTTTCAAAATATTCTATACCAAGAGGAAAACCATGCAAAGATGAAAAGTGAGCATCCAGAACATCATTCAATAAGGCAATAACTTCTTCTTGTCTCTTCTGTTTTTTCATAGCTAGGACTGCACGCAAGAAAGGTAATTCCTACAGAGGAAAAAAAGAAAACCAGTAAAACATCCTCCATATTCCAGATACATTCATCTGTTACTTATATAATACCAAACAGTTATTAGTGATAGCCATTTCTTCTTTATATTTAGGCATACTGTAACACATTTAGTATGTTCACTGTAAATGGCATTGATGATCATTGTATCAATTATTTGTGCAAGAAGCACAAAATCCTGAAAATAATTAGTATTCCTTCCTTCTTAATGTTTCAAAAACTTATCTTCAGATAATTTGCAGAAAGGCAAAGATGTTATTGCTCTGCAAGCAAACAGCCCTGTGTTAAACAACATCTTAACCTAGATTGATAGGAAGAAAACCTGAAATTTAGATTTAATGGTACTCCATTAAGAATGCTCTGCTCAGGTGACTGAAATATAGAAGATGAAGTAGCTAGTAGACCACAATTCAGATTATGATCAAAGTATTTTAATGAAGGAAGATGTCTCCTACCCCAGACTTCCCAATGGACTGCTGAATTTCATTAAGAAACTCCAACTGATGTTCTGCATCTTCCAATTGCCCTTGTATTAGCTGACAACGGATAATTCCTGTAATATATTTAAACAATTTATTGCAGAAAACAAAGCAATCTTTGTTTAATTAATTCTAAAGCAAAAGATTGCTTTGTTTTCTAGAATTAATTTTTTCTCTCCTCAACCTCTTCATAAAGTGGCAATACGAGAAGAAAGAATAGACCAAGACATGGTAATGCAGATTTTATGTACTTAGAAATACCTAGGATAGATGATACACAACTGAGAGATTAATATACACAATACTATAAAGCAGTTTCATGGAAAGATCTCATCCCTCTTATATTACAAAGTTTAAACCAGTAAATCTTCAACTGGTTCTAGTCTAAGTAGAAGCATCACAAAGTTTGGCTTCTAAGTTCAGAACAAATGGTGAAATAAAATTAAATACACACACACACACAAACCACTCCTACCACCTAAATTTTTCTTACTGTTTAAGGCAATCGCACAGTTAAGGAGAAAAAAACAAACACTGGAAAATCTGTGAAGCAAGTATGCCATATTTACACTCCATTGTCTTGACAGCAATTGGACATCATAAAAATATATTTTTTTTTCCAAAGAACATAACATGTCTGTCAAAACTATCACACATTTAGACTTTTTTCTCAATCTTATTTAGACACCTGTGTAGCCATAGACAGCTTGTTTTATCAGCTGCCACTGAATTTTTTATTTTTGTAGTGCTTAAGAGTTCTCTAGTTCTTAGATACCACAGAGGTGAAATAAAATCAAAAAATAAAAAAAATACAGCCACATCTCTCTCCTTATCATTACTTTGAGAGTTCTAATTTTAAAGAGAAGAGTTTCACTTTTCAAAAGACAGATCCAGTGTGGAGAAGCTGTTGCTACAAGGAAGACAGCGTAACATGAAGCAGGAAGTCCGGTCCAATACTTGTGTTCTTAACAGTTCCAGATTTTCCTAGCAGCAGTAGTAGGAAGACGTGATCAAAAAAGCATCGTCTGTGTCTTAAGACCAGTAAAATCCCAAAGAAAGCATAAAACCTTACCAGTTAGTGCAGAAACACTTGTTTCATCAAGCGTCATAGCAGTCTTGTACCATTTCAAAGCTTCTTTCACTTTCCCTTGTAAAATCATTTGGTAGCCAAGTTCAGTTGCAAATTCTGCATTGTCAGATGCCAAATCAGATGCTCTTTCAACTAAGGTTTGTGTATGTTGAAGGATGAGCTGGTTCCGGCCACACTAATGGCAAGAATAATCTTTAAAACTTAAGTTTCTCTTATTCACTTCAAAAAACACACTGAGCACTACTGTAGTAGCTGAGATAACATCTCATAAATTGTGACATTAAAGTGGGCTGGATTCAAACATAAATATACATACAATACCACACAATAAGGAATAGTTGATAGTAGCTTTAAATGCTTCCTTAGAACAATTCTGATAAGTACAAAGAATAAAGAAACCTTCAGTTTTAAGGCTGTTAGATTAACCTTGTCACTTTCCTACATTAAGAATATGGTTGGTGGACATTTGAGTGTATTGTCATTGGAAACCTGTTTCTCATTCAAAAGCAAGCAGTAAAAACATTTTTGGAATGAGATGGCTTAAGTATTGTAATTCATACTTAATGTAAAATTTTAAAACTGTAGCTACCAAAGGTTACACAAGGTAATCTATTTCAATTGTCTGCAATCTTCTACTTTTTAGTAGACATTTAACATCTGTCTACTAGAAAATAAAGCAAAACCCAGGATATATAGATAATTGTGTGCTCTTAAGAAAAAAAGCATACTCACTGTTCTACTGAAAGCTAAAGCCATTTTACAGAAGAGCTGTGAGTTGCATGGTTCTAATCTGTCCAATGCTTTAATTAGGTCTTCCAGTCTTGCTGAAGCCTTGGAGAAAAAGGAGTAACATAAGTAACAGAAATAGCAGATTAGGAAACAGAAATAGCAGATTAGGAGTATTTAATAGTTTTCACTAAAAACTAGTCACACCTTTTACTGTGCAATATCCTGAAATTCAAACTCAGAAGTTTTCAGGGGTAGGAGTTAAGATTTATTCTGGCATTCCTAGAAAAATGCTTTGGAAATAGTGAAGTGACAAAGTAGATCACGTGCCCTCTATACGTGCTCTAGAAAAAGTGAAAGACTTGAACTGCATCTGATATAATGGAAGACTCCCAATAAAGCAAGACAGTCTGAGGAATCAGACCTGTGAATCTTGTTTGCGCTTCAGTGCGATACAGACACACAGGCTCAAAACCAAAACAGTTCCAGATGCTGAGAATTTTAACATCACAATTTCTCAAACCATCTAAGGTATTTTAGGCATTTCTGGCATTACAATAATAACGTACCTGTGGGGTTTTTTTAATACAACTTTAGAAGTAGACACCTGAATCATGTTTAAATATCATCAGGTTTTTAAATTTTTTCTAGACATGGGTCTTACTCATATGTAACCCCAGAATTTTGTTTACACCCTACCATGTGCAGCAAATTCGTTTGTGGTAGGCTTTATTGAACTGGAGTCTGCAATTGTTATTGCTTCTCCATATTTCCTATGATTGTGCGTAAATAAGGCTTAAATTTGATTATATATAAACCAATCACTACAGAGTTCTTTGCAATAACTAAAAATGTGTTAAGCAACTTAAAATACCTTTGCTTTTATAACTTTAAAAACATCTACAAAGCACTCAGAACATTTCTTTTTCTGGTAAGTCTCCACTTAAATTATACCAGCATTTTTGCATAATGAGAAGATATTTAAAAATATGTAATGATTTCATGACAATTTTGATAAAGTGTTTTAAAGTTTCCTGAAAAACAGCACAAGCACCATACGTACAAAAATACATGTATATATCTTTGAGCAGAAAAGGATCTTGGGAGTAAGTTAAATGGAATTCTTCAAGCTAAAAATCCCCCTAGTAATTATCAAAAAAGGATGAACAAAGCACAGGTTATGCAACCTAACATAGCAGACTGTTGTTGACTACGACCCCCTTCCAAAAATTTATCACCATGAGACCCTCAGTATTTCCCTTAGTTCAATTAATAAAATACTTAAAACTAATGGAAGGCTTACAAAAAATTATTAATTTATCAAAAGGGCATTTAAGCAGTAAAAGATTGCTTTGATGATTCAAATCAACATGATTCAATTAACTATCCAGAGGAGACATCCATTCGGCTTGACTCCTGTTCTCTGGAAAGATCGAGGTAAAAAATTATGTTTCCCTTGGCATCCAGAAAATACCCTAACAATAAGCTAGAGCAGCCATTCGAGTCAGAATAGCTGCATCTACCTCTTCCTCCAGATAAGTAGTGTAGCACAAGACATAAAGAATAAAGCACATGTGGCACCTAGTCATTACAAAGACTGTGTTATGCTCAGCGGTGTGCTAATAAAAACTTACCGCAGATATATTTCCTTCTCTGCATAGATAATGCAGGGCTTCCATTCGTATGGCTTCTAAATTGAGGGCATCTTTCTGCAATAGTCTGAAGCCATACAAAAGGTGAATGTAAAGAAAACAAAACAATCTTTGCTCAATTACCTGTTTTATCCCAAAAAGGGAATAAAGTGACTGTGCAATACAAGTCAGAGCCATAGCTCTCAATTGAAAGCACAGCTTTGTTACTTTATGCCTAACTCAGAAAAGATCCTCTTCCATCCAAAATGGATCCACATATAGATGTAGCATCCTCTCAGGATTGTAAGGCTGGGTTCTAACAAAACTTAATTGAGTTGAAATTTATTTTTTTAAAAACTGGTTTAACTAGTTCTAATTAATTAAAAGTGAATAGAAACCTATCTGCTTTTGTTTCAAAGTGTTTTTACAGTGTAAACATGGCAAGAACACAATTAGTGGTGTGCTACTTCATACTCAACCTATTTGCTGTTTCAACTGCCTGCTCCCAGTCCTGCAAGGCTAGTTGTAGCTTCATTTTCTTTATGAAAGCAGGAATGAAGTTTGGAAAGTTTGCAATTATCTGGTTCACAGTTTCCAGAGCTCCTGAATAATTCTGTCGGACCTCAAAATATTGTGCCTAATGGAAGGAAGAAAAGTCACATCAAAAGCCTGTACACTCACATATGCGAGAAGATTCTGTTCTTCCATTCAGAAAACAGGAAAAAAGCTAGTGAGAAAAAAGTCTTTCTTTAAGCAATATTTTTACTTCAGCACTAACCACAACTAGAGATACTACAACAATCAAATAGCAAGACATGTAAAACCTGGTGTGCGGTAAGCACTCTATAACAAACGTAATTGCAGCATTTACAAGTGACTAGACAATTACGAGCAAGAAAAATACAGAGATGTAGCTGAAGAGTAAAATTGTCTTACTAGGTTTCAAATAACTTAGCCTCAAGTACCTCATAATTTTAGGATATTGAGCATTGAGCACAGATAAAACATTTTTTCAAACCCTGAGGTACACACGATCTAAAACCTACACTCAGTACATCTCTGTTCCTAGAATTAAAACGTTTTTAATTGTAAAGCAATTTACAGGGTACTCCAAATACAAAACTATTTCAGAAGCATCAAGTATTACAGTTTTAAATTAATTCAAGCAGAAATCAATTTAGGGCTTAAATCCCCCATTTTGACTTGATGCTTAAAACTTACCATATTCCAGGTGACTGTGCATGCCATTTTACTTCATATTTTTGAGACAGAAATGGTGCAAACTTAGTAGTTTCTGAGAGTTAATTTCTAAAGCCATCACAAGGTAGCTTTCTGTCTAAAATCTAATTGCAGTAACTAAATTTGAGATAAACCAGTAATTGAACTCAATAGTCCACGTACAGCCAAGTACACATGCCTAACCAAATACTATTGTGCACACTTTCCTGAACCTTAGTCTTCTTATTTTCATTGAAGAATTTTTTTTGCATTTAGCTTTAGAATACTAAACAAACATTATGTTAATCAGTAACAATGTCTATGATATAAACAAGTAGTATACTCTGAAACAGAAAAATGTGTAAAGAAAACAATTCATGCCACTCTCTTAATGAAATATAATCAAAATGAACACTTGAAATGGACTGATGATGATAAAAACCCCCAACTGTTAACAATTTTCATAGATGATCACACTACAGTTTTAACTACTACTTCTTTTACCAGGGCACACAGTAATTCTGTAATGTGGACAGGTGTCCCATGCAAAAAGGATGAGATCACACATACTTTCACATTTTAAGGCAATTTTAAACATTATTTCTTTACATATGTAATACAATAATAAAACCAGTTTTTCTTGTGTATGTAGTAAAATCACAACCTCAATATGAACTAGACTGACTGTATTTAACCTATACCTTTCTTTTTTACGTTGGTGTCTAATGGACCCTGAAGTGTCATCTCGTAGCTAATTTTATTCCAAGAAAAAAAAAAAAAAAAGAGAGAGAAAAGAGCATCATTTTAACATACATAAAAGAAATACAGATGTGTGGGAATAAGTAGTTATCAGCTCCAGTTCATAAAACTAAGAAAAAAAGCTGGAATTTGTATTTAGTGAAGCAATATCTCACTGCAGCAATGTTTTATAGTAGGGAAATGTGGTAATACAACAAGAGTGCCCCAGAAGTTCCTAATTATGTATATGGTAACAGACACAGTTACCATTACTGCAACCCAGGCATGCGCCTTTGTCTCATTCTACAAATATGAACCTCAGCTACTTGTTACATTTAACTACAAACTATGTAAAATGGGCTGTCTACCACAGGAAACAGAAGTGTCAGTATATTTTTATTGTGCTGCAAATCAGTTTGTTTGCTAACTGTTCTATACTCCTTTAACAATTTAATAAATCACTTCAAACTTCATTTCTGCTACACCCTATTATTTTCCTCTGAATAAAAAGGGTATGACTGAGCTATATTTCTATTTGGAAAAGCTCACTTATAGATAACTCTTCTCAACATCTCTCTAATCGCTCTACAAGACTAATATGACATTTAGGAAGCATTAAAATAATAGAGTAAACTTACTTTACCAAGCAGAGCAAAAACATCATTGCCTTCCTGCAGTGCTTCATCAAAGTATTTCACAGCTTTTTTAATGTGAGTTTCTTTCCCACAGGTGAGATCAAGCCATGCTTTCAAAATCAACCCCTGTAAACAAAAAATAAATTGGAATTCTTCACTAACTAGTTGGTAAAAAAAGTATACTAGATACAGTAACGAGCAGAAGTAACCTTAAAATAAAATAGGACTCAAAGAAGAATGTATTTCAAATATTTAAAATATATATTTGAAATTATAACCAGTCTACAGTATAACCTAAAATATTAGCAATTCATTCCAGCATTACATTAATCAAATAACATATTTACTTACAGGATTAAAAAATCCCAAACAATGGCACTGAACTTTAACACTCTCAACAGACAGAACAAAACCTTGCAAAAATGATTGCATAAGACAGAAAAAATATTTTCTGCAAACATTGCTGCAGATTATTTTCTTAAGATTTCGTTTATGTGAGACATTGAGAAGCATATGGGGTGTTGAAAATGGAAACTTGGGGGTTTTTTCCTACTGTCTGATTACAAAGAAAAAGCCATGTGCAAAGGGCAAAGATCTGACATTTCTCAAATCCCCAAGCGTATTATTAAAAATAAAAACAAAAAACAAAAACCCTGGAACTTCTAAAAGGTAAAAAAACGTCTTTTCACTGCAGGAATTATTACTTGTAATTAATTAATTTAATTTCTCTTACGTGTTCCATACGTTTAATTATAGCTTAAGTAAAACAAGTCTGTTTTGAAGTGCTGGATCATTTCACTAAATTGCCATAATAATTGCCATAAACCCAAAAATTTAGATTGTAAAATATCACTAGCTCTTTTGTAATACAATATTAAAGGAAAGGAGCCATGTATTTAAAGCGCAAAGGTTAGTTGAAGAGCCATATTTTGTAATTGCTAACAATCAGGGCCATGATTTGGTTACACAACAGAAAATGGCTGAAATTCAGAGTCAAACATTTAAAAAAGATGGAAGGCAATTTACTTTTATCTAAGATAACTTTATGTACTCCTTATCAAAACAAACTGTGTATACCAAGTAAACCGCATTTTACTAAGTTTATGCACCCCTAGCCATCTCCCAAAAAAACCCAAAGTACACATAACTTTGTATTGTCAAACTAAGAAAAAAGGATTAGCATAAATTTAGAAAAAGAGAAAACTATTTGCTTTCTATGTTTTTAAATTCTAATGCATATTTTTATGTATGTGCATGTCCCTCTGTAAAGAAAATATTTCAAATCCATTAAATAGCTGTTTGAAAACAAACTCCAACTACTACAGTTTCAATATGCGAAATTACAAATACTGCTATTTTACCAAAATGGCATATCCTTAGTCTTTTTAGAAACTAACGTGTTAATGCTTTGTGATGTCCTTAACTATTTCTTCATCAGTAAAAATTAGGTAGTACTTAAAAATAGCTACCGATTTTAATTAATAATCAGTGATAGTTCAAAAGCTAAGCTTTTACTTAAATTCCTAACAATTTCAGAAATTAACGTTTAGAATAGTTGCAGATTTCTAACACACGTACTATCCTATAAACAATGAAACTGTATATTACAAATTAAGCAATGTACTGAACCACACAGAGGAACAATGCAGAAACAACACTTGTGTTTAATAGTAGTGTCATAAGAGAACAATTACTCATTCAGTTTTAAGAGCTCTGCCTCGAAGATGTCCAACTACAAAAAAAACCACCCTTTTTTTTTCTCTCCTTGAATTGAAGCTGACATCTCATCTAAAAAAAATAACACAGTAACATCTGTATATAAATGCAGAAGACACTGCTACATACAACAGTTACAGAGATTCAAAAATAAGTTATATTTTGTAAAACCCTAGGCAAATTTTGCCTTTAACAACTGGCAAAAATTTAAATCCCTGATCCTCTGGGTATTTTTTAGTCTTCAGATTCAAAACAGATGTCTCCCTCTAGTGAGACTATGACACTCAGTTTTTGGCTGGGAATTATGATGCTCAGTATCAAGTAGCAAAACTGGCGGAATTACGTATTACTTCCATTGGCCAGTGCAGACCTCTCATTTGTTAAGTGAAAATGAATACTTAGTAGACACACACACACAAATCATTATGGGAATTCTATTCTGCCTTGTCAAATGAATTTGTGACATTAAGAAAGTATTAGAACACAAAACAGTTAAAGGAAACCTCCAAACAGTATCAGTGCAATAATCCTAGTTTCACAGTATATGTGGTCCTATTACTATTTTACATAGGAAAAATAGTTACCTCTTTACCACCACCAGAAACTTTGATCATTCTATCAACATATTCACGGGCTCTGTCCTCACGACCAAGATGCCACAAAAACAAGCCAGCAAAGTACAGAGCCTGCTGTCCTGCTGTTCTACGTTGCTCCTTCATTTTTGCATCCAATTCTAGAATAGCATCTCGATCTGAAAAGGTTTTGTTCAGAACTTTTTTTGATAGCATCTCAAAATATTACAAAAGAGCAGCACATAAGCCAAGGGCATCCAAAACAAACATTGTTTTCTGTATTATATACTGGTAAACACCCAGACAATCCCTTCTAATTAAAAATATTAATCAGGTACAAACGTAAAAGACAGAAGAGGGTCCCCATCAACATGGCCATTTCTGCAAGAATCTTGCTGATTGTTAAACATTAGATTTGTAGCCGAGACTTCTGCCAGATAAATGGAAACTTTATTATAAAGTTCACATTTATACCAGTGTCTGCTAAACAAGTAAACAGTCAACTGTAGAGCAGCCCTAAAATGCTGAACAGAAGACAATTTAGCTCCAGAATGTCTAGAAAATATGTGACGTCTTTCTTAACGCTAAAGTTCATTTTCTTACACCCTCATCATTATTGTCAGTTGTTCTCATCAGGTCAATCCCACAGAAAAATTTCATTTGATGTGTGGGACTTACCGCCAAATATTTTCTTTTGCCCACATTCATTCCTGGTACTTTTTGAGGAGCCATTAAAACCAAATGTCTGACTTACTGCCATGACTTTCTCAGAGAGTCTTGAAATGCATGATAATTTTGCTGCTCTACAGTATCAATCCTCGAGGACTCAATTAAGAACGATGTCATTAGTCAGAACTGTTTCACATCATACTGGTTAACAAAATTGTCAGTAACAGTTATAGATCTACAGAGTCAGGAAAATAACAGGGCAATAGTTCCACGACAACTCAGTTTACCTGATAAACCAACTGTGGTTTTGAGAATATAATCCTTACCAAAATAACCACAGTTTTTAGATTGGAGAAAGGAATACTGATGTTCATAAAATTCTTTTCTCCATTTCTAAGGTCAGGATAACTTGCAAGATAAAAAGGTACAGCTTTAATGACTTCTTATATTGCAGTTCTGCTCAGAATTACTGATATCAGACAAGAGAGAACAACCACCACAGGAAGTTGAATGCAGGGGTTTTTTTTATCATGGTAGCCAAGTCAGATATCTTTTTTCAAGTGTTTTATTGTAACATTGAGTCTTACTCTTAACAGTTCTGTGTTTTGATATTTCTCTTTACAATCTTGATAAGTATCACTCAGTTCAGTGCTAGATACTGTATCAAATGCGAAGTTAGAGTATACCTTTTTAAATTAGGCAGAATTAGTCTACAACTCTCAGATTTCTCACACACAGCTGTATAAACATGAAGCAGTATTGTCTTAATGAGCATACCTGGATTAGGGCTCTTTTTATGGGCATAAATCAGAGCCATCATTGTACAAAGTGACACCTCCTGTTTGTTTTTAATAGCCTCCAACTGTCGAATACCCTCTTGGATGTCACCTAGTGGAAACAAGTGCAGAATAGGCTATAATATTTTTTAAGAGAGACTGTCAACATCAAATGCCAATCTGACAAATTTTTTTCCCTCTATCTTTTCTTCTGTGTTTTTGATAACTTTCTTCATAACTCCCTTCATTATTCACACATTCATTTTCACTTGTTTGTGCAAGTCTTTCAGACACAAGAAAGAAAAAAGCATCTCAATGCAGAGAACTTGAAAGGAGTTGTGTGCTAGTTCTGCCAACTGCCATAAAGATGAAAATCATCTTTATTATTTTACACAGGGCACAGAGCAGCTCTTTTCTTTATATAGCCAGGATTTGTGCCTTGTTTGTGCAAATCTTTTGAACATCAACAGAAGAGACAGTATCTTAAAAAATAGGAACATGTGACTGTAAAACAAACAAAAAAAAGGCAGCACATTTGGGAACAGATACACCACCTCAAACATCTCTTGAATCCTTCCTAGCCTACTGCCACAGCTCTCCCCCACTTCAGGTTACTTGTTCGTATTCTGTGACATCCCTGAAATCCAGATTTAGTGAAATAAACTTCAAAACAATTTAATGTACACAAAGATCCTCCCAATAGGTATGAGCTGTCAAGGTCCTCTGAGGCAGATGGATACAAAAAATTGGATACAGCTGCATCGAAGGGACAAGATATAAACCGGAACAAGTAAATTTATCTTTACGATGCAATGCAATAGGCATTTGGGCAGAGCTTAAATTCCCGCCAGGGAACCCGTTTACCTGTCCCACACTCATGCAACCATTAAAAAAAAAAATACTTATTATTTCTGACTTCAGCACTATGTGGTCTAGATCAGATTCAAACTGCGGGGGGCAGGCGGGGCCGTGGAAAGCCGTGGTGGACCACATTCAGGCTCCATAACATTACATTCTTTCTGTCTAGACTAAGACCGACTTTTGTGACGCAGGGATCCCCTGCGCTCGCGTGGCGGCGGAGGGCCGGGGCACACCGAGCAGCCCCCCAGCCCCGCCTTACCTGCCCTCAGGGCGCCGTAGGCTCGGAAGAAAAGGAACACCGGGTCGCTGCCCAGCCGCCCCAGCGCCTCGTCCGCCGCAGCCCGGACATGGTGGAAGTAGCCCTCTTGGCAGTAATAATTGAGCAGCGCCTGCGGGAGAGGCGGCCTCGGTTCACCCCTGCAAACGCTTCAGCCCGGGACGGCAGGAACCCTCAGCCCACCGCTCCAGACCGTCCCCGCCCGGCCGCTCGGCCTCCTGCCCCAGGCTCCACCACCCCCTCCGGCGGCCGCCCCCCGCCGGCCCCAGGCCCTGTCCCAGCCCCTGCCCCACGCCCGCGGAGAGGCCCGGGACGGGACGGCGCCCGGCGGCAGCGCACACCTGCTGCACCTCAACATCCATCGTTGCTACCCAGCGCCGATGGCGGGGGCTCCGGAAGGGCGAGGGGGAGCCCGTCAGCACGGCGGCATTGGCTGCCTGGCAGGAGCGCCCACTGCCATTGGCTTGGCGGGGAAGGAGGCGGGAGAGATACGGGAAGAAAAACTTGTGGGAAATGCCGGGACGCGCGCGTCTGTCGGGAGAGGGGGGCGGGACCAGCCGCAAGGTGGTCTCGTACCATTGGGTGCGAGTCGGAGGGGGAGGGCTTGAGCGCACATCGGCGGGCGGTGCTGGCTGGGGGCATGCGCGCCCTCTGTCGGCGGAAACGGGCTGGCTCGGCGGCTCTCCCACAGGGGTGCTCACACCAGCGGGCCTGTCCCGGCCTGAAGGCCGAATGGAAACCCTCAGGAATTTGTTTCTTTTCTTTAGGGTTTTGGCTGGAAATAGGACGAAGTGGCCCACACTTCATAAGATACAATGTATCTTAATACCGAGCACTTCAAGTTATGTAAAGTTTCTCTGTAGAAATGAAATAACAGTGGGGTAAAATCAAGTAGGGAAAGCTCCCCCCACGTTCTTTCCTCATAGGGAATTACAGAGTCACAAAGACTACTGAAATTCAGGTTTCCCTCTGGAGACGAAAGCATTCTGAGCCATCGTCTCTAGACACCAGAAACAAACAACCTTTGCTAAATAACATTCCTTTAGAGTGGCTGTGTTGTCCATCCAACATGAGAGCTGTCGATAATGCCATTTAGTGCAAGGAGGTGAACCCATCTTGCTCTGAATCGGTGGGTGAAGGCAGTTCTTTAGCAGAGGGTGCTCAGAGTAAGCTTCCCTGAGGAATTTGTGGCATGTGGCACTACTCCGTTACACGCTCCTCGTCCCCAGTGTTGGGACGGTGCCAAAGAAGCCATATGTAAGTGTGTTTGGTTTTCCTTGTTGGCCAAGGTGATCCTCTAAAAGTCCCGTTATATTTAAGTGACGTGTTACTTATTCTGAAGTAACATTTTGGCTCCTGTAACACTGAAAACCTAAAGCAGGTGTGAGAAACGGGCGTTGTGTGTGGCCATGGCCTGTGAGCTGCGGTGACGCCGCCATACTTCTCATTTATCTTCAAACTGTTTCCTTGAGAAAAGCAAAGTTTGAAAAGCTGTGTATAGAACACGAAAAAATATTATTCCATTTACTACCTTATTTTTGAAGCAGACTATTATTCTTGTTAGCTTGTGAATAATTTATTTACTTCTGAAGGTAGTCTTTTGAGGCATATTTTGTCAACATATTAATCTGAAAATACTGATCTTTTCATTTTGATACAGCTTTCTAGAAAAATTTTAGACATTTTTGTCATAATGCCTTTCAGAACAATTTGAAGGAGAAACATTTTCCTCCCTCAGAACGTTTGTGACGCATTTCAGGGACGATGCTATGAAATTTTGTTTCTGCATTGGCAAGAATGTAATGATACGTTTGTAAACTCATGAATGCTCCTGCTCATTCCTGTAAATGCTCTGAGCCTCGCGGGACACACTCAGGGCAGCTCTGGTATTTGACGGTTGAGTACCCCACTGCAAAGCGCTGCTGCAGGAACTTACCAAGTTGCTCAGAACAAGACTAGAATCATCATGCTCAGTGTCTAACACGCATTGAATTAGAAATTCCTAGTTGGCCACTAAGAAGCAAGTCCCAAGGATTTGCTTATGTGGAAGAACAGTGTAACTGGCTGTGAAGGTTTTCAGTATCCTCTCATTCTATGGTTTTAGAAGCGTACCTTTTTTATATTAATGTCAGGTAATAAAGACAAAAAGAACATACAATAAAAAATGTAATCTTTATTATTTTGGCGCATTAATAATGTTCTTTAGCATCAGTTAGGCTAATAGTAGCATTTTCCTGCATGCAGTTCACTAATACAGTATTAGTCAATAATTTTAATAAAAGTAATCTATACTTAATTTTCCTGCGTAAGAAACAAAATGTCTTGATGTGTTGGATTATACAATTTTGCTACTTTCTCTTTGTGAAAAAATATTGTGGACCCAAGACAACATTTAGAACTGTTCTAGTGCAGCATGAATAAAAAAAAAATATCTGTGATTAAATATGAGAAAAGATTAAGGACTCTGTGAAAGAAAGTTTGTATATGAAAACTTATGATGCAGGCACTGCTTAGACATTCAATTTGAACATTACACCATTTCCCAACTGCAAAAAGCTGTAGATTTTTAGAAGCAAATTATGAACTTACTTCACATAAAGTATTGACATGTTTGCAAATATTGTAAAAAATAAGAACCTACAGCTATCCATTCTCTTAATTATATCTTGTTCTCTGAAGTTCTTCTGTGAAAAAGTGCTATGGACAGAAAGTAACAAAAATGGTGTGACATCAACCCGAAGATAAAATTCACTTCTTGTTTTATGTACATAATGCTGAAAAATAAAATAAAATGATTTTTACAATATTTATATTTGCTTATAAAATCCTAATATTATTTTCAACAGGTTTAGTAGTTTTCAACATGTCTGTACAGTTTGGATATACCCTATATGCTTTTCACTGAAAATTCAAAAATTTAAAACAAATAAGCTCCTAAGTAGCTGCAAAATATTGCTTAATGGTATGGAGGAATGAGGTCTTGTTGAGTAGTTTATTCACTTAGCTCTGACGTATGGCTTCCCATATTTAAGAATCCTGGACAGTCAAAGGAACAGCAGCATAGGCAATATAAACATGCACTGATAGCATCCAAACTATCTATAATGGTAGATAATACATAATTTTACTTGTTGAATGCTTGCACACTACACTTATTGTGGTACATATTTGATGCAATAAATGTGCTAAGGTCATTATCTGTTTGCTCAAACATGCACCACAGGTTAAAAATTACTATGTACATAGCAGAGGGCTCTTCATTGACATGTACAACAACATCAGCCTTACTGAGAGTTGAAGATGGCTAAACAATACTGCAGGATAAAGCAGAACAACTTTATAAAGGGCTCTTTTTGATCAATTTGGAGGGCTGAGGCAGATTCATTTAGTATTTGTATGCAGAAAGACATTTGACAAAGACAAAATCTGTGACTCCAGACCTACAAAGAAATTTGCACTTTCTGAAACTTAATGATCTGTGCAAAAAATAATCCATGTCTACTGTTCTTGTGAGTTACAGGGGACTTTACAGGCATACCAAGACTTGTTTGGACATGATACAACATGAATACATTAATTAAGCACCTCAAAATTTATTTTTCCTTTCCAGAAACACTGTGCTAAAAAAAAAAATCTGTTGTTCTTTGTGACTTAATGTTATTTTCATGCATGATCTATAAGTGCAGCATGCCTTCATGCAGATCTTTTCTGTGTGTGTATTAGTCGCATAATAGAACACCTGGCCCTTGTACCTCTAAAGGTGTACTTACCCCCTTCCCCAGCAGAAGCCCCCTTTTACAAAAATAGTCACATATAATAAACAACATATGAATAAAAATAAGATGAATCCACCAACACAGATTTTTTAAAAATATGGCGTATGTGGCAGTTGAAATGCAAACAGTGGATACAGTTACCGTATTGTTTTATGCTAAACACACAAATTTAAAGGTTTGCACCCCTTTAACTGGTCCCTACAGTCTGAGTAGCCATTTTTTCTCTCCTCTTCAGCAGTGTCAGCTGGTAGTGAGAACAGTAACCTCCTGTCAAGGTTGTTTCCCCGTATCACAGTCACAGTCACTGACAAGGGGTCACTGTCTTTTGGATAGGCACTGACCTTTAATGTACAGTATATTTGTAAAAATTGTCAGTTTGGCATAGACCTCCAGCAGGAGTCCTGTTGACACAAACACATGATCTCCTACAGGCTACAAACTATTTTGCACATAGATGATTTTCTTGCTATTTGCTTTTATTTCTGAACATCTTTGTCTTCCTTTTCATGCTTTTCTTTGACTGGCCTTGTTACGCGATCATAAGAAGGTGGACAAACTGCTGTTGATGCGGTTATATCAGTTTTCTCTGTAAATGAGTTTTCATTTAACTTGTCAATAAGGATTTCATCTTTCACACCCTGACCAGCACCTCCTTCAGCTTTGTTTTTGTTATAGATAAAGGAAGCTTGTTTTACTGTTCGTTTTAAAAGGTGACGTCTATAAGCCCGTTGAATAATGACAGCAGATACCTCCTCCTGTTTTCGTTTTAATGTAGTTGTAATTGGTTCATAGGAAGCTTTTGAAGGATTGGATGCCATAAACCGATCTTCCATCTGTATTCTGAGGGCATCCATCTCCCCACTTTCCCCCAAAACACGCTTTGTGAAAGCAAACAAGATGTCAAGGCAGTGAATTCTGTCACCGCTTACCATGGGCAGATCCATTGCAATAAGCTGGACTTTGTTTGGTTTGGGTAGATGAAGAGGAGGCTCAAGTGCTGCTGCAAAGTCAGACAATTTCTCAAATTCCATAAACTGTGTTGCGTCAGGATCAAACTTCTCCCAGACTTCATAGAACATCTCAAAGTCATCCTCACTCAAGGGTTCAGCACTTTCTTCAGTAGCAACACCAAAGTTCTCCAAAATCACAGCAATGTACATGTTCACCACTACCAGGAACGATATGATAATGTAGCTGACAAAGAAGAAAATCCCAACGGAAGGGTTGCCGCAGTCGCCTTTAACGGAGCTCCCCGGGTGAGCTTTGTTAGGGTCACAGTCTGGCTCCCCACTGTTAAGAATTGGGGCTAGCAAACCATCCCAGCCAGCAGATGTGGTAATTTGAAAGAGGCAGATCATGCTGTTGCCAAACGTTTCAAAGTTGAACATGTCATCTATACCAGCTTCCCTCTTGACATAGGCAAAGTTGGACATGCCAAATATCGCATAGATAAACATGACCAGGAAGAGCAGCAGGCCAATGTTGAACAAAGCAGGAAGCGACATCATCAAAGCAAAAAGCAGAGTGCGGATTCCCTTAGCGCCTTTAATGAGACGCAGGATTCGACCGATTCTAGCAAGTCGGATGACTCTGAATAGTGTGGGGGACACAAAATACTTCTCAATCATCTCAGCTAAAAACATACCTAAGACAGAAAAAAATAGAACCAAGACTCAGTACCACTTAATCTCCGTATCATGGTAGCAATTTAGAAAAATAGCTTTAAAATTTGTGGTTCTATGTAGCAATTAAAAATATTATGTAGATTCCACATTCATGATTTCTGTTGTAACAGTTATATGTGAACATGCAACATATGTTGAATGACGGTAACAGTTTTCATGGCTGGATTAGGTAAAGTATTAGTTAAAATGAAAATTTGCATGATTTATTTGTAAACTTTGCCATATAGCTGTATACAAGTAAAAGTTCACCCTATATTTGTTTTACCAACTTTTTAGTTTAATAAACAAGACATACCTACTATTGAAAGGATGACAACTACAAAATCAAAAATGTTCCAGCCTATAGTGAAATAGTAATGGCGAAGTGAAATTAATTTCAGGACACATTCTCCAGTGAAAAGAACAATAAACACCAGGTTTATCCAGTACAAAATATTTTCCATTTCTTCACTCTGGTCATCAGTTTCTACCATCATGGTAACCATGTTAAGACAAATAAGAATCATGATGCTGATGTCAAATACTTGCTGTGTCACAAAATCAAAGACCATGCCTTGGAATTTGTTCTGAGGAGAAAAGAAAAAAAGAAACATCCAATACAAACTGCAGTTGTTTTTCTTTTCCTGTTAGAACAAAGTAGAAAGACACACGTGGTAAGGCCTATGAGACTTCAATAAAAATGTGACTAGTGATTTAAGTAGAGTGGTCAAAGTGAATACAACAGCTTACTTCAACCTCCTTTGTTTGTATATTCATACATGCAATGGTTGCAAAGGAGAAATTTTTTTTTTTTTTACTCTTTTCATTTTCCATGTTTCCTGACTGATACACTAGTTAATGATAATAAAAAATGGGCATATTTCTGCTCTCTCTATATCAATAAAAAGATTGTTTGTAAATAGCTATTGGTCCGATGTGTACAAATAATTTTACCCCTGGTCTTGGTATAGGTTTTTGTGGTTTTTTGGATCCCAGCTTTTTCATTGCATTGTAGTATTTCTTCTGCTCTTCTGTCATAAATATGTCTTGACCTCCAAAGTAAACACATGAAATCAAAACTGGTTATAATCACATTTATATGCAGTGTCAAAGAAACTCTCAAAGAGAAATCTGATTTATTTAGTTAGTTAGTTCATGAAAATGCAGAAGCCTGAACTGGCAAAAATCTCTTAGCTATCAAATGCAGCTGTCTGCAGTCTAAGCATTTAGTTGTCTGGACATCCATCTCACAGAAACCAGTAATGCAACATTTTTCTACAGGTATTTCCCTTGAACTCTAAAAAATCCTTTTCAGTACATCTTTTCATTTATAGGTAGAGATACAGAAAACAGCATCTGAGATAAACTCAGATGGCCTGAGCTGTCACTACTGTCACTCTTGAACTGTGATTTTAGTGAAACAAAGGAAGTAGACAAAGTCAGGTTTTCAGTACTCGAATGTGTTGGTGCTTTAGGTATCTCTAGTTTAGCAATCACAAGATTAGCATTGGGTCTTAAAGTCTTCAAGTTTTTTGAGATGTATTATCAGACTTTGGAGAAACTGAGCTCTTGACACTGTTAACAGAAAAATGTTCTCTTTTAAGTCTTTTATCTTTATTAGCTTCCATGTTCAATGATGTTCCCATTTGCAAAAGCCAAAACTGTCCTTTGGAGTCTGACAGTAAAGCTAAAGAGAGAATTATGGGTCTTTCATGGCAACCCAACCAAAATCCATTGCCCCTAGTAACCTTCTCTGTAAGAAAAGTTTCTTACAGAGACAGCTTGAACGAAAACCCATCAGACTCCACGTGTTTCTTGAAGTGAATTTTTTCCTGGAGAAAATATATGTAACTCCAGGAATGTCTATGAACACATAGGATTGGATGCAGGTCTTGTAGGTGAGTGTTTGGGAATCTTGAAGACATAAGAATGCATGCACTGTGCACTGGACAGGCTCCCTAACCATATACCTCTATGCCTCTAGCATGTGCAGCTTCCAAAGATCTTACCTAGCATCTCTCATTAGTAACAAAACCAAAAAAAGTGATGAAGTCCAGTAAGGTAAAAATAAACTAGCAATTAATAGCTGCTTTCAGCTATAGCGTAGTTCTTTAGGTTTCAATACCTAATCTATTTACAGAAAACAATTTAAAAATGAGCATCTGATACTCAGACCAGCTGTACCAGTGAAATTATCTACATCTGTACTATGACACAATAAAAAAAGGCCCCAAGACAGTTACAAACCACTCCTGTTCTGAATAGTTTCAGATCATTCAGTTCCATAAAATAGAACTTGAAGACTTGGGATCACTAAAACAGCATCTGTATTAGTATGATGAAATAATGCTTTATTTTTCATAACCATGTAGCCATTTTTTTTCATGCTGATAGAATCACTACAAATCAAGAAAAAAATGTCAAGAGATTATGAGAGGTTTAATGTAGAGGCCTAAATCAGGGGTCTAATCATATAAGGAGATTCCGTGAAGTTTAGGCATGGAAAAGCAGATTATTTGAAGAAGATTAAACTGGACATTGAAAACAGAAGGGTTTGTCCCATTCATTACAATGTAAATTCTTATGACATTAATGTATATTACATCTTAGTAAGATTTTATATGCTAATATACTTCAGCTTTCTCAGTTTTGAACAAACCTTGGATGTATATTCTATATATCATGCACCTGCAAAAATGCAGTATTTTAGAATATCTTTAGAAGAGAAATGAAACAATACTTATCTTCTTTTTTTGCTGATTGAAGTTATCAATAATGACACCAATGAAAAGGTTTAGGGTGAAAAAAGACCCAAAAATGATAAAGATGACAAAATACAAGTACATGTACAGGTTGTCTTCATACTTGGGTTGCATTAATACCTAAGAAAAAAAAGAAGTGAAGTATCATTCCTAAGATTTCATGTGAAAATTTCAACTAAACAAGTGGCAACCTTGTGCAAAATGTCCATAATATTTTGTGTCTGGACGATACTCCTGTCACTTATATCAATGTATTTTGTCCAGTCCACCTATTACTGACAGCGTCTTGCAGTTTGCATTCAGTTTTCCACAACTTGTTACAGCAGAATGTCACATTAGTTAATTCAATTTTGTTTCATTCTATTGCAAGGATATTAATTGCTTTTGGAAGATATATAAATATACACTTGTTGATAGACGGACCTCAAGAAGAAAAGACAATTTAAAATATTTCCAGTACTTACATCTCTCGAGTCAATAGCTGCGTACATAATATCCATCCAGCCTTTAAATGTAGCCTGTAAACAGTACACAACCTTTAAGCACAGAGCTTGAAGACAATTCATATAATTATTTCCAGCAACTGAGTACAGCATCAGGAATAATTAGCATAACATGAGATTTCTAGATAATTTCATCTCGGGTTTCTTCACAGCTGCTCATAGGATACACTGCTGTGTATCCCTCTATTTTGTCTCTATATATGAATATTCTAAGCAGTAACTGTAATTAACTTATTTCTAATTATTATCACAAATGATAGAATGCAGTATCATTTTAGTGGACTAAATGTTGATCAAGTCATGTCAGCTGCAAAACAGCCTTATGTAACTGAGTTGCCACCAATGAAGACTGATGTGTAGTCCCTCCTTCTCCAATCAGTCAGAAAAGCGGCAACGAAAGGGAACCAAAAATTTGATCAGCTCAGAAAATGTATTTTTCTATCAATCAGATTTTTTATTTTGATCTACTTTGAAAGTCATTACCTGATTTACTAATTCTATTTTCACTTTAAATATATTGGATTGTGTTTTACAAAGGCTAGATCCCTCAGATATGTTCTGGCATAATCTTGTAAGAAGAAGATCTGGTTTATGTGCATGAAAGACTTAATGTGCCTCATAGGTCGAGCATTTAGTGAACTTTTATAACAATTTCCTCTGCCCGAAATCTGTAATTTTTTTATATTTGATAGTGAGGTGTAGATTGCTTCACCTGAATGCTCAAAACCAAAAGTAATTTTCTCTGTTGTAGCAAATAGTTCTTTTTTTGACTAGGCAACACCTCCAAGTAGAAATTCCTCAGTTTTTAATCCAGTTGTGCCCAGAATAAAACAAAGAAGTGAGATAGTTTTGTAATTTAATCCCTATTATAATTTTGCTAAACAAGGCTGCAGATCATTGGTTGCTTCATATTCCTTGCCATAAAGACCAGTCGCAGAAACAAGTCAGGAATGGAGCTCTCTTCAACCATGGTTCGTGCTGTACCTCCATCATCCTGAGGTTTCATTTCTAGTGGCCGTTTCAAAAAGGCTTTGTTTATGCAGCATACAAAGCAGCTGACATCATCCTGAAGTGAACTTAAAATGAGAAGGAATTATTTTCTTAAAGGAAAAGAGGTCCCTTACCCTTTTGAAACTGGAAAACTAAAAAGAGCATGATTATCCTGAGATACAAATCCAGGATGCAATAACTTTCACCTCCTGGGGCCAACATAGTAAGTAGGAAGTTCGGGCAATTTACAGTACAATGGTGGAATCAAGGTGTAGTATCAGAGGACCAATAAATCTGGAACAAGTAGAAGTCTCAGCTGAAGAATTTAAAGTCCTTGGGGAATATTTGGACTGCAAGGGATTAGGAGTGGTAGGATCAGCTTTTTTTTTTAATGGAATTCCTAATTTATGTTTAACCTGTTTTCAAAGACTTTTAATGACAGACACTCCACAATCTCATAAAAAGTATTTCTTCTGGCCCTTGTCTTTATTATTTCCTAGTATCTAAATCCTTCTGTAGCATTTAAGACTGTCACTTCTCATAATCATTGCATATCTAGAAAACAGAGTACTAATCATCCTTTGTGCAGTACGCTTTACTTATTTGCAAACTGATTGTTACTGTCTTTCTTCTTTAGGCTGTGATCACTTCCTTCTGTCTTTCCACGTAGACCTTGTTTTCCAGAACTCTGATCATTCTCATTATTTTTCTCTAAGCTTTCTTCCACTAGTTCAGCTCTTGAAATCATAACCAAAACTTAGTATTTCAGCTGAGGTCTTACAAGGGCTAAATAGGGAAGGATGATTACTTCACATCCTACAGGTGCTACTTTTGTTTCTGTCTTGGTACATTACCTGGAATGTCATAACTTCAGTTGAAATCAGCTGCTCAACCTGAAACACTAAATGCAAATAATGGGCATACTTTTACATCAGAAAGATGATACAAATTAAGCAGTGGCTCTTCTGCAAAGTGTGCACTGTTGCCTCAGGTTCAGACACACGATGATCCTTGCATATCATCCTCCAGGCAAAGTGGAATTATTGTTTTCTGTAAATGGAATTATGTAGCCTAGACTAACTACAGTGAACAGAAAAAAACCCAAAGTAATTTAAAAATACTAAGCTTTGCCATCATTAGTAAAGTACTCTTTTATAAACTGACAGTACATTTCAGCTTGTACTAAGAAAAAGAGCTGAAGAACTGAGCTGTTGTGTGCTTATTATTATTACTACTATTATTATTAAAAAGGCAACTTGGAAAGAGAGGAGGTGGAAAAATATAAATAACATTACTGTCTTGCAGTTCAAAATATCTAAAGAAATTAAAAAAAGAACAATCCCCAAATTTAGTTAAAATTAAATAATTTTAATAATAAAATATTCTCCTTCATTGTATTTGTTTTGTGCTAAATCCTTCCTGAAAATCAGTAGGCATCAGTGAATATAATCATTATGCAAAACCATTTACACTAGTTGAGGGCTTAGCTGTGAGAAAATGGTTTCTTAACTCTGAAAACAGAAGCATCAGCTCAGCAGGAGAACTTGTAATTTTAAAATATGTTACCTGAACAATAGCAAAATATGCAACTGGAGGTTCAGTGTCAAGGCATCACATTTAGTGAGTATTACCTCTACTGCATTTAGTAGAAGCTTACGCCTGCTCATGTTAGGCTTAAATTTATATGGAACACATTTTCTTTAACAGAAGTAAGGTATTATTTGGGCATTTGTGCATACTGAATAGAAAATCACACAGAAATATGACTAAGAGATCAAATTCTTAGTTTCCTATTTGTATATTCAAATATAAAAATATATGGTTTCTTCTCAGTGATATGAAATCAGGATTAATTAATTGATTTCAAAGATTACAGCAGTGTAACTGAAATCAGCATCTATTCCAAATGTTTTTCCCCCCCAAGGGAATTTGAAAGACATATTCAAATGCAGATTCAAATATCATTAGAAAAACCAACATAAAGCCTCCCATCTACTTTACTATTGTTAAAAGTACATAGACTTTTTTCCCCTGATGAATAATTTCTAATGAAGTTATAAGTAATGCTGGAGTTTCATCACTCAATTTTTTTACCAGAAATAACCACCAGGAAAATTCACATTCACTTTTGGAATTACAATAGCATCTGGCTTTAAAATACTAACCTGCTGGAACTTTGAAGCCATCCTAATCCTATAGCCCTAGAATTCAGCTTCTGATTCTTTTACCCTACACTTCACAAGATACTTTTTCTTATCTTTATTAGTAACAGCAGAATAATATAATATTGTGCTTTGAGACCCACTGGTTTACCATATTTTATCCCGGTAAGCAGGATGTATGCTTACCAGCAGGATAAAAGCAGTACTCTGGGACATTTACTTACCAAAGAATCCAAACACTAGTTTCAAGTTAAAAAGGCATAAGGCCATAAAATTATCAGGGCAGATGCCACATCTCTCTGTGTACACCAACCTCTTCCTCTTCACTCATTGATGCATGAAAACTGTGAAAGGAATTTCTCCAGCAGACCTGTCTCTGCTTAGACGCTTTTCTTTAGGAACAGAGAAATACTCAAGCAATTTTAGACCCAGAAATGAAAAAAGAAGTTTGCAGATCCCACAGACCAACAAGAGCTATGCTGCATCACAGAAGAAAAAAATTCTTATAGAGAGAATGTGTACTTATATGACTGATGCCATGAATATTTACACTCCAAATGATTTAAGGATTCTGGAAAATAGTGTCTGATCAACAGTGTCTATAAAACTTGGTTATATCAATGGCACATATTGTTAGCTTGTATTTTTGGACAGAAAGCATTATAACATTGGTATCAATACTAAAGATTTTCCACACAGATACCTCCCCCAAAAGAAAAAAATACCATATGCAAACCAAAATTAGTTTATGTTCTTTGCTTAGGTCCCTCATTCCAGAAACTCATTGGCCATCGCCTCCAAGGAAACACATGAAAAAGCTTGTCAGAGAGTTCTTCTTGCTTAAAAAGCTGCTACCACACATTTCTAATCTTTTTTATGAGCCTAGAATATGTCTTTCTGAAATTATCTCACTTCTCTTGAGTATTTCTGTGTGAGATATCTATGCTTCTTTTCTATATTACTCTTAAAATACAGGGGTTTTTTCTGCTATATACAGACGCATATACTACTAAAAAGACCTTATGATTCAAACCAAAAATTGTTCATGGGACTCATTTATGTCTTTCACAGAATAATAAGGTCCTCAGCACCAGGATTGGAGTTCTTTTGGCTTGTTTTCATTTGGATTTTTGTTTTGTCATTAAAACGGTACTACTTCCATTAGTATTCACACCAGGTAGAAAACTTCATTGATGCAGAAAATAAAGATTTATATTGTATTACCTATAACCCAGGAAAGCTGAAGGAATTTATAATATCCTTCTTAGATTGGCTCAAAGGGCATGAGTCAGAGGGCAGAATGGAGAATGGAAACAATACTGGATTGTAAGAGGCAGCATTCTGTAGTTACTTTCTAGCTTCCTGAAAAAGGGACCTTGTATTAGTAATTCATGCATTGATAGTTATCACTGAGATTGACATAAGAAAAATTACATTGGCCTCCATGGGTTTATTTCCTCAGGTCCAACACAACCTAAACAGAAGTCTGTGCCTGAGGTTGTTAAGGTGGATAACCACACGACTTCATTAACATGTCAAATAAAGGCCATTAATGATGGATTGGATGAACAGAAAGCATATCCACTTGCAACCATCATTTTTAAATCAGATTTTTCAGCCTTTATACCTTATTTTGGGCCAAATACTGAAGTTTCAATAGCGTTATCTTTGTTTCTGACATAGTAATGAAAACCTCTAATAGAGTAATACCTTAGTGTTTATTCATCTTTACTATTACTACAAGCTGATTAGGAAGGGTAGGGAAATCTAGGGTTATGACAGACCTGTTCACTTCTCAAGTTTCTTCTGAACATGACAGCTTTAGAATCTTGTTCTAGATTCTTGTCCAAAGTTCTTTATATAACAAATAGCACCTTATAAATGTCTCCTTTGACTGAAAAAGTAATGTAAGAATCTAAAACATTTATTAATTGTGGCCTTCCATATGTTCTTGAAGGTGAAAAAAAACTATTGATTCTGCACATTTTAAAGCATTAACTGAAAATCAAGCTGATATTTTGCTTTCTCTGCCCTAGGGCTTTTATCATTCTGTAACTGCAAAATCATTACTAGTGGCTTACTTACCCAATTGTAAAAGATGCAATGTCGCGAGTACCCCATTTTTTTCTGGAATGTCAAACAAAAAATCTCCTCATGTTTTTAAGAGCATATTAGTAACACAAAAAAAAATAAGTGGTGTTGTCACTGACAGCTCACACAGAAAAAATCCATCCATTAGGCAAGCCTTTGATATCAGAGCAAAATCTCTATATTGTAGATACTGCAGAAACAACTGGCTTGTCCTCCCATGAGAGCTGGGTCCCTCCGTGGTAGGTCTAGACTGATTTTTCTTTTGGAAGTGTCAGAACAATTGGCAGATTTCTCCCAATTTGCCTCCCAGAGAAATCCAATAACTTAAGAATCTAAGTCTTCATGTAAGAAATATTTATTGCTTTTCAATGAAGAGAAGATGGAATAAGCTATGCATAGCTGAAATATATATGACTGCAAGTAGCTGAGGGGTCATGATTGTGGCCACAAAGCCAGGAAAAAATGTACTTGGTGTTATCCCTGTCCCAGAATAGACTAGGTTACTACTGCAAGAAGAGTTGCAAACCACTTGGAAAGATTTGTGTTGATGTCTTGTTTCTCCTGAACATGTGTAATAAAGCATTCTGCCCCGCAAACTCCAAGGGGGATTCTAGGCCAGTGGATTTAAAAAATGAGACAGAGGAAAGAAATATTTAAAGTCTTTCTATTACAATCCAGTTTTGTAATCAAAATCAAATCGTATTCAGTAGTTTATTTCTTTAATACTGCTGGTCTCTCTCTGCTCTTTCCTGATGTAACAGTAAATTTAATAATTAATCACAGTGAAATTTAAATTTTCAGAATTCTCAGTCTCACAGGTGAGATGCTATATTAGCTGGGAGAGGCAGTTCACAATGCTCAGAAGTATTGTTTTAGACCCTGTGCAGGACCATGTCAATAGCACCGCATCATGTTAATGATTTGTATTGAGATTTCTTATGCCAATATAATAAAAGCTAGAAACTTACTTAAAAAATATAAATATGAAAACTATGATTCTGGAGAATTAGACAGTAACCTCAAAAACCCATAGAAGTTACTGAACTCACACAATGTAGGTTAGAGTCAAGCATTTTCTTGATTAAAGCTGGGTTGCTAAAGATTTTTAGCAACTCCAAAATACAAAGCTAGATAGTGTTGTGAGGATACAATTTTTGATAGTGAAGGCATAACCTTATAATATCTTTCTGCATATATTTTCTTCCTTCTTTTCTTCCCTCAGTTTTTGCTAAATAAACACTAGGTGCTTATGCACAGAAGTATCAGTGAAAATATTTCATAAATTATAGTTTCTGATAATTTTTTTTTTCTTACTCCTCTTCAGAATGAGAAATTGCTTCTTAGATCACATAAGTCTGCACTGGTGGCAGCGACATCACTGAGATGGGATTTCCTATCTGGAATTCTTCTCTGTGACTTAATCACACCAATGCAGATTTTTGTTTTTCAGCAACAGTAAGACTCAAAGTATTCAGACAGTTGAATACCAGTCCTAGGTACTTCTAGAAACTTTTCAAGTTAGAAGGGGCTGATGACTAAGGGAGGTATAAATAAGAAGAATAGCACTTGTTCTGCCAGATGTCCTAATTTTTTTTTATTCATCTTAGGCTCCACTTGCTGCTTACTATGAAAAGAGCAATCAATTATGAGTGCAGTGGTATTACTAAGTCACAGATAAAAATCATCAGGTAAATATATCTTCTGTCTTTGTTCCTAGAATTGCTTCTCACTATTACACATAAACAGTAAGAGGTATATAAAGAGTGATCACTTACTACTTGAAGTAAAGAAAGATACCCAAATCCTACATTATCAAAGTTTACTTTCACGTTTTTCCATCGGGCACTTTGATTGTTTTTTATGAGTTCCTCGCACTGACTAAAATTGTTGATTTGGTCGACTTCAAACCTTTCATCAGTTGTGGTGTTAACACAGTAGTAGAATTTCCCAGCAAACAGATTTACTCCCATGATGCTGAAAATTAGCCAGAATATAAGACAAACGAGAAGCACGTTCATGATGGATGGAATTGCTCCTAAAAGGGCATTCACAACCACCTAGTACACAAATACAGGGGGGAAAAGAAAAGAGTGTAAGAATATTTACAGCAATAAAGTTTTGTATACTGTTTTACCAATGCTTAATAAATGCTTGTTCAGAAACTAATACTATAAATTTTAAAGCAATACATTAATAACTGTAGCATTGCACTGTTCTTTTAAATACTTAACATTAGTATATGTAATGAAAGGAAAATAAGTGAGAAAATTAATTTAAAGAGGAACAAAAGAGAAGACCTGGTGGTCATAAGATGAAGCCTGACAATAGTGTGTTTTATATAAAAAAGACAAACATGTTAAATATAAATACAGACATAATAAAATTCTAAAAATGCATCAAATTATAGCTTAAAAATGTTTAAAGAAAAATGGCAACCAGTAGATTTGATCAACGTAGCTTTGAAATTTAAGCTGAAAACACAAATGCCATGAATCTAGAAACTAAGCTCTACATTAAAAGGATTATGCAGGAATTAAATACATATCTTTATTGCCTTATTGTTCCATGCAAGATTATAACAAAGATTAATTTCTTTGTATAGAAAAGCAAGACAGTTTTGCAATATGTGTCTGCTTGAATCAACATAATTTATTTCAAGCTCCAGTCTTATTGTTTCATGTATTGAGTTTAAGTCAGTAATACCCTTCATTTATCTAAAGAAGGACATATATCAAGGACATATTTAGGGGATTTGATTTTGCATTTGAAATTACTTCTGGCCAGTTGCCTTCTCAGCCCTTTGCAGGCAAGATGTCAATAATTACTTACGTAGATAAAAAGTGTATTTTTCTAATATATATTGTAATTAATCACATGTGTCTGTCAGAGCTATCAAAACTTCTGTGATATTTGTTTGGCTAATAACTGAGCAATCATTTCTCCTTAAACGTCCAACACCAGATCTCATTTACAGGTTATATTTTATTTTAAATTTTACTTCTTTCCTCTAAAACTTTTGGGACCTTGTAGGAAGGTAAAATAAAATATATAGTAGGGCTCTGATTCTCAGTAAGCCAATTCCTGGAGTAAGACAGGAAAAGACTGGCATGGATACTTGGGGTGTAGTAAGCTTAGTCCATCTTTGTGCCCTGCTTTCTGCAGCATAAAGGGGGTCTCTCCACAACCAGTGTAACTTGAGAGCTGCTCAGTCTTACTACCTGTGTTTCACAGGCTCTTGAAGGTCTTTGGAAGCAGAGTATTGTGGTTGTGTTACTCATCACTTGGCACCCTCCTCCTTGCAAATGTCATGCCCAGGAAATAGAACCTGTTCGGAGATCTTAGGTAGAAATGTTATTTTCAGGGCATATTTTCTTCTCGTTTTAAGGGCCTCCTCCATTACCAGACCATAGAAATTGGACCTTTCTTTAACTGAGAATTCTCCTTATCTATTATAAAACCATGATTTTTTTTTAAATTTAGCTTTTCTTGGCAGCTTCTGTTTTTGGTGGTAACTTTAAAGGAAGCATGCTTGCTTCTTGAGATTTCTGTTATACAAAATGTGAAGTACCTAGGTGATGTACGCATAAGGCAGGCACTTTAAAAAGCATTTAAAAAGGCTAACAAGGTCCCAGTAATAGTCTGAACATAAGAAACAATTTTCAAAGGAGTGAGGGAAATTATTTTTACTGTTCCATGGGGAGAAGAAATCTGTTGCTACTTAGCCTGATGGAACTGAGAACAACCTAAACATTAGGAATGAAATTATTCTGGAATTTATTCCAAGTCTGACCTGATCTATGACACTGTCCTACTGCTGCTTTGCAATTCTAGGCCAGCTAATGCTTGTCTTTTCTTTTTTATCACCCATAAAAATGTTCTGGATGTGTTACACTAGCTGAACTCCTTTGGTTAATCTTGGTGAAAAAACTGAAAATAAAGATGTCAAGAACAAAAGACAGGGATTTAGTCCTGCAACTTGAATAAATTAAGGTTACCTGTGCTCACACAAAGAATGGTTTTGTATGAATTGAGTGCCTGTAGCAGTTACCTTTTTAACAACCCTGAAATCCATTGGACCACAGCACAGATCCAGAATGAGCAGCAGAATGCTAACAGCTACAGTAATTGTTACAGCAATTATGAATTGGTAATGGTTGTAGAAAGAAAGATTTCTACAAAATGCCAGCAAGTGTGTCTCGCATCTTTAGAAGAAACAGGTATTGTAGCCTTGCTACTGAGACTGCCAAAAGATCAGCCACATCTTCTTGAATAAGAAGTGAACAGCTTCCAGCAACTGTTCTAACAACGGTTCCAACAACTTATTTCATATAGGTCACTGAAAACCCATCAAATGGTAACAATTTTTGGTCACTACTGACCTGGCCTGGATGCGAACTGGTGACCTAGAGATGAAAGGCTCTGTATCCTATTACCAACCCCTTGAGCTATCCAGTCCCCCTGGAAGGTTTTTTAAGAAAAGAAGAAAAGAAAATTAAAACTTTTAGAAGTTGCTTTCTGTTTGCGTTTTGGTTTTGTTTGATTTTTTTTCCCCCACCAGTGCTGAGCCTTTGCCCTATCATATTTGTAATCTAAAACTGCATTTTTACATGCTGGTCAGCTGCTTGGCTGACTGTAAAGTCCAACTTAGGAAGATGTCTTTATTTTCTTCAACATATACAGTTGGAGGCAATTGCTTTATCAGTGATTTTTCTGGGTTGGGTTTTTTGTTTTGTTTTGTTTTTTTTTCTTTTGGTATTTGCTTTGGGAATTGCTGAGGTATATAAGGATAACCAGGACATTAGCTTACATAATATATATCCAAGATAGCACCCATACTTACACGTGACACCTACAAACATAAGTTACAGCAAATGGACAGAAAGAAGTGAGAACCAATTGAAAAGTGAACTGAATGCAGAAAAGAGATCAATTAGCATTTCTTAATGAGTTAAAAATTTAGCCAATAAAAATTGTAAATCTTGTCCTGTTGAAAAGAGTCTGTAGTGGGTTACAAGAATGTCAAGCAACTACAGCTCTTATTTTTGTGCATTCTTCAAATCTAGATCAGCTGTACATGATTCTAAATGCATTTTTTATTTTCAAAGGGGCTGTTCTTTTGTGCCTATTTTCTGTTATTCCTTGATACAGAATATAATGCTAGTAAGTTAGAAAAAGATGGTTTCAGTTGTTTGTTTGGTTGGTTTTTTAAATTACCTATGCATTTCCTCAAGGCTGAGATGATGTTGGTCAGGCTGACTCCGGTGAGCAAGCTGCAAAAGCCCAAGTTGATTCTGCTTGTTCACCTTCCTATAGCTTCAGGTAGGTGGAACAGCAGTAAGTGCAAGTGAGAAGCAACACCTGACACCTACGAAGACAAATGGGCTCTAGACTATTTTACATCTCAGCTGATATTCATCCAGGAAAAAAAATAATCATTGTGGCATACCATGTCTCCCCTAGAAGAAAGCAGTATTTCATATATATATATATATATATATACACACACAATTTTTTATGTTTACATTTTCATAACATTTATCTTCCAACATCAGATATATACATAAGAAAAAAAGAATTACTGCAATGCTAATTGTCTGTCTTATCTTCTGGCTGATATGACATTATGTCAATACAAATTAGTAGTCCAGTTGTTTTCTGTTGTTGATGTTTGTATCTTTTTTTTCTTTTTGACAGCTATCCAAAGAAGACAGCAAAATGGAACAGGAAAAAAAATAATCAGATTTACTATGAGAGCTGTGCTTATGTATAGAATAAGGACTGTGAAAAATACCATTATATCCCTGCCATATAAGTAGACTACAAGTAAGCTTTACCAGATTCATACATATCTGAAACACACACTGAGATACATAGGTATTATAATTCCCACAGCAAAATAGCTTCAATGGATCCTGGCACCTCAGCAGTCACAGACAGACTTTCCAGGAATTCCTACACTGGACCTGACTAATGGATATATCAGGGCCTCCTGAACCAGGAACAATCTTCAGTAGTACTTATTAGTTTTTTTCCATAACTTTTGCAGATTCTGTGAAGAAGTTTCAAACTCTGTCCCTGGTGCAAATGAGGAGGAAGTGATCATCTTTGCAATGGAAAGGAAGATGACAGGATTATGTCTGGAACATTTTTCCAACTTAAAATGCCTCCACCTTGGAAGTTGCCAAATTCATAATTTTAGGCTTAAACAGGAAAAGTTTCCCAAAGATTTGATGTGTCAGATCTCATATCAGAGTTTGAAAGAGTCTATCAAAGGCTATAGAGGTTATTTAACGGTTATCACTTTTTTTTTTTTTCCTGCATGTACATTCTCATGTGAGATTCACATAACAAGCACAAAAAGCCAGATAATTTTTTTTCACCAGGAACTTTATGGATCAAATAAAAACACATCTTCTATGCATACTATATGGCCCTAACAAGCATAAGACATGTTCCTCCAGTACTTAATTCCTTGATGACTGGGAAAGCCTGAGAGAGCTTTCAGGACCTCCAGAGAAGAGGAACAAATTGTGGTCTTGAGTACATATGTCCAAAAAAATAAAGTTTCTTTCTCTTGAAGTGACTACCTGTATCGTCACACAGTCATAGACCCTATAGGGTGGTTGTTAGGAAAAGCCTTCATCTCTCTCTTAGCAGCACAAAGATTGAAGAGCCAATTGGCCAAAGACAGCAGCATGCAGAGAGAGTTTGACAATAGCATACACAGCATAAGCCTCATTAAAGCAAAATCGGAAAATTCATTCCTGACTCAAATGACACTGCACTGGGCAGGATTTGAGAGTAAGCTATGAGTATTGGCTTGTCTTGAACAAGTATGAGGTAAAAACCTCTGCCATGAGATCATGAATCTCCTGCTCAACTGGCCAAAGTTCAGATGTACACAAAGCTGCCAGAGAGAATATTTGTACTGAAAAATGAAGAAATGAGCAAGTAGCCATTGGTTTAGATTCTTGGTCCACCACAGAGGTAAGATTGTTGGAATGAGCAGGTAGATATGCTGTGAGTGGACAGGAATGGAGGCTCAGGTGACATACATGATCTGAATTTAGCATGTTCTCATAGCGAAGGACTTTGAGGACATCACACAAGGAGGGCTCGAAGATGCTGAAAACAACATGACTTGACCAGGTTGTGGGTATCAGGTAACAGACAAGTGTATTCTCTCTTAAACTGTGGAATAGTTGAGGCAAGGGAGGCAAAGACATAAGGAATACAGTAACTTCCCCAGTCAGGTGATCAAAAGAATATTTGAGAGAGACCATGAAGAAAGCCCATACCCGACTCAGAAAGATTAGCACTATCTGATAGTCCAGGACAAAGAATTATTGAAGCAGACCTCTTTCTTGACAATTATCATCCCTTGCTCTTTGCAGTCATGAATCAACAGCTCTAAGAGAACCGGTGCATCAGCTGATTTACTTGTATTATGGCAGCATAAGCATACCACTGGCCCTCCATGGGCCAAGCACTATCAGAGTGAGATCAGCTGTCCAGCAGTTTGAATTCAATGTATATCTTTCCTTCATGTACTTTTAACTGAGCTTTTCCACTATCACTGGATCCTCTATCATATGTATACTATACATTTTCTAGTTTACCTATCATGAAGCATGAGCACATGTTCCTATCAGTCAAGTCAGAAACATATAATAGGAACTTCTCTATATGCAAATAACAATGTTTTCCAAAGACTGGTGCTTATGAAAATGTAGACAGATGCTCATAAGGTGACAGGCAATCAAAAAATTTGTTATGAAAACCAAATTTAAGAGAGATATGCACCCAGTACTTTATGTCCATGTGATAGGAAGGAAGACTTCTACATCAAAGAAGTTCAAAAGAAAAAAAAAAAAAAAAAGAAACCAAACCCACCCTCCCACCCCCAAGCCCCTGGATTTTGCTATTGCACATCAAACCCAAATCCAAAATATAAATTGCCCTATTACAAACCCTTTTGAAAGGTAATTAGAAAGGCAAAACTAGATAGTCTAGAGCAAAAAGTTTACAAGTATCTTTCAAGTACCTCCCCCAAAAAATGCTTGAATGGCTCCTCAGTTCCCAGGGATGAAACTCATAAGTGTATCTATGAAGAATAGGGAAATTCTCACAGAGTATCTCTTAGTAAGCTTTTCACACTTTGGGGGTCACAGGTGGCTTCGAGTTTATGGGATTGCAGTTTCTGGCATTTTGCTACTAAAACTGTATACATTAAGATAAACTGGAACCTTGTAGATATGCAGTGTGATGTAAGACACAGCACTAGATTTCTAGAAGAGAAGTACCTTAAGAAACGTGCAATTCCTTCAATTTTCTCATTTGGTTTGTCAGGTAAAAAGAGGAAATGCGTGGACCTGTAGGGTAATCAGTGGTGATAAAGTCTTAATCAACAAACAAAATCAACAGAAAAAAATCTTAGCAAATACAATTTTCATCAACGATAAGATCATCCACCAGTTCAGTGATGAAATGTGTTACTATCCACGTATGTGCAAAGATTAACAAGGGTGAAGGTGAGCTTAAACATTTCAATAATTTAGATTAAAATTGTGGAATCCTTAAAATAATTAAGTTGGAAATGCCCAGTTGACAGTAACTATTTGTGTTCATTTTCGTTGTGAGAGCACCTTGTGACAGACAGCACTGAGATCATGATCACCAATGTGCTATCCCTAAATAAAGTGTAAACAATCTCTAACAAAATAGGTCTAATTATTTCTCATAGACAGAGGTTTTTGACTGGGTAGGAGATGGGTTTGACCTTGTGAAACAGTTAATTATACCTGTTAAAATCAAGTCAAGGTTTCTTCTGATATTACTCCAAATATGATGATTTATACTTAACTATATACATCCATGCATAAGAAAACGTTTTTTTCCCCTTTTTAAACCTAACATTTACCATCCAAAAATCAAACCTTGTGTAAACCCTTTTCATCCTAAACAATTTATAACAAGTTATAAAGTTGAAGGGACCGGCACTTGAATGGCAAAACAGGGATCTCATCTGAATTTCTACTGTTTTAAAATTCCCCAAAGCCTGGAATTCAAAGCACTATTTTCTTATTCAGTAAACATGACACTTGGGAACAGCTGGTTTTCTTAAAATAATAATAAAAAAGGAAATTAAAAAGAAAAAAAAAAGCAGAAATAATTTATCAGTAATTACTGATTTTTTCAAGGTATAGTATACATGTAATGTAAACATCTTGTAGCAGTGGTGTAGTAGGCACTGTGTGTTTACAGGACCATTTTCTGCAGTGTCATGCGAAAGCAGTGCCTGCACCCCTGCTGTCCCTTCCTGCATGTGACCTGGTGTTTGTAAGGTGGTAGGGGGCTCAGGGTGACACAAGAGGTTGGGGCAGTCCCTTTGTTCTGACCAAATAGAACAAAAATTCTGTAATAACAGCTTCTTGTTCTCCCTCCTACTACAAAACAGATGATGAGTACTGCATTTCTCTGAAGTTAGAGGAACCACTTTTGTAAGTCATAATGCAGCAGAAAGTCAGTGGGATGGGAGGAAATGGCTATGGGGCTTAAATCAGGAGAAGCTATGTCCGTTCGAAATGTTCCTCTCACAAAGGCAATGAGGTACCTGACGCGTGGGCCAGCAGACAGCACCCAAACACCGCCCAGTGCAGAAGATTAAGACTGATCGTCAGCGGAGGCTTAGGGATCTTTGCCACAGTTGCTTAGTGTGAGCCTTGGAGATGCCCATGAAGAAAAATAACTGACGATGCAGTACAGGAAAAATATTCCCACACAAGATAACCTTGTCTCATCTGAGTGTATCCATACAGCTTGATGGAAGAGGGATGCCACATATGGATGTATAAGGATTACAGTTCTTTGTGATGAAGGGATAAAGTATATGTGCATTCCCACAGCAGTAATGTAGATGGGAACATTTATTCAAAGATAATAAAGAAAATTTATCAAATTTTTCCAATGTTTATATCAAGTAGTAAAACATATCTGACAATAGCAGATGAGGACAGAATGAGGGAGGGAGAAAGAGAGGGGACAAAGAAAGAGAGATAGAGATTGTGATAATTCTTTTACTTGCCAATACATATTTTAACAAGACACCTCAAAACTACATATTTTCTCATTGGGTAGCTTGGAATGGGTACACTGGGAAGAAGCATCCTGCGTGTGTTTGATGATCAGCTATGAACTGGTTTGAGAGGCAACAGAGGATGAGAATTAAAATATTTCTGTGAGAGAAAGCGCAACTTACTTGACATGATCCAAATAATGATTCTAGGGAGGAACTATGGTGAATCTAAAAATGTAGATTCATCCAGGCTATTCAAACCTTCTCATTTGCAATTAATTATTCCTCTCCATTTTATCTTAATGGACTTCTTGTGAGAAACTCTTATAACTCTGTCCCACAAAGAGAAATCAGGGTGCTGCACCATGGCTGTATGAATGTGTCATCTGTAATCCGCTAATTATGTTCCACTGTTCCAGTATTTACCTCATTGTAAAAAACAAACCCCAACCAACCCATACAATGCCTCCTAGAATCAAAATCAAATACCTCTGCACATCCCCCCCACAAAAAAACAACCAAAACCCAACCAACCACCACCAACAACAAAAACTCAAAAAGAAAAACCACAAACCTCCCCAATATCCTCTATATCAAATAGACATTTCCCATAACCCAGCTTGTGTCTGTTGTCTCTTGTTATCACTGTGGACACCTGAGAAGAGTCTGGCTTTTTTTTTTTTTTCTCTCTCCTCCAACCAAAATTAAAGGCATTTTACAGATTTTGCCTTTAAGAATTGCATAGTAAAAGAACTAGAATATTGGCACCTTTGCTACACAGTTTGCCTTGATGCCATGTATGTACATATAATTTATTCTTAACTACATGACCTATAATTATGTAAGTTCAGAATTAAATGACATTTAGAATAATGTTTAGAAAAGTTAGAAGAAAAGAAAAAATGAAACTGAAATCTTATTCTAGCAAACTAATGCTTATCCTTACTTCAGGATCACTGCAAAGTAGCAAGTAGAAAGTATGTGAAAGAAAGTAAATTATGATAGTGAGACTAGTATATTACTATAAATCAAGAGAAAAGTACAGAAGATTATTTAATGAAATAAATGAGTGAATTTTGTCAGAGTGTTAGAACTGGCATGAGAAGTACCTCAAATGTGAAAGAACTGAAAAAACTTGAGTATTTATGACAAGATTTTCAATTTTTGAGTAAAATGAAGACTGTATTGGGAATACAGGGTGAAGACTATTAGAAAACTACCACTTAAAGCGCCAATTGTAAAGAAAAATTTGGAATTTAACTGAGGGTATGCAAAAAAAAAAAAAAAAAAAAAAAAAAGACAGGCAGATGGAAAGAATCAGAAAGAATCAGAGAGACCTGACAAGAAGGTACAACTAAATCTTGATCTTAACAGTAATGAACAAATAAAGTTGAAGCAAGAGATATAAGATCTCAGAGGAAAATAAATCAGTCCCTTAACAAGCCAACTGCAGTCTTTTCTACTTCTCCTCATTGTTGTACAACTGCAGCTGACTAAAGAATGCTTCTGATAGTGAATTGTATCTTCAAAGAAAGCAAAATACTTCCTCAAACACTTACTGCATAAACTATTTTTATGGCACTTTGTCCTGGAAAAATTTCATGCAATTGGGTGGTGAGTTTATATCTTGGAATGCTAGAACTGCCAGCAGGGAGGTTAGGCTAGAGGATCCTTCTAACCACAATGATTCTGCAGTTTCTGTCCTATTTAACTTGGTTGAAGTAGCAACAGAAGCATTTCTTATTCACATAACAGTCTATTAAAAGCAAGCTACACTGTTGGTTTTAACAAAATACTGGAGTTCCCAGAGCAGCTTTGATTCTGTTTCTCACCAGAAATCAAATATACAACAAAACACTTTTGAAGACAACATTGAAGAAAAGACATAATTTAACATACTGTATGATGAAATACAATAATCATCTGCCAAGCAATAAATCACATGGCTGCATTGGTTTGAGAAGACCTGGTAAATATTGCAAATACATACAAGCATGAAAACAGAGTAATTATTTGGTGTGGGAAGAAGATCTTCAAATTTCACCAGATGCAGGGAAAAAAACCCCAACGTTTTGCTCTTCCTGTTGCATAAATGAAATGTTATTGACCTTTATGGGTTGTTTAACATTTTTAATGAAAATATAAACTGTATTATATATGTATCTCATTCATATTTCATTAAATTTTGATCCTAAAAGGATTTTCTTCAAGACACAACAAACAAATTCTGACAAAGGTTATATCAGTTTCAATTATACAAGAAACTCCTTCAGAAGTTGCTTTCCAATTGTAGAGCTACAGTCTAAGAAAAAGTCTTAAAATACTAAGGTATTTCCTGCATGATTTATGAACATCTATACAGATAGTCTTCTTACATCAAAGTTTGCAAATGTTTAAATTGTCTTTCAGGAGACACAACACTTCTAATAGACTTTCTTTAAAATTCAAAGGTAATGAATAAGATCACAGTCCCCCAAAAATCCTTCAAACTGCATAGTCTTTTGATCAACAAAATATATTCCTCTATATTTAAGCAAAACTTGCAGAAGATAGTGAATACACTTCCTTGAGAGTGAATATGTAATTCTTAACTGTGAGATAAGATGCTAAATCTACAGTGAATGCTTTTTATGTTGATACATCATTGACAATGAAGCTATAAAACCCCTACACTAATGATACCCTCCTACAGCTGGTGCTTGCAAGGGTTGCGGTCTAAGAACTGGATTTTTCTAAGGATCTGATAGTAAATGCAAATTTTTTAAATCACTGAGATGTCCTGCAGGACATGTCTAACTCCAAGAAGATACTACCAAAATTATACTGTTATTGGCATTTTATAAAAATTACGAAAAACTCGTTTTCCAACACAGGCCAAAGAAGACTGAACTCAGATTCCAAGAAAGGTTTATATGTTATATGATGTCTTAATGTAACATGTAGGGGTTTGAAAATTGCGCAAAAAATTAAACTGCAATTATATAAATATCTATAGTTGTGACTATTCAGATTATAGTGTTTTCGTGTGTACTTAATGTATTACAAATAATGTTCAGAACTTTCTATGGGATATTTTTGAATGTATGTAGCTATAAATTGAGTAACAGAGTAGGGCACAGATCTTTCCAAAACAATGCAAAGACCAGATTCAAATTTTTAAAGAAAGTGGGTTTTTATCTCAGTTAAAAAAGCATCTAAACATATCTGCAGCACCTTTCTTCTGCAGAAAGAACTCTGGTATCTCTAAATAACAATATTGTTTTTTCTCAAAGTTTGTCATGTTATTTCTGTAACATCAGCAATTTCAAATAATTATTTCCAAAGATATATTATTTCAAAGCAATTAAGAAGGGGGTGTAGGGTGCATAAATATAATCTACTTTTTCTGCTACTGGGATTCTCAAATGAGATTATTTCTCCTTCTAACCCTAAATACACAATGTAGTGATTAGTCACACTGCAATCATTAAGGATAGAAACGGGGGAAATACTATACCCATAATACAGGTAAGGGGAGGAACCAGTGGTCCACCCCATCCAAGCTGAAGAAAGGTTATCCTATATTGAATAGAAATATATAGCCTTTAGTTAGTTGTGAATCTGTAATGACAGACACTTGATATTATGTTTTATAATTCAATCATATGAGAAATTTTTCTTTCCTAGTAATGAAGTTTAGAGTATTCCTGAAAATGCCTCATTATCGCTTTCCTGGTAAGGGAATCTAAGGAATAGCCATTGAATTTTACAGGATATTTAAGAGATCAAATATTCTAATTTAGTTTTACGAGTTACAAAATTGGACTGGAAATTTGAAATACAGTAAATGTTTAAAGCCATCAGCCAGAAATATGCATAAGGCATGCAAAACTGAAAGTGCAAGTGGATTTCAGATTGTTTGCTGCCTTCTACTATTTCTCTAATAAATCAAGCACGGCATGACATGCTTTATTTTGTGAAATTAGACACAAATGCATGCTTTATTGTCACTTAATTCTCTAACTCAGCAAAGCAATGTATACTCAGTATTCTACATTTACAGATAGCATACCAATTCAGAACTAGCGCAAAAGCATTATATTGCAGGTACTAAAAAGCTAAACAAAAAGCAATGGGTGTATTCAAATCTCAGTTTGCAGATACTTCTGTTCAGTACATACATTAACTGAGATGAGAATATAAACCCTAAGACAGAAATTTAAATTAAAGCAATTCTTTACTTTGCCTTCCAGCATCTGGGTGGAGTCAGTTTTGAGTATCTCTATAGATAGTATTACAATTTCTTAGAATACAGTATACTAGCAGATATTTTAAATGCCTTTAATATGGCAAAATTCACTTCTGTGCTCAAGTCAAGCACAGGCTATGGACCACTTGTACCCTATTTTGGTGTGAGTGATTCATAGATATTATACTCACATTGGAAAGAGAATGTATCCCATTTATGAAACAGCACAATTACAAAATTAAGTTGTAACTACAGGGTATAAATGTAGATTTATAAGAATATAATTTAAAAAGTAAAGTATGTTTCATATTTAGGGATAACAGAATAGTTGTTAGTGTTTGCTGACTATGTAAAATGCTGTATTCTTCCAATTCACCAGAACAGTAAACTTATTTAAGAAAAAGATTGATTTAAAGTAGCTGAGAACTTAGCAGATTTTTTTACAAAATAATGCAGAGCTTTTTACATAAACGGACTTTGTGGAACACATATGATCTCTTATATTTTCAAGGCAAAAACTGCACAGTTTTGAACACAGGGGTAAACACTAAAATTACAAGTACGTGCTGAATAAAACTCAGCTTCTTTTGTCACAGCTCAGTGTAGGTATAGGCAATACAAGAAAGCAAAGAAGGCTGATTTATTTTTACTTTCTGTTGGTAGAAAGAGTCTGGTTTTATGGATTTTTATGAAACGAACTCAGTTTCTGAGAAGACTGATTTAACTATAGTCTTATCATGAGCTGGTCAATTATTTATTTTGAATCTTTTTACTGTTCGTGAGTCATTCATAAAGTAATGCTACGATCTGTCAATGAACTGTTGTGAATATTTGCCAAGTGCTTTGGAAAAAAACATTTTCAGAAGTGCATGTAACTAATAGTAAAGATAAGGCCTATCCAGTTGACCAGTCACATTTTATAAGTGACTGGAATCAGGTACTGTACTGATTATCATTAATATTGGAGGACAGAGCTGAAACCTTTTTTGCTTTTCCAGGCTTGTCTGTGATTCCTACACAGCAAGTTGCTCATGAAATATTCATGCTTTGTATCTGAAATTCTATCATGTGATTGGGCTTCTGGCACAGTTTCATAGTTATTCAGTGGGAAATAAGGCAAAGCAGTAAATAGATTTAAAATAACAGGTACTTTTCTTTGAGCATGAATATCCTAAATCTTTTAGGTGGAAAATTTACAATGGCAATCATGTAAGGATACAGAAAAATGGAATAAAACATTTGTCAATAAATTTTGACATTATTTTTCTATAAGTGATCTGTTTTTTCCAACATCATATAAAGAGCTGCATTTCTTGTCTCTGTGTAACATCTATACTGGTCTCCCAGTCCTCCTGCAGCTGACCAGAACATTATTAAAAAAGTAAAGCTGACAGCAGTTTCCAGACATTTCTCTGCACAAAACCACAATTATCTGAATGTTCATGAACAGTAAGTACAAAGAAGGAGAAAGAGAAAATGGCTAAATCAAATAGTCATTCCAAACTTAAATGGAAATTTGTACATTCTGTAGTATTTGACCAGCTCTTACCCTGCTAAATATCAATTCATTAATTTCAAATAATGAGAAAATGGTTAAAAGTCGATTTGCTATATGAAACCGTAATTTATTAGCCTAGTAGACGTTGGTTAGCAGTAGTTTTTTTCTGATGCATTCTCAAGTAGAGAGATATGTAGCCTGCTGAATACAATTTAAGGAACAGAATTCTAAGCTTCAATTTGACTTGATTAAGCTTAGATTTTTATCTAAAGGTTGTTCAGATAGTATATTCCAGGCTAGTCCACTTGTTCATAATTGACTTGAAATTCATTAGCACATTGTTCCCTCTTATGTTTCCATAAAGTAGCAAAAAGCATTCTCTTAAAACATATTTGAATGGCATGCATATAGAGTTAGTTTGTATTCAGTGGCTTTAAGGAACAGAAGGTATAAACAAATGAAAAAATAAGTTAAAATGCTTTCTTGAGTGAGATGAATAGTAAGCAGGGTATCTTAAGTTACTCAGAATAAGTACGACATAACCTTATATACATTGTATTGAATATTGAACAGAGATTTGTTGAAATAAGAAAAGCATTCATTTTACGAAAATAATAATTTTGTAGAGAAATCAAATAACTTGGTTTAGTTTTTAAAGTCAGCCAAACTCAGAAATAGATTTAAACCACTAGCAGGTATGAATATATCTCTAATACCATCTAGTAAAATTCGGTGGGGTTAGACCAAAGGTAGTTTATCAAATATAAAGAAAAATGAAGGCTTTCAACTGGTAACAGAAAATATCTTTATTAACCAATGCTAAATTAGATTCCTGTAAAAACATTATGATATGTTTATCAATAAAAAATTAATAAAATCTTGTTACATTTTATTCATTATTAGGACTCTGTTAAGAGAGCTCATGGTAATTTCAAAGCCTTACATGGAAAACTCCTGAGATTGGCTAGAAAGTAAAGTAACCTTGATGAATGTAACTTCTATGTGATACTGCATATGGATTGAGGTGAATTGATGAAGCTTTTTGCTTATCTGTTAGTAAAATAAATGCAATAGATAAAAAGATAGTGCAGCCTTTCTGCATGGACTTGTCATTCCTTGTTCTGCATGCATGTATTCTTTCTATGCATGCATAGTTTCGGATTCTTTCATGTTGTCTTACCCTCATGCCTTCAAAACGTGACAAAGCTCTTAGAGGTCTCAAAGCTCTTAGTGTCCTAAGGGACTTAATGGCACCAAGTTCAGAGTAACCCAATGCATTTGCTGTTAAGCTAACCAAAGAGACCTATATGAAAACAGGAAAGTAAAAATTATTATATTGTACATACTACTTTACATACCATAGATGTGAGATATAAACTTCTTTAGAAGCATCTAATTTTGGACCACTTTCTTCAGGGAGTCTTTTAAATAAAATAAATAAATAAATAAAAGAGAAGTAATATGAAAGAAGATTAGGATAGGTAAATAAAGAAAAATATCATGAGGTAACAATTATTACCTGGAAACAGTAATACTTCCAAATTTCCTATTTTGCTAGTAATTTGAAGGCATTTAAAACCACAAAAATCAAATTAAATTAATCTCTTTTTATCAGTTTAGGTATTGCTGGCTTTCTTTGTTTTACAGTGCTGTTGGGATCAGTAATTATAGTTGATAATGTCCACTTGATTGCCCACAACTAAAAGGGAAATCACTGAAGCCTGTTTTGAATTAACAGATGGGTCACAGAGCAGCATTGCTGTTCTGGAAATGCGTGGAAAGTATTAATTTTTCTGTATTCACTTACACTGACTAATCTTTTTGCCTGACTGCTGTATTTATGTGCTCTATAGGCTGCCATTAACCTGGATTATGCTGTTTCTTAAAGACCTTAGAAGAACGGTTCCATAGGTGGCAGAACACAGGCCGTTATATATTCTATGTGCCTACATTCCCTCACTGAGAAGTACAATATTCTCTACATTTGCCATGGCTCCCGTCCAAAATGATACTTCTGTTTGTTTACCATTTCCTCTAAATGCTCTTTCATTATATGATGTTCTAATTCCTTAACTATTTATTGGTCCAAAAATAGCATAACAGTCACATGTACTCTTTCATTATAAAGAATAATGCAACAGGTAAAAGGAACTCCAGGACAGTGCTCTTTAGGAAATGTACTTAAACCCAAGCATTTTATGTGAAATCTTCAGCTTTTAGAAATTAATAGCTTTTCTGGGTTTGTCAATCCTAAGCCCTAGCAACCCACAAAACTAGGTTCTTCTGAAATCTGAATTTCTTTCTCCAGCACATGCATCATAATACTGAAAACTTCCAGCCTTTCCAGATGCAAAATTAAAGGACATACCCATGTGTGCAAATGCAGGATTTAATCATGAGCTTATTCAGACACTTGAATATGTGCTACACCTTCACACAAAGTAGTCGTCAAATTTTTACATTCACAAGATAGATGTTTGGGATATTATGATTTAAATCAGGTCAAATATTTGTGAAAATGAGTTTAGAAAAGGAACAGGTGCTTCTGCTTGCATGCTTCTTTAAGCTTTTTTGTTATAGATGCCGCTTAGGTACCCACTTTGAAAAGAATTTAGACATTAAAGAACAAAAGAGTTTTCCAAAGAGAAGGTACTCTCTTTGTGTGAGTACTGTGTTTGATCATGGTTATCTGTAGCTGTAGATGTAAAGGTGATTCTGAGATATATTTAATCCATGATGTACACCAATCAAAAAGGTTGTAGACACCTTTCACAAAACAAAGCTTGAGAAAATGAACTGTTTTGATTAGCCCTCATATGCTAGGAACCTATTGAGAAACTGTTGGATTTTCAGCAATTCTTTGGGTCAGTAACTGCTTATGGAGCTCACTTTTTACCTATTCGGTGTCTTTTGCTAAGTCATTGAAACCAGGTCAAAATGCATCTTAATTTTAAAATCGAGCTTGTTCAATATTTGTTTTTCCTATAAGTTTTACCAGAAATGTCTATCTTAAAAATATAGTGACTATGTAAAACATCGTCTTTCAGTTTCACACACAGAACTTTATCACAGACTGCAGACACAGTATGCGTTTTTGCACATTGCAGGTTTTCTCATGGGGGTATACTTAGGACATTAATTCTTAAATTCTGAATAATTTCGGCAATGCATCAAGAAATAGTCTCCCTCATGTCACAGCAAAGCAAGTACAGTTATAACTATGGGATAACCCTCACAGGAAAGATTACTGAGCCTGATTTCAAACACGGCTGTGAAGACTGCAAGTTCATAATATTTTTTGGACTTCATTACTAAGCCACACCACGAACACTACAGATGTATCTTGCATTCCTTGTAAAACCTCAGTTCAGCCGTATACTAAAATCTCTGGACATGATTTTTGTTTTCTTGGCAGAGGAGTTTCAATTCAGATGTGTGTTTGATGTCCGTTGGACCAGACACCTATCTAAATGCTGGATGTGACTTAGACCTTCCCTTAGGAGGGAAGTTGGGTCCAAAGGTGGGAATGAGCAGCCAAGGGCAGAATGGAGGACAGCATGACCTCTTTCAACAACAGTGTTGGGATAAACCCTCTAACTACTTATGGGGTTACCATGTGAAGTTCTTCTGTTAGCAGGAGAACTTCCAGTCTTTCTTAACTCTGTGGTATAGGAAGGCAGTGTTGTAAGTATAAAGTGAAAGACAGAAATACGGAATTTTTTCCATTTACCTTACTTTTTAAATTAAAAAGTAAACTAGTTGGTATACATAGATACTACGGTTGCAGAGCAAGTAACTAAAAAAACGAGATAAAAAAAATATAAACCACCTAGGAAATATAAAACATACATCGACTATCAGGAAGTCCAGCCAGCACCAGGCATTAGTAAAGTATGTTTGATAGCCATAGGCCACCCACTTCAGCAGCATTTCCAGAATGAAGATGTAAGTGAAGACCTTGTCAGCATATTCCAGCATGGTCTTGATAGTTTTACGCTGTTCAATATATATGTCTTCAAAAGCCTGTGAGTAAAAACATCGACAGATATTTGTTATTCTCTTTTGTTACTGCACACACTTCAGGTTGTAACTGAAGAAAAAACCCCAAACCCAACAAGAAAAGGAAATAATCTTTCTTCAAGAAAAGACACAGGAGTGTCACTTTTATCTAATGCTTCCTTTTCTGCTAACTCTGTATATACCTGTTTTTCCCCTGTGGAATTACATTTTCCAGTTCACAGGAAGGAGAAGCAGATATTACACAGCAACCACTCCACTGGTCAAAGATTTTTATTTTTTTACTTATTGCTGATTGTAAATTATTCTTCTGAGATCATGATTAGTACTCACAAATGCATCGATTCTGCAGAGTAGTATACCTGAACTGAATTCTACTGAGATCATTTGGTTTGTATGTAGGGCCATACAAAATCCAGGGTCACAGATGTAAAATTTTCAGGACAACGGCAATACAACTGACTTCTATTTTTAACTACTGTTGCTTTTTGAAAATGTTAAGTTATAAATCATAAAACCAGTTCTTCCTTTCTTAAAAACAATATATTAATCCAAATAAAATATCTGCTTTACTGTATTATTTACACTTTATGAGATACATAAAAAATTCTGAGATCTTAGGAATGTTATTTACACTTTTTGTGTGTTTTCATTTTTAGACATTTGAAAAAATATGCAGCTTCTTCTTTTCAGAAATTCTTCCTGTCCTCCGAGAAATTGTCTCTTTAATTGCTTTTAAATTTTAATTATGCCATTATTTCTGATGGAGAACAGTTGGTTTTATCAGATTGAAAGAACTGGAATGATCTCCTAGCTTGCAAAGTTTTGGATATTTATTGCTACTAACATTCACTTTTACCCAGCCTTCTTTTGAATCACTTCACATCTGACAGTTCAAATGATTCAGTCAAATTGACATCTGTGTGTCAGTATTTCTGGATACTTAGAGTAGGCACTATGGTACCTGAGACTTGTATGGAATCACTAACAATTTCATCCCACAACACTGGGAAGAGCCAACAGGTATAATTTCCTTCTTACAGGTGGGAGCATGCCAGAGGCTTAGCTAGCAGTGCTCTTGGCCACCAGGAGTATGCCCGCTCCCTGCCTGAATGTCCCTGGTTTGCTGGGAGGCTGCCAGGCTGTAACGTAGTAAGACTATCTGGAATGCGCCCTTGGGAAGAACACTGGGACACAGTACCAGCAGGTCCAAAGAGACTTTTTCAGTATCCCAAAGGGAGTTGACGGCAGAGCAGGGTCTCACATCTCCCGAGGCTTGGGCTAATCCCTGGTCTCTGAAGCATTTTCATAAAATAAATGTTCTGGGGATGACATGCTCCTTATGTTCACATGTGTGAGATGCTAACATGGTGGGATCTCATCTCAAACATCCTCTAAATACAATGATGGACATTCACCTTTATCAGATCTCTTGCCAGTACTTTTCTCTCGTTTTATTCTTGTCACTAAAGGTTTTCTCTGTCTCATAGCATGAACCAAAATTCAACAATGTAGACCTGAGTTTTTCGCTGTTTTAAGGGTTTCAGGTCATAGGGAAGGTGTCACTTGGTGTTGAGTCAAAGTTGCTTATTTGATGCTTGTGTTGATATTACACCAAATAAAAGCAGAAGAATTCTTAAAGATTTAACCAAAACTAATGATAGGTATAATCATGAACTGTTAACCATTAATGGTATTTTAAAGTATTGGGAGTGGTCTAAAGGGTTTATAATACAATTTTGCAGACAATTTTTTTTTATTATTATGTAAGAACTTAGGCAATTTACCAAAGGGCAATTGCATCTACCAGCGTAGTTGCGCAGGGCAAGTAGTTTGCCTCAAAAACTTCAGCTCAGTATGTGTCCAGGCCCACCTTATTTAACAGTTCATCTCCAATTTTTTATTTTTTGTCATTATATGTATTTGTGAAATAACATATTATTGGTATGTTTTGTTTCTTTTATTGTTATAGATTTATCTTATGGTTGGCTTCTTTTTATTCTGACCTCACATACTTGTTACAGCAGATTCACATTTTTATAGATAACTCTTTGGCCTACACAAGTATGAGTCAGTAGGAGCTGAATTAAAAGCATATAGAATACATTCTTATTCTTAGAAGGCATCATTACAAACAGAAATTTGTAATCTTTCTTGCTGTTCTAGCACCTAACATTTTAAAGACTGTATAAGCTAGCTCTGGCTCTTTGCAAGGTATTGTGAGCTGTTCGTGCCATTACAGTTACTTCCAAAATAATCTTTTTTCACTCTCTAATCAATGATGTCTGATCTATTTTCAACATATTGTTGAGAAAAGACTTTTTCTACTATTCTTTCAAAGGCCTGACTAAAATTTAGTTCTGTCATTTGAAGATATGGAATTGTGCATTCTTTCCGGGGGAGAAAATATTTAAATCAATGTTTGAAGAGCCAACTTTTAAGAAGTTTTCTGACAACATTGTGACACACTGTTCATGTTCTACTTACCAGAGCTCCGCTACTGAGGAGAATCATAAAGACAATGAAAGTCTCAAACCAGTTGTGTTCAACAATCTTGAAGCAGGTTTTTCTAAGGTTCCACCACTGCTTTCCTCTCCCTTCTTCTATACTTACTTGACAGCACTTGAATCTTCGTACACAGCCTTTAAAACAGTGTATGCATTGAATGGGGGAAAAAACAAAAAGATTCTGTTGAATTGCATGAATTTTGGTTATGCATTGTGTTAATGATACAATGCTACCTTTGCAGAAACTGTGCTATTTAGTAAAAAACCAATAGATTTTCACCTAGATTCTCCAAATAAAAACAAAATTTAACATTGAGAAAATTAGAATTTGCAATTAAATGAACAAGTAAGAGCGCACACAAAAAGATGAAATCATGGAACATGAAGCCAAATTACAAAATACAGAGTATGAGTAAACCCACACATACTCATCCAAATGTTCAGTAGGTTTATGTACTAAGATATGGGCAAGTGTTATTAAACTGTACTTTCTTTTGTTCAAAGAATGTTGCATTTATTGTGTGAAAAAACCTACACCTCCTATTTGAGTTCTCAGCTTTTCAGTACCAGCTAACTTCTCTAACTTGTGCCCTTAATTTATTAAGCTTTTATGATTTAGCTGCCGACTTGATTTGGTTCCTCCTTTCATTTAAGTAGAAAAATACTAGTAATCAATAATGGTATTTTCCTTGCTAAATCCAAGTCTGTTACAGTACTACTTCTTACTAGCTCAGTGTAAATTTCTAAAGAAATATCTGTTATCATGTCCAGAAATAACCCAACCCCAGCACCGACAGTAGCTTTTGCTTTCCAAACTCTAAATTTAACTCTTGCTTATGGACACCATAAATGGCATTTATATCCTTACATTACTGTTTTAAACTTATTCCTTTCCCTACCTCCTTCATGTGCAGACATCCATAAGGTTTCTCACAAGAAATGCCTTTGCAAATAAAGTTTATGACCAGATTCTTGTTTTATTGGGTCGTGTAAAAGAGACAATAGAAGGAAGCATGAAAGATGAGTGAGTCCACCAGGTGAGACTGTTCTTGCCCCAGGTGGTACACAAACGTTCTTCCTTCTCTTTTTGCAAATTTGTAGAAGGTTCATTTAGCATTTTGCACAAGATCATCCAGATGCAAATTTTATTTACCAGTAATGTATACTTTATAAAGCACTTTGATAGATGTCTATGAGGAACAGAATAAAAGTGGTGTGTCATTTTATATCTAAGAGACTGTAACTAAACTCTGAAAGTACAGTAGTTCATGCTAAAATAAAACTTTCAGTAATATATTTTTCTTATTTTAAAAATAATGATAAATTTCTAATAAAATGTTTTTTCTAATTGTCTATCTGATATATAGTGTAATTGTAGTATCAGCATCCATATGGTAAATTATGATCTAAAACTGCAGTTGCTAATGATAACGGCTTAAACATTAACAAAAGAGTAATTCAATACATAAATATTAATACTTGGTTTAAATAGGTAATTATTCCATATATCATGAGTAATTATTTTCAATATTTTTGCTCCAAACACCTTCTGTAAAGCAGGCCTCTGGCTCCTGGGCTTCTTCAGGTTCAGCTTCTGGTTGCTCTTCTGCAGGAAGTCCGATATCAACTGTGCTACCTTCAGATGAACTAGATGAATTTAACTTCTGTAAAGGAAAAAAAAAAAAAAAAAAGGCATCACAAATGCACAATTAATATTTTTAAGACAAACATTACTTGATTTCAGAATAACTAAATAATTCTGCCATGGTATTGAAGTTCTAGTGTTCAACATAAGTAAATTGCTGATAAACATATGTGAACTTTGTACAATCTCTTTGGTTTTCCTTCTGTGTTGCATGGATCCATTAAATAAAAGGTGTATCAGTGATAAATAAGGCTTTAAATACAATTATATTCCAAACTGAAAAATCTGAATGATGATGCTAAGCCTGCAAAGATTTATGCCCACAACTAACCATAAGTGGCAATGATCTCTTGACCTACATAGAAATAATAAATCTGAAATATATATGCAGGAATATATAGTGTCTACTGAAAAAAACAAGTAAAAACCTAATGATAACTATATAAATGAGGTGAGAGCTCAGAGGAATGAGGGAAAAAAGCACTGCTCAGCAGAGAAAGCTATACTTTAATGGTCAGCAAGTCCAGCTTAAAATTGCTGAAAGTCCAGCTCAGAGTGAAGCAGAAGCTGCATGCAGTAAGGCTGAGGAAGCTTAAGGATGGCCCATAAAACAAGAGATCATGTTTTATAACCCAATCAAATTTTCAATAACATGATTAGTATAAAAAGAGGTAAATGGAAGGTGAGGACCAAACTTTAAAAAACTGAATGGCTAATCCTCATCCTAAAAATTCTAAAAGTGTTGTAACGTGCAGCTGGAGCCTGGTTGCAATCTAGCTGGTTGGTATCATGGCTAAAGATCAGGTAAAAATTGTGAAGGAAAGATATTTATGGATGTAGAGGCAAACAAAATAATGGAATAAATGCAATATATGTTCATCAATGCTAGGTTGCAGCTGGCTTTTTGATATTGAGGACAAAAAAAAAAAAAAAAAAAAAAAAAAAAAAAAAAAATCCCCCAAACCCTAACAACAAAACTCTTGCTGAAGCAGTAGCCAGTCTGTTTTTCGGTAACAATTCCAGGACTCATTGATATTGAGTTGCATGGAGCTTAATGAAATCTGTAATATTTTAAGTAGCCAGGTTTTAGTTAATTTAATCTTGCAGTGACTATAGAGGCTGGAAGAACAATGTTTCAGCTTCATCAGGAAAACGGGCTGATGTATCCAGTTTCAGGCTCTGTCAATATTTGTCACATGAACCAATTTAATAGGTTTTTTTTTCCCAAATTACATTACAGAGTTGCCTCTGATATTTTTACAAAAATATTGTATACTTCCAGTATTCCAATTTTCACAAATCATCCTATGATTTACCACTTTTCAAAATAATTCTTAAAATATTTTTCAGAACTTTTCCTAAGCTTTTTCATTTTTGGAAAAAAAATATTTCATTTTATTTCTCTATTTTCTTCTAAGAAGCAAATTTTCTATATTATTATTGTCAGCTACTTTTTGCACACTAAAATTAAACTCTCTGAAATTAAGAGCGTAATTTACAATTTTAAGATGATCGTTACTTTGCTAAGGGAGGAAAAAGTACTCAGCTGGAAAACCAACCAAGCAACCAACCAACCCCCCCGAACCCCCCTACTTTTAGCGCTAACCCAATCAACACAGAAGGATCCTGGCCAGCACTGTAAAACTCCAGGAATGATGCTCATATAAATGAGCTCATAAATGATGCTGATAAAACTCAATATAGCCTGAAGCCAGCTGGAACTCCCCTGTTAGTGCCCTCTGGCCTGAGCAGCAGAGAATCCATACAGTCCTTCCTAAGGGGGCTCTCCTCAAAAACAGCTAATGCAAAGGCTCTGCTGTTCTGGTGTTTATAATTTCTTCTCTACAGTCCCATTTTACTAACAGTCAATACAAATAAGGAGTTGGACTCAAATCCAAAACAGCACTGCTGGATGGATTTTCCATGGAAAACTATGTAATAGAGCTGCTTTTTCACAAGCTTCTGAGGGAATTCAGGAATGTCACAGTACTTACACAGTGGGATAAAAGGTAACCCTGGTCCTACAGGTAGCAGCACATTTACAGAAAGCTTTCCTAAACGAAATCTATTCCCCATTGGGAATAAACCAGCTTGTCACTCCATTTGACTGCCTGCCCTGTAATGGGTTGGAAGACCGGACTAGACTGGACTGGCCAGCACCAGTGCAGTTGGGACAGTAGACGACAGTCATTTTTCTCCAATGAATCTTTCTTTAAATGTTGTTTTATTTAGAAAATCCTTCCTGCTGGGGCAAGTATGTAATGTGTTCAAACACATTCTTACAACCTTTATTGTGGAAGCGGTTCAGAAACTTGAGTCAAAGTCAAATTATAAGACATTTGGGCTAATATTTGACAGGAAAAAGATATTGATGCTTCAGATATTAATTGCGAAGTGGGAACAACACTGTGTCTGAAACAGGTTGCCAAGGGGAGAGGCTGTTTTGTAGAGGTCTCCTTCCTCAGGGGAGGGTCCAAAGACTGCACTTAGCGTAACACTGGGGTTTTGTTGAGTACATTAGAGGGATTATGTGCACCGAAGTAACAGTAGTACAGAATTCAGCTATCTAAAATTAGGTGTCTGAAGTACTGTTAGCTGTACAAAAGTGGCAGGAGAAGATGAGCTGTGCCACAAAGAAATTGGATTGCTACCAGTATGGAAACTAGCTAGTTTAAGGTTGAGGTTCCTTAAGTCAGAAAATTAATTTTGTTAAGCATTTGGAAAGATAATTTTCTGGTATGACTAAAATGTCAACAAACTTAGTCAATAAGGGTGTAGTTGTTTTGAAAATTATGTTATCAAATAAATTGAAATTATTTTGTTAAAATAGCCACAGACAAAAAGTCATGTAAAGGAACAGCTATAGCCTTAATAAGTTTTTTTTTAAAAAAAATACAGTTCTCAATGAGGCTTTATATCTATAGCCTGCTTTGGCATTCCCTCAGCAACATGAGATATTTTTGTCTGTTGATACTATTTCTCAGTTTTAACAACTAAGTGATTTTAAAGTATATGGAAGAGTCTATGGTTAAAACTTATTTTTATGGGAATTTAGGTCTAGGAGAGCTGACAATTTTAAAAACTAAAATAATTCCTGTCTCTAAAGGAAATATTTAAATTATCTTTATGTTTTCTCATCTATACCTGCTCACAAAAAAAACCCATAGAGGGGATTTTTTGAGTGGCAGAGAGAAGATGTGTGACACTCCTCATGGAACCCTTGTTACACGAGGCAAACAAAAGTTTCTGGTGGAATAAGGCTAGAGCTAAGGCACTGCCCAGCCCAACCATTTGTTGCAACTACCATATGGACCATAAACAGTTCTTACAAATTAGTTTGGTCTCCCATTGCCTGGCATCTTATCTCCTCTTGGAGACTGTAAATTTTAACCCTTTCTCACACTTTTGTTCATCAAGAATTAAACCCTTTTTCACACACTCATTTATGCCCATGTACAAATAAGTGTCAAATTAACAAATGATCAAGATCCAATACATTGGATATGACACCCACCCCTCACCCCCTACCCCACTCCCCCATGCCCCAAATAAAAGCCTTGAAAGATCAGAAAGAAATGCACAAAATATCTAAATACCTCTTTGCTTTCTTCCAGGTCTGATTCACTACTAAATTCCTCTGTGTTTAGATTTTCAAAGTCGGATTCACCCACAGCAATGGGCACTGTCACAGTGAGGCTTGGGTTGTTTATGAAGGACATGTAATCGCTTTCGTCAATGATGTATTTTTCTACACTGCTACCTGTGCCTATGCCACTAGTTGTTCCATTAACATCTTTAATATAGTCATGGTCCTTGCTTAGTTCCACGGTTGTATGGTTGGAAATACAGCTATTTTTGTTGTTCAAATCATCAAGCGGTTTGATTTCATCTAAAGCTTTTTGTTTTTTAACAAAGGCTTTTTGGATGAATTCACGTGCTTTTCTTTTCACATAATCTATGCCCTTCTGCATTCTTGCTACAGCAATTTGGAGATTATTCATTTCATTGTCATCATCTGTCACGGCAAGGTTGTCTGCACTAAATGAGCTCAAGAGCAAGGCCAAAAATAGGTTCAATACCTGCAGAAAGATAAAAAAAGGATGTTCTAGACTTCATCTAAACAAAGAGAATTTATTTTATTAAAAACTGTCATATTAGTGACATCGAAGACTGAAACCCCAATAATTTACCACAATCAAAGAAAAGCACGTTCAAAACTTTTTCTCCTCACCATAAGAAACCTGAGCTTTTAAAATTTTGCTTAGGTCCTGTTTACTATTCAAAAATATTCCTGCAACTGACTAATACCTGTAAACGTATCTTAAAATCCCCAGAGTATATAAGTATTTTGGTGCCAAATATTATAATCTAAAAATGATTTGCTATTCAGCATCATTAAAAGGTTTAATTTATCCCATCACACAGCAGAAATTAGATTATTTAGGTGACTAATCATACAGGATAAATAATAAAAAACCCCACAGCAAATGGTTTATGAAGAGCCCATAAACTAAAATTATTTGAAGCACAAAATGTTCACAAAGAGCCAAAAGACAAATTAAGAATGTGACTAAGTGCTCACTCTAACATCCTTTGGATTTTGATATTGCAGAATACTTTGTTATCAATCCAAAAAAGCTCTTAAGCTTAACTTTAAGCATTGCTTGAAACCACCTGCTTAAGTGCTTTGTTGAAGCAGAGCCAGAACACTTAGTTCGCTTCAGGATGGAGCCCACTCTGTTGCCAAATAATTTTTTTGCTAACGCGTTGATTACATACCACAAGGTTTCCAATCACCATGACCATCATGAAGACAGTAAGGCACATGGCTTGGCCTGCGACCTGCATGCAGTCCCACATCGTTTCTATCCATTCTCCACACAACACTCGAAATACAATCAAAAAAGAGTGGAAAAAGTCTTGCATGTGCCAGCGTGGAAGCACACAGTCACTTGCAATTTTGCAGACACATTCCTTGTAGTTTTTCCCAAACAGCTGCATCCCAACCACAGCGAAAATGAACACAATGATGGCCAGCACCAGGGTCAGATTCCCCAGAGCCCCCACTGAGTTGCCAATAATTTTTATCAGCATATTTAGAGTTGGCCAAGATTTTGCCAATTTGAAAACTCGTAACTGGAAGAAAAGAAAAATGCTGTTAGGATAACTAGTAAAAAAGACACAAAGGTATTTTAAAGTTAATTTGTGGAAGGAAGGATATTACTGCAAAATAAGCCCTGAGTATCACTGTTCAGTGGGTATCCTCTTGTCTAAAAGCATGAAGATGGAAGGTTCAGTCAACAAAATCTTGTGAAGTTAGACCTTGATATCCTCATAGCACAGATTTTACTGGAGGCCAAAGAAGCTACTGGTCATATTAGATGGAATTTAAAATCTAGGGTTCATCTGTTAAAATCATCTGGGCCATTTTTCTACTGGTATTTGGGCAGATCTATTCCAATGATGCCAATCAGAGCACGATACCACTAGTGAGCCAGCTTGTTTCTACATAGCAGGATGTTTCAAGTGTGTATATACAATAAACACATTGGAAATGGGCCCAGGGCACCCACTGCTATCTATTTGTCTGGATCTCTATCAATTCCCGTTGAAGACAGTAAGATACCACAAGTAATAAGGATTTGTACTAATGAGATATCAGGATCAGTATCATGGCAAACATCAAGCAAATTTTTAAGGGAAAAATATGTATTATTTTAATGAAGCCCCATTGAAAAATCAGTGCAATTGATGTAAATTTACCAGTCTGAATGATCGAAGAACTGAGAGTCCTTCCACATCTTGAAGACCAAGCTCCACCAAGCTAAGAGTTACAATAAAACCGTCAAAAATATTCCAGCCTTCCTGAAAATAGTAGTAAGGATCCATTGCAATTATCTTGAGAAACATTTCTGCTGTGAAGATTCCAGTGAAGACCTGAATTCAAAATGCAGTTTGTTATTTCATTGTGAAATACATTACGGATTTAGCGATTGTCTAGATTTTTAATTCAAGCTACATATCTGCAATGTCTTAATCAAACCTGATACTTAAAAATGGTTCAGTGTACTGTAGTAATTCATCATACCCACCTTCCCTTAACAAGTGCCATACAAATCAAGTATTTTTTTTCAATTAATTACATTTTATACTAAAGACATCACATAAACTTCTGTTTTATAACATTCATAATACAATTTCAGCATCTGGACTTTCTCATGTACTGTACAAACAATAGCCCAGATTTGATTTTCACAACATAAACCAGAATGCTTTCCAAGAAGTTACATGGTATAACATCTTTCTTGGTATGTTAATTACCATACAAAGCAGCATCAATGAGGCCAAATCTAAGACTCTGGAGAGGCAGCTCTTTTGCTGGTATAACCTGCCATAATCCCATTGAGTTCAACAGGGATACGATTATTTATACCGGATGGGGATCAACTGAGATACACCAGCTTGCTGAAATTGAGGAACTTCTACCTGGGTGTTGCCAGGAAGTTCAGTGAAGCTATCACTTTGTTGTCACGAGTAAGCATTTAAGAATGCATTTTAAACATCAGATTGCTGCTGATGGTTTCTCATTGTGGTATGCTATGCTGAATGAAGCAGGAATCATATTTAGGAGCCACCAAGGTAGTGGCCCTGAGTAGCTTTGAGAGAAGTCTTAGGAGAATTTCTTGTAAGATAGGAATGTACTAAAGTCACCCTTTAAGGCTGCCTGAGCCCTAGTCTGAAATGCTCTTTTTTTTGGTTTCGTAAACCCATTTTCAAGCAAGCTCAACACAAAATGGGGCAGATAAAGAGAATGATCTAGCTGGGATAATCAGGAGATGGACAAGAAGAGTCCTGGCCTTGCTTAGATTTTATTACAGCCTTATAATACATTCCAGATAGAAACACTGAAGAGGGAAGGGTTACTATTTTTTAAGCTACAGGATTGGAACCACTGAGGAAGAGGTAGGAATGAATAAATACAGTTTGAAATGCTGACTTAGGTTCCTAATGGTCAGGACAGTGAGGTTCTCAAGAAGCTTTCAAGTGGAACTACTGCAGCAGGTGAACCCTGAAAGCCTCTATATTGCAAAGGGGTTTATGTCAGGAAGACATAAGACTGGGAAAGTGTGGTGCTTATAGCCAGATTCTCTTGCACTCTCTTTGCAGTCAGATGTACACCAAGATTTATATGGCATTTTCTTGGTTGGAAAACAAACAATAAAATGCTACAAGATTTTACATTTTTACTAGGAAATGCAGATTCAGAGTGTCCCTTATTTCAAGTATATGAAAACTAGCTATGCATTTATGTATTCATTTTCCCTTCTAAGTCCTGTAGTTATTCACATGATCTGAGATATTTTTTATCCATTACAAAACAAGGATTATTAAAAAACCCATTATAAGAAATCAATTCTTAAAATAAGAGACAAAGTAGGACTGCAGCTACAGATACTTCTATGTGATCAAACCTGTCATCTCAGAAGCATCAGAGCTACAAAAAATTAACTCCTGAATTCTTTAATAATTCATCTTTTTGAAGTAGAAGGCAGAAAATGTAGTTGACAACATGAGGAGAAGAGATCTTACTAATTATATGATGATAAAAAGTATAAAAAAATATAAGAGGAAAAAATACTGCAGGATATTTTTCATAGTTTTACATAAAGCATATGAATAAAACAATCCACATAGCCACATAAAAAGTCTTTTACAGAAGAAAATTCTAGAAATGCTTTTAAATGGCTCTTTTAGCTATTGTAAATGTGCTCAGGAAACAGAGCAATTAAAAACACATTCATAATTTAAAGATTTGTATTGTATTGATTGAAAAATTTACACTATGTTTATTTGCAGCGTCTTTTCATGGAAGTACTGCACTTCCTGGTTTAGTAGTGAGACAAATCAACTTCTGTTTAATATGGACCTTAGTTAATGTAGCCATTTTTAATTTTTTTTTGTAGCTTTGCAGAACACTGCAATATATGGATTTTACAGTATCCTAAGTTAGAGCTAGGGTTGACAGTGAAATGTCCAAAAATGTTCTGATAGTCATATCTGGAGGCCAAGAAATCTACTTTCTAAAGAGTAAAAAAAAAAAAAAAAAAAAAGCAGCTGTTAAAAGTTCTTTCAGTCATTTCAGACATATTTCCTTCCAAATCATGAACATGAAAATCCAACAGACTTACTAGGTTTCCAACTGAAAGTACATTATTGAATTCTTCGGTCATTGGATAATGTTCCATAGCCATAAAGAGTGTATTCAAAACAATGCAAATTGTAATAGCCAGGTCAACAAATGGGTCCATTACCACTAAGTTGACGATATGTTTTACTTTTAACCAATGTGGACTGCAGTCCCAGATCAAGAAAATATTTGCAAATTTATACCAACATGGTGGGCATTTCTGTCTTGATTCTTCAAGTTCTGTGGGAAAAGAAATTCATACAGGTAACTATGTGATTACTGTAAGATTCCTCAGTCCTATACGAATTGTACTAGTCAAGCTGTCAGAATGTACTGGTACTGATTAACCTCCAATAAGTGCCTTTTTATATGGCTTATCAAGAAAGTATTTAAAAATTCCTATCAAATATATTCATTTTGTTCAAAGCTTACCTATCAAGCACAATTTCTTTTTATTCCAATCACTATACTGATCAGTATCAATTTATGCATTGATTTGTATTAAGAATTTAATTTCTCCTTAATTACACTTCAGCCTGTTCCTCCTACTTACTGTTATATTATGTAAATATTTTTATTTTGAAATTTGTGGTCTTTAGGTGAAAAATTCCAATATGATTTTCATTCCTAGTTCAAGAAAAAAACATTTCTTTCACCTGGAATAGCACTTCAAAACGTAACTAAATAAATGTAACTGCTAAAAACACATATACATTTGAACAATAGTTGTATATACTTGGAAATGTTCAGTGGCCTTTTTGTGTCCGATGTTGTGTCCAATAATATGTTTTTAATTACTATGCATAAGCATCCGCTCAGTTAGGACCACCAAACCATCATAACTGTAGTCCTGATGACCACATGATGTAGATGGTGGCAAAACGAGATAGAAATGCTTATTTATATAATAACTTTAATGAATAAAGAGGTTTGAGTTTACTGATAACTATGTGTTGATTTGTGGGACAGTTTCTGTTAATGAAGCTATTTGAAATCAGTTTTTAAGTTTCAACTCAAATTTTCAGAAGTCCATCGGAAAAGCAGATATTAAATATTAAGCTATGCATAGCACACACCTTCCACAGTATTTGTGAGGATGCTAGCAATACTCATGGCTCTTTCCCTTAAAGCTGGATCTTCCAGGTAGTCCATAGAAACGTGAAAAGAGCTTGATATTCTCTTCTTCATTTCTGTTTCTGTAGTGGTACCCTACATGGAGAACAACAATAGGTAAGACCATGTTGGAGAAATAAGATAAGCAAGTACTATATAGAAGCCTGTTATTAGTGTCTTAGCTTGGATACGTGCTTCGTGCACTTCAATTTTTATCATGTCGGACTTTTATTACTTTTTAGTATCTTTTAAATAATTTTTAAAAGGTATGAGGCAAGTTACCTTACTGTTCAAGACTGAGAGAGACTTTATATACTTAACTTTTGCATTTCTTTCCTTCAAGCCATGAAAAATGATTTAAGCAAATGGAAAAGGACTGGGTTCAAAATATTGTATAAAATTTTTGCAAACTGTAATTTGCCTTGTTCCTGTTGACAAAATATTCTGGGTTTTGTAACAAAACAGTCTTTTCCCCTAGGCAAACTGTAGCAAGTAAGAAAAGTCTGACTTCCTCATGCTTCCTCATGCTAGTATTCTTTAGTAATGTGAGTAGACAACTTTGAACTAAGCAAGAAATTTTTTTGAGACACCTTCTCTTACCTTGTATGTGGTAAGAGAATAGCAGCAATATGTGCTGCACATATGTTCACACAGGCATTTGTATTTTTGGAAGTATGTGTTGAAATGTGAACTTCCAATGAACTATTTGTTATCTACACTGCAGAACTCCACCATCAATGATGGAAAATATATAGGAATGAGAAATAAAATATAGTAAAGAATTGCTTACATTTTTAACAGGGTTGATAAGGAAGAATGTTATCAAAATTAACTACTAATGCTAATTTTGATAAAGTGGTAACAGCAGCATCATATTGATTGCGGTTATAAAACATTTTTGTATACTATTTTCAATTGTATAGTAACTATGATTTTGCAGACCATAGCCAGATGGACCTTTAGATCAGCAAAAGCAAAGTATAGCACAGTAATACAGTAAAGCAAAGTGGTTTTATGAATGTGTAAGTTAGTTAATATTTTATTGCTTGGAAACTGCAAATTCCATGTTTATTATGAGAATACTTGTAAGTAAATGCTTAGGTTGCAAACCTATCTTAACTGTTCTATTTATTAAAGATTTTACAAGATGCAGGAGCATTCACAGCTTGACCAACCAGGAAGCATTGCCAAGGGTTCCATTCTGTAGAAAACACTGGCTGGTGCAGTAAGAAAAGGCCACGATGCCTAAGCTATTTAAAACTTTCTTACATTGTCATCAGTAGCTGGTTTATCTATTATCACCTCTGGCAGAAGCTGTCCAACAGGCGATGTAGGAACAGATGGGCCACCAACCAGGGAAACCACCCCATTGCAATCCACAGTGCTGTGCATCTTCCCATTCACTGGAAACACTGCCAGCATCCTGGATGACCTACTGGCCTGACTAATGTTACTGTTGCGCCGTTCACCGTGTCTGCGTGGCACAAAGAGAGAATCTCTTCTGCTATCATTGTCTTCAAAAGTGCTGTGCTCATCATCAGCAAAGTCATTTTCTGATCCTATATCCTTTGCTCTACCTCTGAAGCTGAAAAGACTTGTTCTGCTGTTGCGCCTTGGGGAAAACAGGGAGCCTCGAATGCTCAGCAAAGACTGCAAGCAAAGAGAATTTCTGATTATTACCTGAAAACTGCAAACTTAACATAGTTATTAGGATAGCATAGGGTTTGTTGTTTGGTTGTTGGTTTTTTTTTTTTCTTAAATGAGAGTAACCATTTTCCCCAGAAGATGTGCTGCCGTGAAATTTTTGTATGTATTTCAATATTTTGCAGATAGAAGTACCACTGTTCATGGATTCTTCAGACTAAACCAATTTTTAGCTCCTTTCTCCTGATGTTAGAGTTGCTGAGTACAGTAGTTGTGCAATACCCATAAAGAAAAAAAGGGAGTCTATACATGCACATTTGTTCATGTATGCAGCATCCTGCCATATTGAACCAACCTCCAAATGTCTTGGAAGCAGGAGGAAAATATAAGGCTACCATAATGGAACGATACTGTAGTACTTTCATAAGTCTAGATAATATATAATCACTCTAAAAACCCCTCACAGAATCAGAGAATATTTTAATATGATTTTTAAACAATCTTATTACAAGAATAGAGATATAAGGTTACATGTAATTCTAAGTATTTTTTTACAAGACAATCTAGCAGCTGCAGCCTTTTCTCTCAAGCACTAGCAACGATAATGAAGTCTAATGAAAATCTCAGTTATTCTGTTATTCAGTTAATCAGTAGGGTCATTACCGTACCAGGAAGACTAAAGAAGTTTTGTAACAGCCTATGATGCTTTAAATGTATGCTTCTACTAAAACCAGCTATTTGCAGTACCTGATGTGGAGAAGAATACTTCTTTTCGTATGTCAGTCTATTGCCTTCAATAGATAACCGGAAACCTTTCCTTCTGATGCTGTCTTCTGATTCAGACTTGTGAAATTCATCTTCATCTTTTTCTTCTCCTCCAGACTGTTCTTTCTGTTTTCTTTTTTTCCTCCTATTTCTCCTCTCTTTTGCACTCTTTGAGCTCAATTTTGATGCCTCTGAGGAACTTTCTGAGAGCCCTCCTGGTTCTCCCCCAGCACTGGGCTCCCTGGACTCTGCGGATGCTGTTACTACTGCTGCTGCTGCCACCGCTGCTGCCTGCCATGATGCAGAATGAATTTGTGTCACTGAGAAAACCATGATATTGTATTTTTGTTTCTTTTTAAAATTTGCTTATATATAATTTCTAGTCCAAACACCCTGAATCTCAACACTTCCCAGAGGACATCCTCTCCCTAGTTTTTTTCTTAATTACTCTGCTGACTCCAGACAGGTGTTGGTCATAGCCTTCTTCCATCTTTCATGAGTAGTTTTTAAATGCAAAAGTCTATTAGACTATATTAATTACACTAGTCTAAGAAAAACATAATGAATAATGTATACCCCATTTTGAATATTCTTTCATGATTATGGCTGGATCACTCACAGTACAATGATGTAGTGCAGAATAGAAAATCTCTGAGCTAGCTCTGTTGTTCAAAGCCCAACAGGGTGTTTCATATATATATAAAACTATAACTCCAAATTCAGAAATCAGAGGGTGAATATCTCTAGTAAAATTACTTCCATACACTTCTGCATTGCTACATCATAAATTATACCTGAGCTGCTTCTTGTTGCTTCTTCAGTTGTTCCAGCATCTGTTGAAATTCTGCCTCTTTCTGTTCTGCTTCTTCCATGGTTGCTTGATTCTGTTCTTCATAGGCCATGGCAACCACAGCCAGGATCAAGTTGATCAGGTAGAAAGAACCCAGAAAAATCACCAGAACAAAAAATATCATGTATGTTTTCCCAGCAGCACGCAGTGTCTGGAAATAAGAACACATTTATATAAGCAAGAATGGGTTAACAAAAGTTCTGGTTTTCATATTGCTATATTAAAATAATACAAGAAAATTGATTCTAGGCCTCTTGCACTATTGGTACAAATATACTTAGTCTATTTCACATTCAAAAAGTCTCACCAATTGATAAAGGTTTTCCCAAAAGTCTTGAGTCATCAAGCGAAACAGTGACAAGAAAGCCCAGCTGAAGGTGTCAAAACTTGTGTAGCCATAGTTGGGGTTTCTACCAGCTTTCACACATGTATATCCTTCTGGGCACTGCCTACAAAGACAAACTGGGCGTTACCTTTTATAGCTATTTTAATATTATCACCTGGAATGTCCAGGAGATGATTAGGATTAAAAAGAAGATTTTTCTTTAGTTCATCAGACAAGAACTAATAGCAGTTGTGATTTTTAATAGAAAATTATTTTGAAGGACACTAGAAAAATTAAGCAGGAAAGGCACATAAAAATCAGTATCAAAAGTTTAATCTAAGCTTCTAAAACATAACATTCCAAATAATTTTTTTAATTATTAATGTTGTAACATTAATGTAAAGTCAGTGTTATCTGCTGTCTGAGCCTGTTAGTACTCATATGTGCAGCTGGAACTGCGATATAACATGTTTTCCAGCTGCTGTATTTGTTAATTCTAATCCAGGCAAGAGCTACACAAAAGCTACAAAATACCAAATTATTGTTTCATTTATTCAACCAATCCACTGAGCTCTGATCAGGAACCCAAATCCTCAGTTCAGTTTAAAATCCTAGTATTTCTTATGTGAAATTAAGTGGTCAATCAAAATACAGCCCTCTTCCAACTGCACACCTAAAGAACGTGGATCTAATTTGTACATGGTGCAATAATACAATGAAATCTGGTCTTACCCAGCATCAGAACTATTTCCACAAAGCAGAGCATCATTTTGCCCTTCCAGAAAATAAAAATGACCTGTTTAGGAAAGAATTTTTTTTTTAAATTACAAAATTCGGAATATGAAAGTTTTCTTACAGCTCTATAAAATAAACAGTCTTGCTCTAAACATGTTAAGCTGATTTTAAATGCAATGTTAAATAAGCAGTATTATTTTTTCAACAGGACCGTAACTTTAGAGTAAATGACAATTGCAGCAAGTGCTATCACTCATAGCACTTACAGTTGAAATACCAAAATGTACCAAAATTCCTGTCAAATGCTGCTGTATGTAGACAAATGTGCAATTCTCCCCTCAGTCTGATCACTGCACTAAAATCACACTTTGTGAAATTACATTGTACAGTTATTTATTATAATAATTTAATTCTGAGAAAAATGTACTGATGATTTATTTCAAACTTTCTGAGCAGTATTGCCGAAGGTTCTAGTTTGTCACAGACACTCGTGACAGTTATCTGATATGTGAGCTCTGCAAAAAGCCACCCAGCTGCCAATGGCTCTGTTACAGGTACACACACACAGCAATTAGCCCACCAATTGGTATGAAGCCCCCAGTAAACATCTAAATTTAACTCAGAATTACTGCAGCAGCCACTGACTTGTCTAGCTAGGATTTTAGGAGTATATGATGAAATTATTGATCACCTCAGGGAAGAAAAATTGGGTAAATTCCACCAAATCGCCTTGTAGCCAACCATCCCATGATCTGGTATATTAATCCTGTATTTAAAGGACATTTTAGATGGTCTGAACAACAAAGACATTGACTTGTCTATTCTTAGAAGAATAAATAGATGATGTGTAAAACATTGTGCTTATTAAGATTCCCTTTGACCATATGCTTGAGGAGTGCTTTTCTTTTTCCCCTCAAAGCAGATGCCTACGGCTGCTAAGCTCTTGGTTTTCGAAGAATTATCCTTCCTCCTCTAGTAAGTATTTCCCATTTGGCCACAGGGTTAAGGATGCAATTTATACAGATCCAGACCATGTAGCGCAGTGTCCCGTTCCTGATGGACACCAAAAGCATTGCCTTGGGACATCTGTAAGGAGAAGGCAGGGACATGGTGATACCACCCTGAGCACCTCCCCAGCTTCAGAGTTATGGTGGTACATTTTTGCTCCCTGAAAAGATTTAAACCCTGCACTGGATTTCTTTTCCATTGAAATGGCCTGTTAGGTTCCCTTAAAACGATCTCATGTGAAATGCTAGCAGCCCAGCTGAGCTCTGTGTTCGAACTTGGCTGTGGCTGTGCTAGCTGCCCTGCCCAAGCAGGGTGACTACAGCAGCTGACAAACCCCGAGTCTGAGGAGTTGGCACAAGCTACTGGCTCAGCACATTGACTTGCTGCAGGAGGGAGACGGTACCCCAGCCAGCACCTCTCCATCCTGCGAGCAAAATTCACCATTTGGAAAAGTTAGGTTTTAAGCTGCATGTAGACCTTGTTCTGACACTCTGTGAAGGACTCCGTTTCAGTGTCTCATGGCACACCTGCATCTTACAGGGTACAATTCTCTGTGCCCTGCAATGTGCACGACCCTATGTGTGGCTGCTGCCGTTCTGGGCTGGTGTGCATTGCAGAGCTGCACTGTGCTGAAACACAGCTGTAAATAGTAAAGCTAGCTGATGTGATGCTGACCACAGCTGACCCTTATGAAGCAAATCTTACTCTGCATTATGTCAGCTAATCATGATTAAAACGTGCTGGAACATAACAGCTGGTTGGAAATAATGCAAATCTGACTTGATATAGTTTACATGGAGCACTCAGTCATGATCAGCGCTGCATCTGCTGCATCTGCTGAGCTGAATGGCTCAAAGAAACTGCATTCAAGGTCTGTGGTTCAGACAAGATGTGCCCTGTAAGCATGCTGTACTTGCCAGCTCCACAGGAAACAATAGCTACCCTGGCTTTCTCTGAGTGCACTGATACAAACGTGACAAGTGCTCAAAATATTATCATGATAGGAAAAATTCTATAACACAAGCTGAGCAGTATAAGCATATGTCCCTAGCTAGATGCAAAGATCTGAATTGTATTTTACCAAAGTAATGGGAAAAGTCCCTTGCTACACCAAAGGTATATATTTGGCTCCCCTTTATTTCATTGGGAAATGGGAAAAAAATCCCTGTTGGTGAGCACTGCACTTCAAGGGAATTTACAGTTGTTTGGGTAAACCTAGGGTAATGACTGAGAATAACAGTTATTTCACAAAATAGATTGTGAGGCATTATTTCCTAGAAAAAAATTGCTTATGGGAAGCTTGATAAGATAAACTTAAACTTATCTAGTGTTAAGTTTATCAGATTTGCTATCTTGCAAAAAAGAAAAAGGAAAAAAACCTGTGCTTGACTCACTAATGCCAGGAGTGCTTACATAAAGTCTCTCTAAATGGTATTTCCAAAAATCAGCTCAGTGGCAAAATTAGGCCTTGCATGCCTTTTTTGCATAGTATACACAACTACTGGCATAACAACTTCCATAATTCCTACAAAAGACAGTGCCATTGCACTGCTCTGAGCTCCAGGTAGGTCCTTTCTTACTGCCCTGCAACACAGCTGGTTTAAGAACGTTTCTGTATCCTGTCTGCCCACCTGCAAAAAGAAAGCAGGAAGCTGTAAGAAGATAATTTTTCTCTTTGAAACTGCTGGTAAGCAAGGACAAGCTTATTAACTTCATAAAAAGTCTCATAAATTCCATAATACGTATGAAATCCTGTGTAAATACACCAGAGGTTCAAGTAGCCATTCAATAAAGTACTTTATGCAACTAATTAAATTCAGCTTTGTTTTTTAGGGGGCTTCAGGTCTTCTTTAAATCAAATTAAATCAGAGTTTGAGCTTACAGAGTCTTTGTTAAACAAGCCAGGAAACTAGGTTTGACCTTGAAGTCTACTTCTTCATTAGGAGGCTTTGCTTAGACTTTGTTATACCCTGTGGCATGGGATCTCCATGAATTCACACATTCAAGTAAAGTGAGTTTCACAAAAAGATTGCATTTTGATTTAAGAAATTTGGATGAAAATCCATCATAGTCATTGATCAGCTGTGTGATCACAGTTAGAAGCTGTCTTCTATTTGAAATTTGTCTGGCTTTGACTTGCAGCTATTGAACCTGCTATATCTTTGCCTGCTAGATCAAAGATATGTCTGTAATGAAATTTCTGTTCCCCATGAGATTTTTCTCAACTGTGATCAAATCACCCCTTAAACCTTCTCTTTGATATGCTAAGTAGGTTGAGCTCCTGGTCTATCTTGGTATAAAGCATGTTTTCCACCCCTTTAATCATTCTGCTCTTTTCTGAACATCCTCCGATTTTTCAATGTTCTGTCTAAATTGAACTTTATATAGTATTCCAGTAGCAACTGCAGCAGTGCTAAATACAGGGGTAATACTGCCTTCCTGGTCAATAATTTATTTATGTGGACAGGATACTATTTAGCTTTTTGGCTGCAGAGTTTTAGCCTTCGTTTGCAAGACTCCTGGCTGCTCCACAGTGCCTTAGCCTCTCTATTGCTAACAGCTTTCCAATTGCATTTTTATACCCTGCCTCCCCGTTGCAGCTCTGCAAACCTTTCACTTAAGCTGCTGTGGCAGTGTTTTGCAGAGCCTCTTGTGGCACCGTTTTTCCTTTGTTCTCATGCTGTTTTTCATCTTGCTTTTATTCTCATGACACTACCCCTGCAAACACATTATTGTTGCAGCAGGTACTCAGCAATTATCTCTGGTGTGAGACTCACCCCTTTCTCCCTCCTTTTTCCACCTGCTTGTTTGTAGGTTTTAGTTCATATGAGGTCACCTAATAACATGCATGTATAAGCTTAAAAAACGACCAGCTATGCAGCACCCACCCTGATCAAAGTGCGTTCCAATTAGTGCTAATAGCACTGTAAGCAGGAACAACCCGTAGGGATTTTGAGGAGATGCTAATGAAAAACATGTGATTGCTATTGGAAAAGTATTATGGAGTGATCAGTGCTGCACTGGAAAGGATGCCCAGGGGAGGAGACTCATCTGCGGACCCACCACTCCTCTTTGCAGCCGGCCACTGTGGTCAGTTTCCCTTTTCCCCTTCCCTTTTCTTTCTCTCCCTCCCCTTTAGCTCTTTTCCTCCAAAAATCACTTTCACTGTTAGAGATGATGTGTGCCATCAGCTACAGTCTATGCACGTGAACCCGTCTCAACATGAATTGTGCAACACTGATTTTTAAGACAGGGAGTTTAGGTTTGCAACCTCACATTTAACTGTATTGAAATGCATTTCTTTATCTTCATTTTGCCAGACTGCCCTGTATCAGCAAAACTGGTTGGAAAATTATGCTTTGGGAAATTATCAAAGTGGAAAGATGCACCAAAACAACTTCTGAAGAGGTTTGTCTGAGATTGCTGCTGTTCAAGGTTTTAACTAATCTAGATGATAGAAGAAAGCTCATCAAATTTGCAAATGATACTGATCTGATAAGAATGGTGGTGAGTTTGAAGAAAGAATTACAATTTAAAAGATCCAGAAGAGTTGGAGACATGGTCTGAAAAAATAGGATGCTGTTCAGGCTGGAACAATGAACTGTGCAAATAAAAAATGGAAACTCGATGAGGTAAAAGTCTGTAAAAGACTGGGGAGCAGGCAGACCACAAGCTGAACAGGATTTAATGATACAATCGTAAACAATGGCAAGGCCTAGCCTAGGACATATAAACCAGAAGTGTAAGTTACTAATGCTACCACATAACCCTTCTCCACTTAGTACAGCCCATGTGGAGGAGAAATGCCTAGTGTGGGTACCACACTTTAGGAAGGATGTTTATGGACAAGAAAGGTTCCAAATGAGAAATCACGGTCTAGGAAATAAATTGTAGGAGAAAAAGGTTAATGATCTGGGTTACTTAGCTTACAAAAAGAAGACTGAAAGAGGAGAGAACAGGGCATGGCAACATATGAATAGTCTCTAAATACCTCAGACACAGTGATTAATGACAGGGAATAATTTGGTTTTGATACCTGTGGTGAAATTGATAAGAACAATGAGCTTAAATTACAGCAGGAAAAACTTGTTACACTTTAAAAAATAATATCTTTCTAATAATGACAGTGAAGCACCAGAATGGATAGATGATAAGAACACTGAGGACTCCATCACTGAATGTCAGAAATCTCTGTCACCTGTCCGAAATGACACAGCAGTCTGTTGCTAATGTTGCTTTGGAATATCGGAACAGAAAATGTTTAAGATTATTTAAGTAATTTTAAGAACTCCTTTGGACCTCTTTCTGTCTCAAGGACGATGTGGGTTTGGCAGAGGCAGCCAAGAAAGAGCTGTATCAAGTAGCAAGACCATGTTTCTTGTTCCCTCTTCTACGCCAGCCTTTGGAGCAGATCTATGGGAGACAGAAAACACTTCTCCTGCTCTGTCTTAACTAATGTATCATGCCTTCCCCTTCTCATTTCTAATAACTGGGTCAGCCAGAAATCACTTCAGTAAGAATTACGCTGACAATACTTACTTTCATCTTCAATGTACCCCTTCCAGTCAAATGGAGCCACTGTTGAATTAACTAATGTACCATTTTCACCTATGGTGCTGTTTAGCTGGGAAGTAATATTTGTTTCCAAAGTAAAATTGTCTGGAGGCCACTGCAGGCATTTATTCCTCAAGTTGCCCATGAACAGCTGCAGCCCTATTAGTGCAAATACACTCAGACAAAACACAGTCAGGATCATTACGTCCGAGAGCTTCTTCACAGACTGAATTAGGGCTCCCACAATAGTCTTCAAGCCTGCAAATGCAAAGGGATTTTTATTCTGACGTTCAAAACTTTTTTTAAACATAAAAATGACAGTGTCTCCCACTAAAGTTATAGATTTCATGCAGAAGCCCAAATAAATGATTATAATGTCTGTGAAATAACATTTTTGTGAAGAGCTTTTTCACTTGTGAAAATGAATAAATAGCTGAAATTTATGTTCATTTAAAACCGTGAATGGAATGAGTTGCAGATATATTTCAAAACACTTGTTTTAATGCTAAAACAAGTGACTTTTTTTATTCATGCTGTACATGAATCTCACATAAAAGTCTTCTTTCTTTTGATTTGTCAGTACCTCTTGCCCCAAACCTTTGCAACTATCAGTTTTATAACATACTGGATTTAGAAGACAGTAGTAAAAGCCTGCTCAACAATAAATAGGATTAAAATTTAATGCTATAAAACTGGAGATGGTTTGGAAAACTGTAGAATTTTAAGATAATAAATCCCCCATGCAATGCCCATGCTATTCTTTATTATCTTATTCCTTCATCTTCTTACCGGGTCAACATTTCAAACAGTTCTATTGTCTAGACACAAATATTCACAACAAATACCACATAACATCATGTAGGTAAGATACACATGGGTAAGAATACTTGAGGGTTACTGATATTCGTTGAAAGTGGAGAAGAAAGCTTGACATCATACGATGCAAACCACACACGCTGTGTACTGCAATGTCTCATGCAAGAATCTGTTAAACTCAAAGGCTGATTTCAAAAAGAAAGAGCTCATGTTAAAAAGCAATGAATCAGAGATTTCAGTGAATTCTAATATCTTCTGATTCCTGCTTTTTTTGTGGAACGAAATAAGACTCATGTTTAAAAAATATGAATTCCGTTTCAGTTAATTAAAGTCAGCCTCAGTGTTTAACCTAGCTCTCACCTGGAATGACTGATATTGTTTTCAAAGCTCGGAGAACTCTGAATGTTCTCAACGCTGAGACATTGCCCAGGTCCACAAACTCTGTCACATATCTGTAATAGGGGAGTTCACACACAAACACAATGACAGGATAAAAAGGAACAGTTGGGAGGTACAAGGGGCCTAACACCTTACACCAACTACTTCTTACCTGGGATTACAGAAATAGTTTTCAAAGCTCTCAATACTCTGAAAGTTCGAAGAGCTGAAACATTGCCTAGGTTTACAAATTCTGTTACATACCTGTAGGATTAAATCACAGTTATTCAGAATTTAGGCAAAGTTTATGCTACTTACTTGGGTCTTTCATCAAGACCGCTTTGGCGTTTTTAGCAAAAAATTAAATAGCAACAGTCAGAGGTTTACCTTTCACTGCAGTTTGCCTTGCATTAATATGCTTTCAGAGCCTTCAGTTAAATTAAATGTCTCTGAAGTGAATCACAGTGATTTAACTTTGAAAGCCTAAAATTTATCTAGACTAGATTGGTAAGCTTGGAGAATGAAGTCAAAGGGATGTTCCTTTTCTGCTCAAAGAAAAAAATGCAGGACATGAAATTAGCCTCTCTAATACTAGCTGCACTAATGGCTTCTGCAGTATTTATAGTTACATCAAAATATGCATATTAGAATGTGAAAATTGTTTTAGACAAAAGTAAATCCATACAAGAATTTACGTTTGATTAAATTGATATATATAGATACTAATTTCATGCCCTTTTTGCCCTTCACTTTCAAAGAAAAAGCAAAAAACAGAAACTTACGCAAAGGTAATGACAGTGAAATCAAGCCAGTTCCATGGGTCTCGAAGAAAAGTAAAATCTTCTAAGCAAAAGCCCCTTGCAATGATTTTTATGAGTGATTCAAATGTGTAAATTCCAGTGAATGTATACCTGGAAAATATAGGAAAATTTAATCAAAATAAATAGCAACATTTTACATTGATATTCTGATAGAAACCTGGTGATCAAATCAAAGAGTTTTTCATTTCAAAACTGGAGAAGAGATGCAATAAATAAGCAGTTTTTTCTAAAATGCATTATATTCATCATATAGGCCTGTGTATTTACATGCATTAGTTGTGACATACTGTTGAAGTACAGTGGTCCTGATCTTGTACTTAAAGCAAAATGAACAAACCCATCAAATAAATGACAGATACTAAAAATTTATTGGTGATACTCAGTTTAGAAGTACAGAACACTCAATCCATTACTGTTAATCAAGAAAGTTGTGAGCATAATTTATAGATACTGTCTGAATCACTAACAGCTAAAAGATCTAATATTAACCCTAAAAAGGGAAGAATGCAAGCATGCAGTGAATTCTCACTTTAGGAATACTTTTGCTTATATGCTGTCCTTAACTGATGTGTACGAATAGATACCCGTGGTTCTGCTGTTAATGCAGTGGCATAAAGGAAGGGTAAAACACTGGGTAGATACTAAACCATGAAGATGAGACAAAATGAGTGCACTCTCAGTAGAATACTATCTGTAAACAACTTTCATTTTTTTCTACCCAATTGTTCTACTAGAAAGAAATTTAAATAATTATTCCACATTTCCACATAGTTTAGAGATGAAATAGTAGTAGTGTCTCGTGATAATTCCTGTCAGCACACATGACTCTACTTACTGGCGTGCTGAGTCCTAGAGGAACGGTCAAAGATACCTTTAAATAACGTATGCAACTTACTCTACATTCTTTGTCCAGTCTGGAGGGTTACTCATGGTCATAAATACGCAGTTGGTCAAAATTGTGCACATGATAAGCATGCTGAATAATGTAGATATAGTTAAGGAAAACACAACAGTAATTCATACGCTATCACATCAGCCATATATCTTAAGTAGAGTAAAATATCACCACTTACACAAACCTTTTAAACTTCAGTAAACATTGCACATATATTTAACCTGGCAGTTTTCACTTTAGTGCATGAAACTTTAATATTAGTCTTGACTTATTGATGTTCTGATGTTCTTTTGTTGATGTCCTCATGTTTTGTCTTTAGCTGGTACTGAAAGGTGAAGGAGATGGCTCTCACTCCTGGGAGGTAACGTGAGCTGGGTAACAGCCAAAACTGAAATAACTTGCAGAAAAGTACTGTTTTACTTAGGTACTTGGCACGGCTGAATACACATTAGTCTTTCACTTCTACAGTTTTGGTGCAAAACAGCTGGCATATGCAAGATAAAAAAATGTTGTCCTATGTACCATAAGTCAGAGCTGTAGAGAAAGCACATACCACCCCAGCACCCAGCAGAGCCAGGCTGTCAAAAACACAGAACAAACCAGAGAAAACCATTTTCAATTGCTGATGTGACTGTATTCCATGTTTCACTATCTCTAGTTTAAAAGTACATGCTTCAGTTAGTGAAACAAAAATCCATAAAGAGGTCATGGATTAAGGTGAATAATTTTTTAATATTATTTTGCGGCTCTCAAAACACGGTAGCAGCGTAAGAAGCATCTCTTATTCTACCAATGCTATAATTTGGAAATGGTTCAATAGTCCCTTGTGGTCAATTGCTTGAAAAGAATGGAAAACTGCTGAAGATCAGAATGAAAGTTAATATTTATTTAGCATTCCAGCAAGGAACAATTAAGTATTCTGAGACTATGAAACCCAGACTAACAGCTCAAAGGGGCTTGCAGTAGGGAGATGGGACAGTCCACTGGGGCTTCACTACACCCAACTCAGTGTTCTTGTTTTACAAGATCACTGGCTCTACAAACAGTGCAGTCCTTCTGTTTTCATGGCAATAAAGTAAACTGAGTTATTCAAACGTTTTGAAACACCGACGTAACAAAACTAGACCCCAACCTGACTCAAAATGGCCACGTGATGGCAGCAAAACCCAAGGCCCGGTACACCTTTATGCCAAGGGTTAACTCAACTCGTAATTTTTCCTCTAGTCATCTCTCAAAATAAGTTCTTTACAAATAGGTGCATAAACATGACTAGCAAAGAAGCTACCTTAAACTGAAGAAAACCGTTTGCAGATAAACTTGAATATAAGAGCCCTGAATTTTTAATTTATTTATTTTTAATTAAGTAGAGAGCGTTTTGTTGTTTGGTGTATATTTTTCTGCTATGGACAACCCGACTCTCTCCAAAAAAACCCCTTCACTCTAGGTGAAGGAGGAATAAGAGAAGTAACATCTCATCCTAAACGTTGCAGAAAACTGGTGCAAACTTTAAGGTCATCACTTGCAGCTGCTGAACAATTCCAGCTTGAATGTATATTTTCAAGCAAACATTCAAATCACAGGGGAGGATTAAGCTACCTGATTTCTTTCAACAGGTGAGTGGCCTTTGTCTAAATGCCTGATGAGCAGTGAATATTGTGTTATCTTTCATCAAATGACTTAAATAATTTTAAAGATAGCGTTGTCACAAGCTCTGTACAGTAAAAATTGTTGTCCAGTGGCTTAAGATAAATTATTACAATGCCTTACAATGCTTGTCCTCAAAGTCCACAGAAGACTCTAAAGACTCTGACTTGATATAACTGCGAAATTCCTTTAAATAAAAAGAATCCATTTTGGTAGCTGAAAAACTTGGAGGTGCCTGGGTGCAGCTTCAGTAGTTCCATAAAACAGTTAAAGAAGTGGAATGTCCTCTTAGGTGAGCTGAGATTTTATCCCTGTGCAGTGCATTTTGTGTTTGCAGTTTGGTATTATTGACGACAAAGGCCACAGGTAGATCCCTGCACATTGCTCACTCTGTGCATAACTCACCACATCCGTGAGCTGCATGGCCCAAGTGAGCAGATGCTCAAGAAGGGCTATTATTCCTTGAAATATAAACCCCGGCCATGCTTTCCCTCATGGGAATCTCAAACATAACTGGCACATTTAGCCTCCGTGCCTCTCTTCCCTCTTCTCCTACATTTGAGTGTTTGATTTACAGCCTCAACGTTCTCTTAATTTCCTGTTTTATGTTCCATAATAATTTAGCTATACACATAGGTTAACACTTCTGATACATGGTGACTTCATGGAAATGCCCTGTCTTTTTCATGCTCTCCCCATATAGGCAAGCAGCAGGGTTAGAGGCACTATACAGCCTCCAGCTAATCACTTAATGGAGCAGATGAAGTCTTGCAATGCAAATGGACTTGGTGGAAGATGAAGACGGGGAAAAAACAAACGTTGCCAACTGGTTTCACAGATACCTGCTGGCAGTCATGCCACACTGAGTAAAACTGTCATTTCAGCTTCCAAAGGCTAGCACAGGGGTGACTGAGCCGGTGCCATATTTTCTCTAGAGCACCTTCCTGTTCCTTTCTAACACTCCTTTCACTCTGCAGCTCCAGCCACTGTCACCTCCCTGTTTTTGTTTGCTCAGCCCTCACCTACACTTACTTTTTAATCCTTTCCTATCTGCCAGATCTAGCCAGCTCCCATCACTCTTGTGTTGCCCCCTCAGTTCCAAGCTAGCTTAACTGGAGTCAGGCAGGCAAAGGTGTGTGTGTGTTGGGGGGGGGAAAGGCAGAATACCAGGAGGTGAGTCAGCAGAGCATGAGAGGAAAAGTCCTCCTGTTCTCAGTCCAGTCCGTTCCTGTGTCTGGTATTACAATACGTACCAGCAGTGAGGAAGAATAATTACAGGGAAAGTCTCTGAGCGCTGGGAAGATACACGCTCTGCTTCTTTACAAGGGGGAGCGACATTTGACCTGGTGTCTGGGCACATGTTATCAGAGTGCCCTACATGGAGGTTCAGAGAATTTGGAGGAGGTACAGCTGAAGGTTTTCCAACCAATGTGCCAATTTCATCGTGCTCAACACACCTTTCACACTGAAAGTGAAAGGCACATTTCTGTTACAAAGGCCAAAATTCCAAACATCCACCCTAAAACATGGGGGCAGTAAAGCTTATCGACAAAAGTCAGAAGATTACTAAAAATAATAAGTGGCATCATCACCTAATCTTTTACTTATAGGTGGCTAACCTTGTATAAGCAGCTGAAATCTAAACTGCATTATGCAGCATACTATGTGGCTTTTAGTTAAACACATTCAATATATGCAGTGTTTGTATTATACTGAATTAAAAAAAAAAACAACAACAAACCAACACCACTAAAAAACCTATGCATCTGTTCTTGCATTTAAAATAAAAAAAGTTCTAAATGCTACATCTTTATCAGATAAAAATAGCCCATCCCATAGCTGGCTGGTTGGAAAAGAAATCAGTCCATATAGTGAAAGGAAACCTTGTATAATAGAGCTAAATTACATAGTCACACAATCAGTTAATAGATAGAAAGAAAAATACTGGAACTGCATATTTTTTATTAGAATTGCTTTTGTTCTGACTGCCATCAAGACCAGCTGGATATTCTTTGAACACAATTATGAGGAACATAAAACCAAAACCAAACTCAGTAATCAGTACGCCAGTAAAAACCATTACCCAAGTTAGCACAGATGCATGATTGGAAGGTATTGTCAATCAGTCTGTAACTTGAAGGGACTCGCATTCATTAGAAGCTTCAATCTGACAGTATTTGGCTGCGTTTTCTCACCATCACCATCACTGTGTCTCTGTCAGGTCCCTTAGTTACTGTCCCCAAACGCTCCCTGACTCCTCTCCAAACACCTTGCCCTCCTACTCTTACTGCTTTAACTTCCAGGATGCTCAAAGGAAAAGGTCTTCTGAGTCAGCAGCAATCAGCCTTGGCTCTTCCTTTTCCCAGAGACCTAGAAGATCCTGCCAGCAGTCTCTAGGTAACAAGGCTTCTGCCTCTAACTGCTCAATATTAATTATGCTCACAGTGAAGTTTTCATTTAGTGACTACTTTTCCCAGTCCCAGGGTTTTGCAAGAGAAGTGCACCAAAACCTCACCTTCTAGAAATTCCCATCAGTCTGTTACAAACATCAGGCACCGCCCCTGCATGCCAGTCTAAAACTTTACTTTGTGCACTGTCACATCCAGTTATGGTCCCCCAGCCTGCCCACCATCTGCACATACATGTGCTTTGCAAGCCGCCTGCAGGAGTGCTGCCTATGCTTTCTGGCAATGTATCTAATTTGGCAGAGGCTCATTATGGTGCAGCTGGGCAGGTTTGGGAATGTGAGATTCAGCCTGCGTGAAGCAGGCTTCCAGGCACGCTGCTGCAACAGATTATAAAGCTGGTCTTGAGGATTGCCTCAGAAGGACCCCTAAAAGTCACATAAACATAGCCCTGAGCTAGCTGTTCCTGAGTAGCTACTCATCTGCCTAATTGCTTGCAAAACTCAGCTCTTCTGGAATTTCTGAGTGCAAACTGTATTTTTATTTTTTAAATATACGATTATTTTGTGAATAGGCTTCATAGTACAAAAAAGAACCTGAGATGCAAAAGATTTCAATGTTAAAAATAAATCTGAAGAAACTTTTCTGAAAAATTGATCAAGATGGATTTTTAATCCATCTGCAGATTTGTACAGCAGAAGTATTGAAATTCAACAGAATAGCTAAAGTGCATCTATATGATATAAAAATATTTTCTAGTATTTATAAAACCTTACCATAAGTGTTCCACTGGAAAATAAAAATAAAATTATCAGCCTACGAAAACCTGTATTTACAATTAAATAGAAAGAGTTATGAGTTTTCTTAATTGCCCTGTGTAGCATTTTGAACAACCATTGAAAAAGGATATGAATGTACCAAAATTTTAATAGCTATTTTTCTAAGAGGATTGAAGGGAGTTAAAACATACAGGGCAGAGGTGGCACTGAATCGGAAGATTGCCTTCCCTTTATTCAATACTATAAAGGTCTGAAAAAGAGAAAGAAAAGACATTTGATAAGTGTCTATTCACTGTAGATGTTAATTTTAAAACTGTTCCTAGTGACCGATCACCAAAACTATAACTTTTTGAATAGTTAACACACAAAAAACATGATTCATTTTTTAAATAAAACTTCTTTCCAGTACTTACCTGATGTACCTGACATGAAAATATAATTTTAAATATAGAACATTCAATTCATTAATGTTTTTATACTACTTCTTCCATAAAGAGCCTCAGAGTAGTAATAAGACACATTTACGTGATATGTTTCTTTTAAAAAAAGGTGCAGAAATTATTAACTGAAAATACAATTTTATTTGTTTTCCCATAGAAAACTCTCTATTCCTGTTTGAAATACCATAAGCAGGGAAACCTTACCTGTGGATGTTAATGATATGTTAATAAGTGAAATACTTATAGACACTGATTTCATAGACTACCCATTTGTTCATATTTTTTATTCTAGTCTGTTTCTTGGTCGTTGTGCTATGGAGAGAGGGAAATAGCAGTAAGACATATAATCACGATTAGGTAGACCTCTGAGGACTGTGGGCATCTGAATACACCTTACCGGAGGTGAGCAAGAGATACATCCCAGGTGACCTCCTGTGCTTTGCTGGTGTGCAACTTTCCCAGAACATGCATAGTTGTTAAAATTTAAATTTAACAGCTAAAAAGCCCATCAAATTTAGAGAAACTTTCAGGCGTGGAAGCCTTACTTCAGAGAATTGTAGAAGATGCTGTAGGTGGAAAGCTTGTCTATTTTTCTCAAATAAATCTGTGCACCAAATATAAATGGTATGAGAGCAAACCCTACAAACATTGCTTTGCTTCCACCGTAGGCCATCAGGGCTGCAACAGCACTAACACTGCAGCAGGGGAAATGTAGGCTGTCAGGCTTCTTCGTGGCACTAAGGTGCCCTTCACCTGCAAGATCAATCTGACAAGAATGAAAAACACCACAGAAGGAAGTCTCAGTAACTCAGAAGAAAGCTGCCGTGGAAGGGATGATGCAAGGATTATAGTCTAAATTCAAACTGAATTAAAGGTATTGAAGAATCTGGCCAAGAGAAATGTAAAAAAAAAACTTGCTTTTTTTGTTTTGTCAGAGTTGTGTATATCTTAAATAAGCTATGGTAAAGCCTCTTCATTTTTTGTTATATTGCTGACAAAGTCAGCTGTAAACTCAAATGGCAGTGGAAGGGTGGGAAAGGGTATATTGGCCTCTTCTGGTGTCTGTGAGTGAGATCGAGCTTCAAGACTGTGAGCAAGCGGACTACAAGACTGTATCTGGGAAAGCTGGCAGACAGAGAAAATATGCTAAGGAAGTTCAGGAAGGACAGTTCTTCAGTCTGCTTAGATTTGGGAAGCTTTGTATGTATGGACCATGAAGTACAGATACAAAGCTCTAGGAGCACCCAGCAGGTGAAGAGAGAGGTGGAGGTGAGGGTTTCCTCCAGTCTGTGACAGATACTAAGTACTGAAGGCAGAGGAGGAGCAGGGATTAAGCCCTGAGGAAAAGCTGTCCCAGTCCCAACTCACTTGCTGGCTTCTTTCTTTCTCTCCACCATAGCCCTACATGGCACAGCTTCCTGTACAGACCAAACCCCGTAAGAGTAAGGGGCATTAATAGTAAGACTTTATATTTCTTGAGTACAAACTCAAGATGTGTAGGAATGCATAAGATATGTATTTGATTTCCCACTTCTGCACAGAAATGGAGAAGCTGCGTGTGAAACAGAGGAGAGTGGGATAAAGCCTGAGCTGGTGTTTCCAAATTACACTTCCAGTTATGGATTACAGATAATAACAACCTTTGAAGTGTAACTGCAGATGACCTGTCCTTAAATTAACCTTTCATTTTAAATACTGAAACAACCAAGCAGACGAACGATTTTTTGGCACAGTCTCTGAAAGCCTCGCACCCCAAGGGGGAAGGTGAGTTTCCCCTGCCAGGTCTGTCCCCAGCCCCCAGGACTCACAGCTCAGAAGCCTCCAGCCCACACTCCAGCTTTTGTAGCTATGAGGTAGTTGATAAAATACATTAAAAATCACACTCCCTACCAAATTTATATCTAAGACTACACCACCTACGTTTAGTCAACCTACATTTAAAAAAAAATATCTTTGAACACAAGCATATTAAACATACATCTCCTTTCTAACGTGGCTTATGGAAAATAACAGCATGCTGGCACAGCTCCAGTTTCAGTTGGAAGCTGCTGCTATTTTAGCTGTTCTACTTTCTGCTGCCCTGCATAAGCAGAACCAACAAGACATAAATTCCCCACCTCAGTTTTAATTTTTCACTCAAAGCATCTTTTTGACTGGAGCCTTCCGAACAACATTGTTGGTCCTCTGACTTCTAGCCTTAAACATGATCTAAAATTGTATCTTATCTCTGAAGAAGAATTTTCATTAAAAAAAAGGACAGAAAACAGCTGCTACCCAACCCCTGTGTAAGCGTTTCTCACTGGGTAGCCTGCTATAAACCACTCCAGTCTCAACCCAGATGCAAGCCAATGTGTAGGCAGTGTGGACGAACATGAGGTATTGTACCCAAAGCTGTCAGGACAAAGTAGACATACACTGAGAAAAGCTAAATAAATTCTAAACAAATTGTAAGATTAATTTTCATATACGAAGGATCATGTATACTTTTCAGGGCTTAGGTTTTATAAAGAGCTTTAATCATTTTATAAAGGCAGGAAACTTGCTCACACTCAAAGTATTCAAGTGCGAATACAAATTCAAAGAAACCCATCAAGAGAAGTCCCTGATTTGCCACTTTTGCATCTTTAACCTGGATCCCAGTTCTGTAACTTCTGCCATCTTTGATGTAAACCCAGAAACTGCATTCTTAGCAGGGCAAAGAAAGAGGAGGAGTATTTTGAGAAGATGCAGCCAAGAGGGAAGAAGACTCCACCTTGAACAAAGATATGTTCTTGGGATAGAGTTCTCAAAACCTTATTTCTCCTCTCCTTCCTCCCAGTTAGTTTTAAACATAGTTTCTGGAAGGCTACATTTGGCCGTCTGACTGCTACTGCATTGCATTTCAACTTCCTACAGTTAAATAAACACCATCTGAAACCTCATAGGACCTTCTGAAAGGCAAGAGGTGGCATACTGTTGAGCTAGGTCCTTAGATTCTCGGGAAAAGCACCAGGGCAGCTAGAACAAGACTCATGGCATATTGGAATTTGGCATTTCTTGTTCTTGTGGTTATCTTCTGAAACCATGTCTTCTAGCAAGACCTTAATTTTTTGCTTTGCTAGAATTTCTACTTTATTCATTCACTTATAGTTATCAAAAATATGTAAAATCATTAGTGCGTTCACCTTTTCTGATGTAATAAAGTTACATAAAGCAATTCTACAGAATCTTTTTGTTTCTACAACTCAAGACAAGTCTGGGAATTCCAGGAGCTAGTGGTTTGATCAAATTAGGCACTGATATTACAAAGTGCCAGGAGAAAAGGAGGCACCTTTTCTGACAGACATCATTCAACATCCTTCTGGCAAGAGGCAGAGGCATAGAGTGGCAATCAATGATGCTATACCTATATTATAGCAGGAGGAAAGCAAAGTAAGACCCATTGACTTCCACCTGTTCTTTCCCTCTTCTTTATTGTAGCAACCTGGGTTTAAGAGAAAATAGCCAGCCCTTAAAGCATGAAACCAAATGGACCAGATGTTGGTGCATTCCTATAGATCAGGATCTTAGGATCTTCCAGCTGATCCTTTCTCTATAGATAGTGGTGAGAGCTTTCTTGATCCTTCGTGGTGGTAGCTTGAGCATGAATTAGCAGTCATTATTATGAGAACACACTGATTTGCACTTACACAGAAGCTGAATGCTAAAAATGAGTAAGGTCCAAGCTCATCTTTACTCAGTTTTGGATTAAAAAAAAAGAGCTTTACAACCAGTTATGATGCTAAACTTCACAGTTCTAAAGATTAGCATTATTGACCACCAGTCAGCAGCATTTCAGGATAATATAATTATTAAGAATCTAAAAACAGGTATTGTATTTTATTATAACAAAATAATTATGTTCCAAGGGTACAGTTGCTGGCATTCAGGCTATCCATGATACAGTGTAAACCAATAATACTATCAGTGTAAAAAAATAATACTACAATATTTACTAAATATAGTAAACTTGCTATAATGGGCTGTTCTGTTGTCAAACACTGTCAATTTTTTCCTTTTCCTTTAAACTTCAGATTAACATTGGACATGATTACGTCTTCTTTGGTTGTAGGTCTTGCATAGAAGCACAGTTAAAAAGCCCTAAAACTAGCACATATATCTGGTTTTGGTTTTGTAGCAGATCTTCCCATTTTTAACTTTTTATCTCTGGGCTAACCTTATCCACAAATTAAGGCTCTCACACCAGCTCAATACATTTATTTATTCCTGTCTTATTCTTCAATTAACCGTATCAAATCATGGCATGCAAAAATCTATTGCTTAGAAAAATAGTCCCAAAGATGAAATAAAGAACACTCTAGATGACACTTCAACATGCAGCACATGCAAAAATACAGTGAACTTGCTCAGTCTGGCAGCAAAAATAGGAAAAAACCCTCAGCAAATAGTATGCCATACTTGCGTATGAGGCTAATGATGGATGATTTCACTCATGACCCAAATTTGGAGTAAGAAAGTTATTCCTGTAATTCTTGTACAGATTTTTTTGAATAAAAACTGTGACCAGGTTCATTGGTATTATTTGATCAGTGCTGTAGATGCCCATTTCTATTCCCTATTTGAAAGTTTGGAAGCCAAACTGATAGTTCATGTCGATGAATCAAGTGTACTTTATGAAGAAATCTTCACAGATCTCTGAAGCAACAATGGCATCTGCTAACCTGTACACTTGTCCTAACCCTTTCTTGCAAAATAAAAATTTTCTTTCATTCCAGTGTTTTTCACTAGATCCATGTCATTTCAGATAGATGCTTCCTCAGGCAGAAATATAAAAACTAACCATCATGCAGCAATTGTCAGAGTGTTACATTGGGAAAGGGTGAGCTGGCTGACTCCTTGGCTTTACAAGGTGGAATTCAGAGGGGGATATTGAGAAAGTTGAAATGTTAAATGGTACAGAGGTAAATGCATTGAGCATTAAGAGTCCTTCACATCTTCCTAGAGATGTTTCCTCCTTCTTCAGGCTTTTTTCAAACTATTTCTCCTTCTGAGACTTGCAAGACCATCAACTGCTACCAATATTGTCAAAAGACAAGTGAAACAAGATAAAAGTATTTCCAGAATTTGTATACAGATAGATAAGAAAATCTAGGAATTAGATATTTTAAAGTCAAATTACTGATGTAAAATTGAAATAGGTGTTGCATTTCTGTTAGGAAAGTCTATTTCCCTTCTCTTGAAGGAAGAAAAAACAGAGAAAATTGTAGAGCATGAGAAATTTTTGTCTTGTCTTTGACTGACAAGGGTGTTTCTATTTCTGTCCTGTAGAAGACTAAAACACGTGCATAGAAGGGATGTGTGGACTTCAGCAGAAAGAAGAGAATCCCAGCGGGTATGTGATTTGCCCATAAAAGTTATTTAGCGTACAAATAAAGTATTCTTCCTTTGAAATGGTACAGAAACTTTGCTGAATATGTTCAGCTGGTTTCACTCTGTTTCTTGCCTCTGTCATCAGACCTGGCTGACGTAGAAAGTTTGCAGCTCCATCCATGGAGGGACTGAAAGGGTCTCCCATTTCTTAGGGCTCTGGAAGTGTACCTGTAGGTTATACCTGTCATGTACCTGTTTTCACAGTAAGAGAGCCAAGACCAACTGATACAGCTGTAAAGGTCCAGGATGAGCTGTGGGCCAGCAGGGATATAATTGTATGTGATGTTGTATCATAAACAGACACAATTAGTACAGTACTCTACAAGGCCTGCTTTTACAGAAACGCATCTTTTATCTTTGCAAAAGTAGAACTGTGATTTAAAGATAAATCTTCATACACTGTGAATGGCAGATAAAGGCTCTTTCAGAGGCATCAAATAATAAAGATAAAAATATTATTCTTTCACATAGTATCTTCTTTCTTGTCAAAATAGGGCTCATAAATCACATAAAACTCTGCAAGCTAAGACACTTAGAACAGAGCACTTTGTGAAAATCAAAATAACTCCTGTATTGATATCGATAGTTTTCATAATCACAGTATCTAATAATTAAGTACCACCCCAGCTATCACTATAAATAGTGAACCTTTGCTGCTGCATATGGGCTGCATGACAGAATCATCCTGAAAGGATTCCAGGGTTGTTCAAGGCCAGTTCCACCAGAAACTTCTAAATCAGTTTTACACTCTCTTTATGATATTTTCTACTTTTTGTGTGTTTCTCTATTGATTCTATACATTTCCTAAGAATTTGCTGTCAAAGCAGATTTCTGGGAACAGAATGTACCATGTATTGGTTCATGCTGTCTGTTTTAAACCTGAAGAACCTTAGAGAAAGTGCGACGTGTTGGTGTATCACTTTCAATATATGTATTCACTTTTTTAAAGTTTGAAATGTCATCTATTATGTATACATATTTGTATATACATTGCTTATAATGAAAGACAACATACTATGTTTCAGCTTTGATATTAATTCAATGATATCAAAGGAATAAATTTTGATGTAAGCTAAAAGAAAAGGATGAAAGATTAGTAACCATTAAGGATGATGGATTCTATCCTGTACCATAGAGGACAGTGGGCACTTTGTGAATGACTGAGACAGCAGTGAGTTGAATAGAAGCCTGGATTTTGACACTGCTTATTTACTCTTTGCTACATCCATTGTACAACCACATTATACAATCAGTCATAATGTCACATTTATTAATTTAATTCTAAAAATAATATCATTGCAAAATTCCTCCTTATGTAAAGCAGGAAGACCAGTGTGCAAAAGGGTACGCAAGGGAAAATGTGTTCTTAAAACATACATTAGCTAAATCAACTTTTTATAACTAGAAGATAGTAAATATGTATCTACTAACTTTCTGGAAGGCAGCATGTACATGTATCACTGGCATCAAACATTTTCTGCTCTTGTACACCCAGTCCTTTTGGCAATGCTCAATTGTTTCCACACTATTAGAATGACATTTTCCTACACGGTTGCAAATTAACAGGCTGAAGTAACAAGCTATATGACACACTCCATGAAAATTAAATGAACAAGATAAAGCACTCCAAACACCGGCATATGGACAAAATTGATATTAGACTCACTTTTTTATTGATGTAATATGGGTCCATGTCTTCCAAGGGCTCAGACACCATTCCTGGAGGTATGTCACCATATATAAATGGAAGTGTTTTTCCTGCCTCCAAGTCACTGTTTGGCTTTGGCCCATTTTCATCATCATTGTCTTTACGATCTTGTTTAGAATTCTTAGCTTTTTCTGCAGCAATGCGTTGTTCAATAGCTGCGAGAGACTCTCTAGTGAAGTATTGGAAGCTGTCTGGTCCTGGTGGTACAAGCACTGACTGCTCCATCTTTTCATCCTGCACATTTTAATTACCATTTATTCTTCTGCATAGGAAAATACTAAAAGAAAGCAGAGAATAAAATTCAAACATGTTAAAATCACCAAGACAGATATAGCATTTATTTTTAAATGCTTTTGGGTTTGCTGTGTTGGAATGTTCAAATACACAACATTGAAAATTATGTAAAGATAGATAAAATAAGCAGTTTAGTTGGTGATTCAACCTTTGTAAGAGGCACTTGTGCGGTTCTTATGCTAGTTATATTAACTGCAATAATTTCTCAACTCTAGGTCTTTTACGCCAAAAAATCAAAAGCATGATACTTAAGAACAATCAGATACATTCTTTCTTCATAACTCTAATTATCTTAAAATCATCTCACACTCTTCTGGAATCAATGAGGATTATATTGGTAACCATAAATAGCGTAGTTCATCAGAGCTAATTTGCAGAAATTTCCACTGAGTTCAGCAAAAGTATCAGAAAACAAGCAGTGTAGAATGAGAATTTCTATTAAACAAATAAAAATCAACTCTGTGTATTATGAGGCAGTAAAGTAGTTGTTCCAAGTAAGTTTTTGTACGGGTAGTTATTCTAGATAATAGAGAAAAAATGCCTATTTTTATTTCAATTTAACTGTTACTATGTATCTGGTTCTTTACTCAATACTTGGTAACTGGATAATTCTGGAAGTATTCTTCCAGAGTATATTACGTGCTTGTTTATGTATTGCAATGGAGAAAATAAACCCAATGGGGGAAAAAAGTCCTGTTAAAACTGCGTATCTGGCATCTTTCACACTGCTGCATAATTTTCTGATGACATCAGACATACAGATGAAATGCATATTTGGGCACACAATAGCACATATATCCCTCATGCCTGAATGCAACCTGAATGCAAAGAGATATTTGCAGTCTCCACCCATTGCTGGGGTCCTTGCAAAATGATCAGTCAACCTTCCAGGAAGCTTAAGGGTCCATGCAGGTCATACTTAATGAAAAAAGCTAGAGATATGGAAAGACAAAGAAGTAAGAATACAAGAGATGGTTGGGCGAAAAACATATTAAAACAAATCAAAAAGTATGAACAAAACCAGGATTTATGGAAAGAAGCTGAAAAAGATGAGGAAAATAGAACAAAAAATGGAAACAAGGGGAGACTGTAAATGAATGTAGAAAGAATTAAGAGAGAAAGCAAAGAATATGAAAAGGAAAAAATAGGAAGACTGGAAGATTAGCAGTATAAAAATGCAGAGATAAAACAAAGAAAAGTAGGTGGAAGAACAGAATACTCTGAAAGTAGCAGGAAGGGAAGCAAATACAGATAGGGTTAAACTTTCTACTAAGGAAAAGTCAATAAGGAGAAGAAGAAATTAGATGAGAAATAAAAGGGAGAAGAAAGAAAAACATAGCTGGGAAATTAAAAATAAAGTCACTAAAATATATTAAGTAATAAACCCCCAATCCCCTGTATCATTAATGCCAGGGTGAGCAGAAACACCTTAATCACAGTTACTTATTGAGTAGTGGAATATAGTAGATAAAATAAGAAAGAGGCGGCTAAGTGGTTATGGGCTCTAGAAGCCAATTTTTCTTGATTTCTTGGAAAAACTAAAAAAAGCATACTTCACTCAGATATATAGAATCATCACCCAGAATCAGAGGAATTACTTCTAAAGAATCAAGGTGGCAGATTTCTCACAGTAAAAAAATTAAAGGAAGCTAACCACCTACCAATACACACAATGTTCACCCATGTAGAACGCAGACTCATGCCCAAACCAGTTCTCTAATGTTTTCCCTTCTTTCTAATCCTAAAAGTAAACAGAATTACCCTGTTCTCTCTCCATTAGGTGGAAAAAGGATATAAGAAAGTGTACCTCAACCAACAAGGATTTAAAATCTTGTCTTCCTCCACACAGAGGGCATCCCCCAGCGAGCCCCCAGCTCCCCACGTTGTGGTTCTGTTTGCTCCCGGGAATTGAATTGTCCGTCTCTTAACTACTGAACAATTATGATCTCACTTTGTACACCTGGGCTTTAATTCTTGATGTTCAATCACACCTTGCGGATGTTGAGAAAGAAGGGGAAAAAATCTACCAACCACACCGCTGACCTTGCTGATCCCCAAACTGATCCCTGCAAGTGGCACCATGATTTGGGAAACTATCTCACTGAGCCACTATTCAAATATCCTGGGAGCCACAGCTGTAGGTGACACTACTTGCTCCGTGGGCTTCAGTGAGATACAGAGACCCAGGAGAGGCAGCCTGGCTCTCTGCTCTGCTCAGCTGATTTGGCAAAGGAAGGGACAAGGCCTTCCTCTCCCAGCGCAGGTACAATCCCCACGGACACCGGCAAGTGCGGCTGCACAGCCGTGTCTGCTTTTCCCTCTCCTCCTGGTGAGACCCAGGAAGCTGGCTTTCCCCTTTGCCATTTTTCCTTTGAAAATTCCCTTCGTTGTCCAAAACTCTGCTGCACCCAGCACTGAGTGTCCCCCGCCGTGGTGGCCATCGAGGGCACAGCAGGTCACACAAGCCGTGGTGCAGTGGGAGAGGTGCTGGGCAACAGCAAGGGCCACCTCATGTTCTGGAGAGGCAGGGAATGGACAGCCAGGGAGCGGTCAGCACAGACGAGTCCTGAAATGCGATGGTGCTCGGTCAGGATCACCTTTTTGTTCCTCTGAGTGTCTCCAGGTGGTGCTGGAACAAGGAGGAAAGCCTGCGGGATTTGCCTGCAGGTGCACAGAGGCGAGCTGCTTCACAGCCATTAGCTACCTTGCAAAAACATTGGATTCAGCTACTGTGTTTGCATACTGAGGTGAAAAACAGCAAATGCTGTGGGCTTTTCTAACAAACCCTGTATTTTTTCTGTAGAAAGGAACTTTACATAATTTCTCTATAATTAATGCTAGAACGATCTCAGGTCTGTGAAATGTACTTGGCGCTAGCCAGATATACACCTCTAGATGTATCTAAATCCAAGTAGGCTGTACTTACAACGGTTCAGGAGACTTGATGAAGATTAAATACTTTCTATCCTCTATTTAGCAGATTAGAGGATGACATTCCAGATACATTTTCCTTTTCTTCATGCATTTCAATGATCATAAATCTTCAGAATTGCAAATACAAGCCTTCTATAAATTTAAAAGTAAATATTAAATACCTACAGAATTCACTACAGTCTTAATCCCAAATCACTTTCGCCTGTCATATTACAGTGGTTAACTGATAGATTTGTATTGCTTTTATTATAGTTGTTTAATCTATTCTCACTTATCTGTGTAGGGTATGGATAACAATTGATATCAGGCCAGTTAACCAAGTGATATCCTTCTGTTTTTATCAAGTGATTTATTAAATATTAATTGAATAACTGCAGATTGCTTACACGATCCTTTTCTTTTAGCACAGCACTGGTAATTCAACAGACGAAAGAATTTAAGAAAACAAAATATGGTTTTCTTGCTAAACTTTTCCTACTCTCCTTCTGGAGTGAATGAGATTATTTTTTTCCTCTTCATCTCCAGTTGTGCTTGTGTGACTGTCTTATAAGCAGTGTATCAGTAGATAAAACACTACAAATTATTGAAAATAAGGTACTCAGAACATTTGAGAATAGAATCGTTGTGCTTCTTCTGAAATTGCTGAGGCAAAATACATTCATATATACTTTGCAGTATACATTGTTGTAAGCCGGATAATTCTAGAGTACACTCAGTATACTCTGTGTGGATGGACCATCTGTAAACCACTTGCAGAATAAGTTACTCAGCTGCATCTGTGTAATTGCACAATGCACAGTTGTTCTGCCCACGCATATTGAGTCTGAAGCATCCAGAACCACACTGGACTAGCTATGTGCACACTAACCATCTGGGCAATATACAGGCAATTGGTTCAGCATTTCCCTGATGGATGTGATCTACTGTACATCTTGAACAGCTGTAAATCTACACATAGTAAATAATTCAAGCTGTCAAATATGCACAGTTTCTGCAAATTTCTAGTCTTCAGATTTCACCTAAATAAATTTTCTAGGCAAAATAAGGAGGAATGTTGACAAATAGATGGAGAGACGGTGCCTTGCCTAACAATGATTCCATATCATTGCATACTAGCTTTTGAAGAAGTCAATTAAATGATACAGAAATCTGAAAAAGAGACAGGTTTAAACAATAAGATTATTTCCTACACCCGACAAGCATCTGGTTTACCATTAGCTTTCATGTTCTGGATGCCTTTGTAACAAATGGTGATAAGAGTTTTTGGAGAGTTTGGTTAGGAGTACCTTAGTATACATTTAGAACTACAGTTCTACAAAACTCTTAACTTTAGAAAGCTAATTTCTTTATATTATCCATATGCTTAAATCTAAAACTGTAACCTGCTTTGATGTTTGTTTTTCTGTGACAACACCTATGAAGTAAGATTTAGCTTTTGTTTGCCACAGAATATACTGAATATTGAGATGCTGAAGTTCCATTGAACCCTATGTGCTAGGAATTTCCTATTAACAGACGAGTTCCATCGATGCTCGTGGTACAGCTGGTCTGGTTCCGCTTTATACTTTCATCTACATAAACACCTATATAAAGCCTTCCATGATCACCTCTATATCCAGATACTGAAATCAAACCTGATGTCTAAACCCGTCTTTTTCCTGCCTCTTTCTCCATCCTTCAAGTGCCAAGATTCTCAACAATATAAGTTTTGATATCAGCCAGCATTTAATTTTAATCAGTTAGCATAGAAATATGATTAACTTCAAAAAGCTAGAGCTTTTTTTTTTTTTTTTCCCCCGATACAGAAATATGCCATGTTTTCTACAGCATACTACACAGATGTTCAATTTCTTCTATGGCTAACACTGCAGATGCTGAGTGATGTGGATATGTTTCTAATGTACAGACACAATGAATAGACCAGAATGGTATTTTTGCTCTCCTGATGGCCTAGTCATGTCATACAGAGATAAATATGTGACAGGAATGAACTGAAGAATATGCTCTAGAGAATAACTAGAGAATAATTTATGCTTTTTATTTCTGTAGGTAAAACTTTGCATATGTTGAAAGTGGTGGTGAATTAATATTTATGCCTCCCCTGCCCCACTTTTTTTTATTTATTATTTTCCAGTTTCTCAGTTTGGTGAAAGGCCATTGAGACTAGATTCGTACACTGCTACATGATGCAATCTGAGATTTTGCAGCTCTGGTTTGCTGGATGTGAATGTGCATCCAATATGAAATGGAAAGATGAATACAAAAGGGAATGTGCATGAATCTTTCAACAAATACACTGCACGTTCTTTTGTGCTGCTACTTGCAGAATTAATGACTTACAGGAATCTTCATTACATACACCACAAAATATGGTTTGTTACACTTGGTGATGTAGGAAGTCACCTTCCACAACTAATAGAAAATAAAAATGACATTAAATTGAATCAAATATTAAGAAATTAGCAAATGAAACTGAATTGTTTGCACTGCCTGGTTGATTTCCCTTTGAATTTCAGGAAGGCATTTTTAAATGTCTGTACAGACTTGCTGTTTCCTTGTACTTCACAGCACTGTGAAACTGATTGCTAAGGCAAAACTCAGGCAAGAGAATTCTGCTAAAGCAAGCAGAATTTAATCTTTGCCCTTCACATTGCCTTCGCCCTGTGATACACTTCATGGTTTTGATTTTGGCATAAATTAACAGATCAGTTCTATTAAAAATCATGCACCTCACTATTCTGAAAAAGCATCAGAATAGTAAACAGTAGCATTAATATTTTGAAGTGCCCTATAGAGATGCAGTGATATAACATTGGTAACTTCATTTTTATAAAGAGATCAACCAAGTATTAGCGAATTATGAGTGATATGCCTGGCTGATTCAAGGCACAACTAACAGACCACGGCTACTACAAAATAAAGGTAAATCAGTGAATCTACATGTAAACTCACAGAGCCCAAATCTCTGTTGCATTACTCAATGTTTATTGTCACAGTTTCTCATCATTTTTGATTTATCAACTACTTGTTATGATTTTTGTCTTCAGAATACGGAATAAATATAAATTACCTTCCTCAAAGTGTGGATTTGTGGGAGGAGGGGAAGGAAGGTATGGCCAGTTACTGTACTTTTGTATGTGAGGCCTTAGCTACGGAGAAACCCCTGTTCCTTTCTTCACAGAACCAAGCCTCTATCTGGCCTGTTTATCTCTATTTTAGGGCTACTACAGGTAGCAAAGGTAGGGAGCATACCCAAAGGAACGCACTTGGCAGAAGAATAGAAATCAGATTAGAGTATTGGGAGTATGTAACTTTTTATGACTCCCTGTAGCTCATATACAAAATCAAATTTAATTCTCATAGACAGCTTTACAAGGGAAACATGCATATTACCAGCCCAATAATAAGATTCTTGTGTATCTTTTCTCACCATCTTCTTGATGTTCCCTCTCAGCATGGGTAATGCAGATCTGAGAACAGGGACTAGCTAGCATTAGATTACCTGGACCTGGCTAACTGTGTTTATTGAATGCATATTAATTTAAACTAAAATGTAGGTGCCTTAAAACTGCAGACATCAGAATAGGGGACATACATATGCACTGAGCTATAAATGAATTATCTGAAATACTGGAAGCAATTAAATAGTTTATAATAGCTCAAGTGAAAGTCTATGCTTTGTAGCTAGACACTTGCATTACCTAACCTGATACACAGCAAGGTTACTGGCACAGGGGAAGAGTCACAGAAGGGGAGTGATGGGGGGAGAGGATGACCATTTAGTTTGCCACAGAGTTGCAAATAGCCACAGCTAACTATGTGATTTAGGAAGGCAGTTTGGTGCCCCGGTCTAGGCTACACAACAGCCAGAAAGCAGAACACACAAAGACAGGAAATTCAGCTAATGTCTATGATTTCCATGCTGTTGTATAATTGCTTAGCTTACATCTCATTACATGAGTATCTATGCTAAACTTCCTCATCAGTTCCAGGGAATTCAAAGCCACGTTTTCCATCAATCAGCAAAACTCTTACACCACCACAGGCAACAGACCATCTGATCTGTCTTTGCAGTGCTCTGCTGTCACTATGTAAGAATGAAATCAAGATTAACGTGATAGAAAGCAAGACCATAAGAAAACATACACTTGGCATCTTAATGGTAAGCTTTTGTTTGGGAAGGCAATCATGGTTTCTGATGCCTGCTCCTAGAGCTATTTCTCTATTATATCTAATAAATTCGCTTGAGAAGAGTCAGTTGAAAATCATCAGAGTTGTACTCATAGCTGAGAAGAAAAAAATTAGGAATACCTATGGGAAAAAGAAGGTTTAGTTCTAGTTTTCACTCCAAATTAATTTCATTGATTCAGGAAGAGAACAGACGTGTCAGTTTTGAAAAATAAACCAAAATAAAACAAGCCAGCCTTCCCCAAACAAAATAACTAACCAAGCAAAACCCCCATGCTGGGAAAACAAGAACGCTCCCTGTGAGCTATCTGTACTAGGAACTGTTATTCTCTGCAGTTAAAGCAGACTTTTGTGTGGCTGCAGCTTTTTTCACTCCTAATATGTAGATTCTTAGTCCTATCCTTGTTTCTTTATTAGCAGAAATCAGAAAACCATATGATGTGGACACAGCATAGTATTCGTCACTATTAATTATATATACGTAAACATTGCTGACATTGCTATTCTCATGTTTTTACATTTAACTAACATATCTCTAAACTGAGATAAAGGTACTAGTCTTTGCTTTAGCTAAAAATAGCTTGCTTCTGCTTACTGCTTTGTAAGTTTAAGTCCATTAACTGCAACCAAGTAATTTCAATTTTAGAAAACTGAAAAAAAAACCAAATTAGTTATGCAGTTCTATAGAAAGAAAAAAATATTTTAATGGGACAAGTCACAATGCATCTGCATTACTACTCCAACTGAGCAAATACATTTAATAGGTTAGAACTACTGGACTGCTACCAAGCTGAATGAATTCCATGCTTACTGTGCTCCTGCAGTGTGTCTTGTGCAGCAAATGACTGCAGTACAGAGTAGCAATCTTTCTGCTTTCTTTCATTTGATCAGAGCAGGGATCCCTTCTATTGGCAATCTACATTATTAATTCAAGACTGATTTTCTTAAGCAATGCCTGAAACATCTGTTTCCATTTACCTTAGCAAACATAACAGCAACTTTCTTTGGTTAAAAATATAAACAAAGCAATGTAGGCTATGCAGTGTAAATTATATAACACTACTGATTCCTTTTACATTAAGGTAAAACTGAATTCAAGCCAAGATTTAAGTTCTGTTTTTGACATATTACCACACTTGGGAAACAAGAAATAAAAGCTGATGGAAAACAGATTGCTCCATATCCTGGAACAATGTCAAATTTGCAGAGCTAACAAACCCAGAGACTTCTCCATACCAAAAAGTTACTAAATTATAATTGCCAAATTATTGATTTTGTGGGTTACTTAACCTAACTCTGTTAACAGCATTCTGGTACTTGCTCTCTCACATGATCAGCGGAAGGGCCAGAAGCCTTAAAGATGTAATGACAGAAATTTTTATATTTTCAAAACTTTCTGAACAGTTACATTAATAGTTTTCTTGCAAACAGATAGAACAGTAAGTACTGATTACACTCTTGAGGTTCCCCTGAATCAAAAAAGCAGATGTAGGGACAACAGGAACATATTTAACACACAAGATCACAGGAAAAAAATCAACAGTAATTATGGAAATCAGAAGAATTGCTGGTTTACAAGCAAAAATGATGGGACTGTTATGAAGTGACAAAAATTCCCATGCCGTAGGAGCCTGTAAATACTTTTTGTACTGCACAGGAAATCCAGACATCATGTGAAAGGTAGAAGAGCTGAGTTTCAGCTTTCTCCAATGAAATACTAGAGACAAGTTTCAATACTTTACCTCCTTACTTTCACCCACTGTGCACTCAAGGCGTGTTTCAGCATGTGCTTGTGCACGGTGCATAGAGGAGGCAGTCGCCAGTCCCATCTGTTCCGTTTTAGAAGCAGGCTATCATATGCTAAGTCAGTGCAGTGCAGCACCCAAAGTGAGGGATCCATCTCACAAATTGTCTCTGAAAAGAAGGTGTGCTCCAGAAGCAGGAGATGCTCCGGACACAAACCAACCCTGCAGCCTAGGAAGCGCTATGGCCACTGTGACTTCTGTGTAGCTCCTATGTCCATCACCCCTCCCTGCAGCCGTTAGCCTTTCTTAGATTTTATGAGATGCAACAATTACAGGGGCTACATGTGAATCAAGTGTTTGTCAAAATAATTTGTATGCTATATGCTAAAGTCATGTTACATATGCAACATGTAACACATGCCTGTAAACACATGGCATTTTCATTGCTGTTTATGTGTGCAAGGCAATGTATCCTTTTTTACTGGCCGCTTCTGATCCTGCTAAGCAACACATCTATGGTTCTCCCCTCATATCCCTCTGCCGTTTTGTGATCCTGAACTCACAGACGAGCAACCATTTTTATCAACAGTAAGAGGGTTCTGCTATTTCTTAGTAGGCTGCTTCCAACTTTTTAATAATTTGCTAATAATATGTGAGAAATGGCTTATTACTACAAGATTAATGATTTCTCTTTACAATTGCATAATTAATATCTGTTCTTGCAGACACAACTTTGTTTAACTTCAAAAACTATTTTATATATACAGATAGCTCTCAAAATGTTTTACAAGGAATAAAAAATGTCACGTCACTGCTGTAAAGAAACTTTGTCCAAAACACAGACCTGGTCAAAAAGTAAAAAAAAAGTAAAAAAAAAGTAAACAACTCCCACCTATTTCCTGAACAACTTTTGAACTGATTTACAACAAAATTTGAATTAACAATGTTAGTCAAATCACTGATGAGGCCACTATGTCTCAGTCTTGTGTGCAGGCATGGCTATATATGACAGCAGTCCTAAGACATGACAGTGCTCAAGCCCTGATGCATTGTGCCCTAGACGTAGTATAGTTGCACAGTTAATTTACTCTATTGATTATTAGAGAAATTAATTTACACTAACATCCAGGACTTATTGCTGCTACTACTACTCAAGCAAGCAAGCACATTATGCTACTTTCCATATCTCTGTTTTCTTTTGCTATTGAGGTGATGGTACTCCCCGTAGGTTACATGTTGGCTGGGTAAGTCTCTCTGCCACATCCTGCTAGGCAAAGGCTGCCTTTCCTACAAACACCACCTATGGCTCAGTGGCCTCCCTAAAATCTCAGCACCAGTGCATATTCCCATACTCATTGTGTCTTAGGAGATTTATCACAAAGCTTCAAACTTCCAGCACTGGTGTGCAGCTCACCACTTAGAGAGGCAGCAGCTGAAGCACATGATTCAGAAAAGCAGCATTTGAAGCAAGCAACACAAAGACTTTGCAGAAGTCTTTGATACAGTTATGTTTTACTCTGAACAGACTAAAAGAGATAAAACCAAAAGTAAAACTTCTAAACCCTCCTTCATTACTACTGCTCTGAATTTCTTAGTAACTCTTAGCTTAATCTTTGGATACGGTCTGAGTCATTTAAGCTGTCACTCACACAAGGCTTTTCTCAAAATGGTCAAGGAGAACCTCTTGTTTTTATTATTCCCACTTCCTGCACCAGGTCATACCCACCAACTCATCAAAATCCATCCACCAATTTGCTATTTAGTTATCATGCCACTTACCAAAATGATTTTTCTTCATCATCTCCGGTTTACAAACACGCCAACTGTAATCCCATGATTACATCTCTACTGTTTTACTGAAGCGATGCTAAGACTAAGGCTAAAGGTCAGATTTGCTCTTTGCTTGCACCACTACCCTGTGGGGCAGCCTGGAAGCTGGCTGTGGGGTGACCCAGCTGGCAACTTCACAGAAAGAATTGCTAAAAATGAGTTAAAACTAAAAAAGGTATGTTCACCTCCTGGGTGGATGTGTCACAGGTGTATTTACCTGCCCATCCACCCATTTCTGCCCTTGTGCTATTTCTCTACAGCTGAATATGCTTCTGGTTTACTGTTAGCTTTCATATTCTTCATGCTTTCATAACAGTGACAAGAGTTTTGGGAGAGTTTGGTTAGGAGTATCTTAGCATACACATAGAGCTACAGTTCTACAAAACTCTAAACTTTAGAAAGCTGATTTCTTTATATTATCCATATGCTTAAATCTAAATGCTACGTTCACTTCTAGAAGATGTCAGGGGATTTGCAAGAAGCCTGAACTCAGATCAATAGCCTTGGTGAGCTCTAGTGTCCACCTAAAGTTTCACATAGATACTTCATAACTTGTAAGAGCATTTTGTGTAGCCATGGAACATCTTAGCCCAGAAAGCATAAATTAAAACATAATATTTAAAATTATAAGGGTTTAAGCATAAAAAGAAAGAAGTATCACAGAATAATAAACTGTAATGTATCATTGCAAATGATCACAGTTGGATTTAGAAGACCTAGCTGAACTGGGCTTTGTGTATGAAAGATACCCCACGCATTTCTCAAGATTTATTTCATTAAGTTTTTTTTATTCTCATTTATTTCCTCCAGCTTTTAGGTTTTTTTGAGATCTAAAAACGTCCTTTGTGATACTTACGGTATTTTCGGTTGTATGAAGGGCAAAAAAATCGTGACAATTCCTAGAAACAATGAAAAAGTTTTTGCTATGAAATGGTTGACTACAAGCAGCAGCAGCAGAACGTGCTGCCTCTGCCACAGCCTTTGAGCGATGCCTTACTGTAAAAAGCTTCAGATCTGCAAAGAAAGGCAGGGCCTGGGAATTAATGTTTCTGCAGAAGCAGTGGTTTGAAAGCTATTGAATGAAGACTGATAGCCACACTTACTTTTATGTAAAAGCAAAGATTTCACTATTATTTTTTTTTGAGGTGTTGGTGAGTTTCCAGTCATTTAATATTTTATATTCTAACCCTACAATAAATGTTCAGGGTGTTAATTTGATTTTTGAAAATATAGGAATGTAAAGATATAATAGGTGATCCAGTCAAAACCTAGAAGTCATAAAATTATAGACTATGAAATCTAGTGGTATTGGGATTTGTGAGTTTTCTGGGTTTTTTAATCCTATGGTTGGTCAAGATGAAAAATTAAAGAAATGTGCTTATTTAACATAAGTAAGAATATATTATATTCAGAGACTTTAAGCATTTAGCAGCCCAGAACATTTAGAAATCAGTGAACTTAATGCTATTAATTGTACTGAGTAAACAGACAAAATGTATATTGCAGGCAACAGCAAAGTCAAAAGGCAGCAGAACTAAGGGGTACCACGTGATATCTGAAAACAGAAAACCATTAATCAGAAATTTCTGAAACATAGCTATATACTTAAAAATAGCATAAATTATAACAAATTTTACAGCAACAGGCTGTAATTTAAGTTCTTAGCCACTTCTGGTACTTTCTTGAAGACCAGATCATCTACTAAAAACCAAGTGACATTTACTTTATCTGATATAGTATTAAGATATGTGGTTAGAAATGTAATTACAGTACACATTTAGTGATTATTTTGCAAAGAGACCATTCTCAGATATAGGTACAGAAATATAAAAAGGAAAGAGGCTTGAGATCTGCAGTTCATATAAATATCATTCAGTGCCCATCAAATGCGCAGCTAAACTTTGTTAAAGAAGCTAATGAAGTAATAAAATATTTAATAATTTTAAAGGTTTCTTTCTTGCATTCTATCTTGAATTGAAACTGAAATGACATGGTCTGTATCATGTGAATCTGTTCACATGATCCACCTCTATGATGAGAACTCAAAGAGGAGAAGCAACATGGTATAGTGAAAACCACAGTAAATAATGGCAGATCTGACTAACAGCAAACCACATCTCTTTCAACCTCAGCTCTTCTGATAAGGGAATAACAGTTTACCCATTTTAAAGGATTTGTGATTGGTGACTAAAGTACTTGAAGCTATTCTTATTCAAAACCACACATTTGTCTGTTTAATGACTGAAAGTACTCTTCAATTTTTTATTTGAGCTTCTTATTGCTGTTCTAAATTGTCATTTTTAATGTTGTAATAGAGGTTAAATTGTTTTGGAACACTTTTTCTAAATAGTAATTTTTAGTTTATAGTAGTGATTTATAATATCTTCTGGTATCTTGGCATTGGGTATCCAGGGCAATATCTTGAATAGTTTGAAGATAAATGATAAGATTAGTCATTGTTGTCCCATAACTCTTTACTCTGCTAATAGCAGACCCAGCGTGAAAGCTAGTTCTAGCCCTACTAGATGAAAGAAAGCTTTAGCCACTCAAACTCCCAGAGTCAGGTATTGATTTGCAGTACAGCTGGCTGAGGAATGATGCAGAGGCATTCCTCAGCACATCGCCCTTCTGGTCTGACCAACACATCTGAAGACAGGGCACTACTCCCTGCCGGACTCTGAGAGCTGAGTGATGTCTCTGCAGGTGTCACATACACAGCCTACATGTATTTGTATAAAAAAGCTTACAATGAGCAGCCAAAAGAGGAAACTTCATTTTTTAAACCTGTTTGTAAATGAGTTTGAGAGAGGGCACAACAATAGAAACAAGTGCACTACATAAAGATAAGAATAACCAGTTATGAAAAGCAAGTCTTTAGTATGTGAACAATGAACATTGTCAGAGGAGAGATCAACTCAACGCAGAGGTCATGGCCCCAAGGAATTGAAGGACATTTAAGTCTGAGGGAAACCTGCACGATTCAGAAGCTTAGAAATGATAAGGTTACATTGATTACAAGGTAAAGGACAAATTGTGGACAATATTTGTAAGTGGGAATGACATCAAACAAATCTTAATTTGTTTTTGAGGAAAAGGCCTATGAAAAGCATAGATACAGAAAAATGTTCAGGTCTTAGCAGTTTTGAGTAGGAGTTGGTTTATTATGCCTGTGTATCCAGTTTTCCGTATTTATTAGTCTTAAAATTATTGGTTTTCTCTATGGTTTAAAATTGCATCAAGTTGTATGTTTGTAATGAGATGAACTCTTAATTCTATTGAAGCTGTTCTCAAAGCATGCTAGAGACCTCAGTCAAGCAGGTAAGTCCTATTACTTAATTGATATATTTGATTTATATCTTGAATAATAATTCTGATCCGTGCTAGGTAAACATGTAACTTCAACTCATATCCTTTTGTCTTACCTTAGAGGCACATTAACCTGAAAGAATACTTCCCTTTAGCATTCTTTTACATACTGAAATGTTACCATCTGACTTTCATATGTGCTAAAAAATGCAGTTTCTTTTTCTGAATGCACTTTGGTATTTCAGTGCTGTAGGAATAATGCATAAAAAAGAAATACGAGTTAGAGGGATATTTATTAATTTTATTAATAAATTAATAATTTATTATAATATAATAATAAATTAATAAAAGTACTACAGCAAAAAAGTAAATATACATATATATATACATATATCATCCATCATCCAATAAGTACTTATTAAAAATTTTGTAGAGTGTTTATAAATTCGTCATGATGGAGGTCTTTTGTCACTTATAGTGCAATTTTTTTTTCATATTTCAGGTTGTGGGATGGTAAAATGCTTTTCACATTATGGCATGTAATGTCATACAACACACAATGTCATTAGAAATAATTGCTATAAAACAGTGATTCGCAAAGTGGGAAAGGTTGAGGATGGGGTCAGGGAGTCAGCCTGGAGAAAAACATGAAAAAAAAGGTATGAAAATGTAATCAAAAGTTTTCCTCTGCCTTCCTGTCTTTACTTTTCTTGCTCAAACTTTCTTCCTCCATGAAATCTTTTCACTTTCTGGCAAGCCCATGAGGGCCTTGAACTTAACACTGTCCCTAAGTAAACGGGTCCTATGGGGTGAGAATGAAGGCAAGTATGCTCCCTCCCTCCATGTCCTCTCCAGCCTTCCCAGGCAGCTGGGCTTGCTGGAAGCAGAGCGCTGCGTAGGGAGTGTTTTGGGCTTGGTCGGATTGGGGCTGGGTGTTCAGGTACGTGATTGTGAAGTCAGGCTCTCTGCTGGGCCTGGTGATGAGGCAGCTCTTGGGTGAATTACGGGTTGACCACAGAAGCTTGGAGCAAGCCAGCAAGTGGGTATCCAAAGTGAGTGTATCCAAAATTTTCCAAAACTGAAAAAGGTCGAGATCAAAACCCTTACCACTATAAAAGACGGTTAAAGACAGATGAGAGTGTGGAGCAAGATACATTTTTCCAGTGAGAACACAATGATCTCACATATAACAGATGGCCTAAGCATAAGACTGTGACTGGGTACCTTACACAGCCTGTCTGCTTACTGACTGTGTCCCCTACAATGACAGGACCTCAGTTAAGATGCACAATATAGTACAGTACCAAATCTTAAGATGCCTGTTTCGAAATATGAGCAGATAAAACTTCATACTGCTGCTGATAAATCTCAAGTTCTGTTTAATTTTACTACCCATTTTTCTCAGGCTACACCTGTACTACATTTGACAGTGTGCAGCTAAAACTGCGTTCCATCACAAGCTGCTCCTGAGGTGATAGGAACCTGTCCGTATTGCCTGTTATAGAAAGTCCTCCTGGATTAGGGAGGCTTGCAAATCTCCAAGTTCGCAGCAGCAGATCTCTGAGCTTTCCTAGGAAGATACCTCTCTTGAGTTACTCTTGTTCTTGTGCGCTCAAAGCAGACAGCCAAGATGTGTTCACATTGCAGTAAACGGGTTTACACACCTTTGAAGACTACCTTTTCAGAACAGCACCTGAGCTGTCCAGACCACATGGGCCCTGCTGGAAGCTGGCAGCATGGACAGCTGTAGCTATTTTGGTCTCCAGGCTCCCTTCAGAAACATCCTATTGACCATATATGCAGTTCAATTGACCCAAGTTTTAATTATTTCAGACTTCCTTCCACTGCCATTGCTGGTGTGTTTTCAACTTCCAGGGGGAGCAATTCATCTGAGTCAGAGTACCGTCCCGGTTTCAGCTGGGATAGAGTTAATTTTCTTCTTAGTAGCTGGTGCAGCACTACATTCTGGATTTGGTGTGAGAATATGTTGATAACATACCATGGTTTCAGTTGTTGCTAAGTAATGTTTGTACTAAGTCAGGGACTTTTCAGCTTCTTGGGCCCTGCCAGCGAGAGGGCTGGAGGTGCATGGGAAATTTGGAGGGGACACAGCCAGGACAGGTGACCCAAGCTAGCCCAAGAGGTATTCCATACCATGTGATGTCATGCTCAGTATATAAAGCTGGGGGAAGAAGGAGAAAGAGGGTGGACATTCGGAGTGATGGCATTTGTCTTCCCAAGTAACTGTTACACGTGACGGAACCTGGCTTTCCTGGAGATGGCTGAACACCTGCCTGCCCATGGGCAGTGGTGAAAAAATTCCTTGGCTTGCTTTGTCTGTGCGTGTGGCTTTTGCTTTACCTATTAAACTGTCTTTATCTCAACCCACAACTTTTCTCACTTTTACTCTTCCAATTCACCCCCCTGTCCCACCGGGGGGGCTGCGTGGTGCTCAGCTGCTGGCTGGGGTTAAGCCATGACAGTGCTTATCACAGCAGCTTGGGAGATGAAAGGCTAGCAACTCCCGCCTAAGGGCGACTGAGCTTGGCGGTGTCTGTGCTACTAGCAGTCATGATAAATCTGACTCTTACGTGTCAGATGTCTTCGTTTAAGTTTTGGAGTCCAACTGTCTAAATCTTACTGTACTTTCCCCCCTCCCCACACATATCTAAGATACAGTCTTTCTTAGCCGTCCACAAGGTTATCACTGTCAAACAGTTTTGTTTCCCATCATGCTTACAAAGAAGGAAAATTTCTTTGGCCTTACCAAACAAAACCTGCCTATATCCAGGGCGATTTTCTAACTAGTTGCTTAGGCTATGTTATCCTGCTGTATAAATTCTCAGAAAAACAGATGACTGGTTTCCTCTCAAAGCGTCTTTGCAGTTTTTCTTCATTATTTCAAATTCCATTTTTTAGATGTTAATGCCATTGTTCAAATTTTAAATTTACATCAACATTGTGCTTTTGAAGAAGATTCCCAATCTCATTTAGGGAGCCACAAATATCTGCAAAGCTGCCTCATTACTCTTCCTTTAACCTCTTCTTTTTTCAAGATACCTTCCAAAACTCTCCAGTGGTTAGGCTGCTCAGCTACCAATACTACTCCTTCACCTTAAAGGTCTTCTTTCTGTCTGTGCCATCTGAGCATATTTCCTTGTATTTGGATTTATGCTAGTTGGAGCAATGATTCCCTTTCTCTCTGTGTTGGAATAGCCTGTACAGGTTGGTGCCATATGTGAAGGCCTGTCTATTACAGGCACACAAAAACATCCATATGTATGCATGGCAACAGGTAACGTTGGACACAAAGCAAAATAAATCAACTTGTGGGTAAGAATCTGGATTTTATGAGAGGTTAAAGTTCAAGACTGTATACTTTTGAAGACTAATATGAAGGAATGCATTCCGAACTACAGCCCAAGAGAGCATTGTAAGAGCAAAGTTCCTGAAACTTCCAGAAGTAAAAATACACCCTATAACATTGCAATAGAGTATTTTAGTTGAGATAATATAATGATGTCTCAAAAAAATAAAACAACATTCTTGTTTTAATCCCCCAAAGCAGTTAATAATTACTGCTTCAGGAAAGCCCCCTGAATCAGCAGCATTACAGAGTGAAAACCAGGCCGGCAGGCCTCTAAAGAGAAGGGGAAATTGCTTACTGTGTGGACTTCATAATAATGCTAATTGCTACTCACAGCCATTATTTAGCCATCTTCACAATCTTTTCTCACATGAAAGAGAGCAATAGGCTCATATTTCATATCTGGAATTTATCTGAACAGACAGCTAAAGGCATAAGCCAGACTTTTCCAAAGCACGGAGCAATCAAGAATTCATACAAAAGGCAATGTGAAATTCTTGTCACTCGGTTTTGAGACGTTGTATTTTTTACCTGAGTGCCTAAATGTAGACTTAAATACATAAGTTTAGACCTGTCTTATGAAACTTCAGCCTTATATCATAGTCAATCTTACTTTAATCACAGGAGGAAAAAAAAACTATTGCCAAAACCAACCAGTTTCCTGCATTTCAGAATCCTACAAAGTACACAAACCTGAGAAATAAATGTCACTGCTGAGACACTCATAGAAATGTTACGTGCAAAGAGGTCAAAGAAAAAGGGAGAGAAAAATTTAAATAAAACACTGTTGTTACTATTAGACAGTTACATAGTACTTAATGTGCTGAAGACATCTGTTTTGTAACAGAGAAATAGCTTTTAAAAATAAAATTGAATGTTTACTACTCCCCTGTATTTTTAAAAAATAATTGATAATTTTTTCCTCAGCTCCATTTTTTTTCTATTTTCTTTTCCCCCAAGAAACCCAATGCTAGCTATTGTCTTGGAATTAGGCATGCAGACATAAGAGAGGGGTTACTGTATCAGCCACTTCGCTTTCTCTTGTTAGCATGTCTTGTAATCTGTCAATCTCTATTCTTGAGCAGTATGCATTTTTGTTTCTCCTATCACAGCGATTAAATATTATTTAGTGCTGGTTCAGGATTAGTCTGAACTTAGACTTCCCAGATGTACACAAACCTGTCTTGAGGGGAAAGTAGAGGGTAAATCTAGGGTCAATGGCCACAGGTGACAGACACACAGTCAGCCTGTTCAGCAGCTGGGCAGCATACAACCTAGAGTCAAAACTACCAGACACTCTGTCTAAAAGATAAGAGAATTTCTTTTACCAGGCTGTAGCCCTAGAATTCCCATAAGCTGTAAGAATCCTTGGGACTGGCATTGCATATTAACTATTATCGATTAAAACAAACAAACAAGCAAGCAAAATGTGTGTTTTCTAAGTTGTTGCTCATTTTCAGCTCATTGTAACGATAACCTAAGCAAATGTGGTTGTTAGCAAACCACAGGAGACGATGGTTCTTTCTAGGTTGGATTAAAATTTGTGAGTGAAAAAAAAATGGTAGCACCACTGCTACTAGTTAATTAATAGTGTACTAGTTAAAAAGAGTGGATCTTGGTACAATTTTCATTTGTTTGAATTAGTAGTTTCCCAAGGAGCTTGGGGACATGAGTCAAGGTTAGCTCACATCAGAAGGCATACTCCGCTGACAGGGTGTATACAGCTACCAGGTTTTTAGGGACAAGACCCTTTGCAGACACAGGCTATCTCAAAGCCAGTTAGTCTGGGCATAGATGGAGCCAAAATGACCAAGAAAAATGCTATTGTAATGGACAGATCATTTTCCTTGGAGTGCAATTTTTTGTTTCAGACATTTTATTAATTCAGAGTATTTTGAGACAATATGAAGTCCTGAAAACATAGTAAAAGGTCATCCTTTCTGGTCTACCTCCCTGTATGTGTATAAGGAGAAAATAAGTTGAGCTGAAGGCAAAAATACTCAGATGCAAGGTTTCTAGATAATATTTGAATCGCATAGTTAACGTTTAAGAAAAAAAAATTGTTGGATAAGATCTTTTTCAATGAAGCACTGTTAATGCAGCCAGTATGGAGCTCTGAAAAACTGTCTGTCTCTGTCCATCACTGCACATTTCAGATGATACATGTGACATCATTTAAGCTTTCATTTCAGAAAATAAATATATCAGATTGGGTTTCTTATCTGTGAAATATACTGAACATTAACATAAAATAGAAAACATTGAAATGGCTCTGGTACACTCACTTTATTTGATCAGCTTTTGAAGTGTCCTAGTTCTCTCTACTAAAGATAAACTATCAATTTAAAAATCTTTTTAATTAAGTGCATGGTATTCTTCTGACAATAAGCAAAAATCAATCAGATTTGCCAAACATCTTTTTTCTATCCCTTTATTCACATATTTGCTATGGGTAACCAGTAAAGCCTATTTAATCTAGAAGAAACACTAAGAAAAAAAAAAATAGGACATACTTTCTGTTCTTTCTAGATATATAGGAAGTGTTCCAGAGTGTATATACCATAGAATAAATGTTTTGAGGGGATGCTTATACACTTAAAGGAAATCCTAGTAAAGATAGCTTTTAGGAGGTCTATTTTAGACCCTATATAATTTATGATATACTTTAAGTTTGTTGTACCTCAGATATCTACTTCTTTTTGTAGACTTTTAGAAAAAATGTGTTGGAAACAATGACCAGAGGCCACCTAGTTCACGCCCCTGCCCAAGGCAAGGTCATTATATCTGTTTCCCAACAGATGTTTCATCTAACCTCTTCCTACAGATCTTCATGACAAATTTCACAGATTCCTCTGACACTCTATTGCAGCTCTTCTCTGTACTCTCTATTAGAAAGTTCCTCCCCATATCTCATCTGGATGAGCCCATTTCTTCAGTCTTCACTTTCTGTCCCACCCACTATGGACATATGGAATTCATCTCCAGTATTCAGCTGCTAATGACCCACCAGCCTCTTCCCTTGCTTTTATCCATAGACCTACTCCAGGAATCCTACAAAGCTACTGAAAAAGCCCTGCTGAGACATTCCTAGGAGGAGCACCTACCAACTGCCTCAGAAACATCTCTGTCACAATTTCCTCTTGGCAAACAATTCAACAATAATTTGAAACAAAACAGTGAGACACTTTAAATCATTAAATAAAATGAAAGATCTCACTCCAAAGGAAACACCATTAGAGAGTAAGTAGAAAATGGAGTCCAGGGAGGGATGAGAGGATGGAAGCATTGCACGCAAATACATCTGGAACACGGTCAAGTCATTGGCTTAAAATGCGCTTAAAAAACCAAGCATTTGAAAGCTTCCTTCAGATACATTACTTCAATTCAAAAGTACTGTAGTTGCTGTTTAGTTTTGTCATCTTTGACCCATACCACCACTAAAAAAAGCTTATTTGAGTCACACAAGCTACATTTATTGCTAAATTTTTCTTTCTGACCTTGACAGGACTTGGGGTTTTGTTTTGTTTTACCAGGAGGATGTTCTTCAATGTTTTGAATTGTATTATGAAGTAATTAAAAAAAGCTAATGCTTGAAGTTAATTAGAGAATCTGTCTAAGGAGTAGGAGAAAGATGAAAAAGATTGATCTACATGTTTACAAGGTACTGAAATAAATTACAAAGATAGAGGGTATGAGATGGGGCAAAGCTTGAAAGCACGAACTGAGCTGGATGTTTCTGGGACCAAAATTACAGGGTTTTGTCTTTTTTTTTTTTTTGTCAGACACTTTTGAAAAAAGAGGAAATGAATAAAAAGAAGGACGGAAATGTTTCAAAATAGAGCACTGGAAACATGCTCAGGGATGCACTGAATACTGCTGAGACAGAAAGTGATGGAAACTTGTGTTCAGAAAAACAATGTAATGAGAATTTCCCAGCACAGAGGAAGGAAAGAGAGAGTTTTTTGGCTAATAAATGCAAACAATAAATAGCAAGGTGACTGAATCATGGGTTTTCAAGTGGTATTTAATATGGCAGGGAAAGATTACCCAGAATTTTGGTAACAAGTGCAAAATAAAATCAATTACTTTTGTCAGAGCTAAATAGCACATTAGAAGAGCGTGAAAGGGCACCTGGAACCACACACATTGCTGGAAATGGAAGACACAGAAATGATGACACATTAATCAGTAAAAGACAGGAAGCCTGAAAACACTGACCACCCATGTATTCAGTAAGACATGACATTGATTCTTTAAATAAATATTACTAATATTGAATAAAAAGAGATCAGTACATTTTACAGAAAGTGGACTAACCCCACTATGGAAATTATGATGATTTCCAAGTCTGCATTTGTCATTTAACGAATTAGTTCACCCATACCAACCTTTCAGTTGTTTCCCTCCAACTTTTCTATGTTTTCATGGATAGAAATCTACAAATAAACCTACAACTAGAAAAATGGAAGTAACATGTGCCAGAACTACTGAGTTTTGGGAAAAAACATGTTGAGAACTTGCATGGTACTCTCCATCTCCCTACAATATTAGGTTTAGTCAGATACATCAGTTTTAGCTTTTAATGGTTAAAATTTACTCAAAGGTTCCTTTTTTTCCTTCATTTTAGAATATTTTAGTTTTATGATTTTTTTTTCTCTTTGAGCAATCTGATCTCTTAAGTGCTCTAAAGCATTATGCTAAAAAAAGCCTAATGGTATTCCTTATCTAGTATGTCTTACTGATAGCATAACATAGTTTTTCTCAGTTTACAAGTCTGACTATATGTTGCCCTATTTCAAATTTAGTTTGTCTTCTGCTGTATCTGTTTTGGCATCAACAGAGAGTCTACAGATCAAATACAGGTCTCTTGTGAAATCCCACTACCACCAAAAGAGAAAAAGAAGGTAGAGTATGTTCCAGTTACTGGAAGAGAATCAACAAATCTCTTCATGATGTTTAGTCAAAAAGACCCAATGTGTTTTCTCACACATGAGTTGGTACTGGAGTTCAGAAAATTAATAAAATGAAAGAAAAGACATTCATCCAGTAGAGTATCACAGTTCTAAATATACACACAGACAGACGGACAAATTGGTGCAAGCTTTCTGCCCCTTTCCAAAAGAAATTTGCAAAGAAGTACCCACTTCTCCTAATTACTGCCAGAGTATTTCTCATAACCAAGAGCAGGAAAAATTTCACACTTCTTTAATTTTAGTTCTTCAATTTAAAGAAGCCAAAAATAATAGAGAAGGTTCAGTAAAATATTTAAGGGACAAAATCCAGTGCTAAGCTTTGTGGTTTTGTCCTCTAAATATATCTACTTCTGTCATTAAGGTACAAAACTCTTGCAGCAGAATTCACATGTTGGAAGGATGTAGTGTAATATGGATAGTAGCAGTGATGCCATCCTTAAAATTCAACAACCAGCTCTCCTTTAAAGTGCTTGCCATTGAGATCATACATTGAAGAGAAGAGTCATATTCATAGACTTTCTGAAGGTTTTCTAGTTCAAGGACACCTTCATTTTAAGGATAAAATAATCTGTCTTTTACTTTAGCTTTCCCGCTGTCTCAGTTGTTGACATTTACAACTTCTGAAACTTTAAAGCAAGTTTAGGTTATAGTATGACAATTTCAACGTAGACTCCAGTGATCAGTAATAAACTACCCTTGCTCCTGCTGTAAACAGTAAAATAGTTTCAAATGTAAAATAGTTTCAAACAGCTCATAGGATATATGACTCCACAACACATTAATCTATATAATTTTCCTGTAAATCATTATAGCCAGATTTTAAAATTATTCATTTCTGACACAAGATACTATGCAAATTGCTGTTGTTTCCCAGAATTTCCTTGAAATTGTACTGATTATACTATGCCATATTCAATAAAAATGTGACAACCCTAAAGACGGGCTAAAGCTTTTACTTCCCACCCCTCCCATCATTGATACTTTCTTTAAAATAATGAAAACTTCCTGTGATTACCTGGAAAACCGAGGACAATCAGTCTAAGGCTGCCTGTCTCTTTCCTTGTGACTTGCTTTCCTGTGTCTAAATACTTCAGCAAACATTCAAGATCACACAAGAAAGGCTCAACAGAATAAACTAACAGGGTGTCAGTCCTGACAGCAATCACCCTGCTACCGTTTCACATTAGATTCTCAGAGCCATTTTTAGCACAGTCTATTTTCCTTTGTACTTTGTATTAACACATTGGCCAAGCCTGAAAAATGCCACAGAAAGGCAGGTGCACTTCAAGAATGCAACACTAACATCAGGCAATGTAGCTCAGGAGTTTGACACCGTAACCACAAATCAGCATTTCTGGAATAAGTACAATTGAACAGGTTTTCAGCAGTGATAGCAAACACCAACCCATTTGCAAATACTGCAGAATAAGCAACAACAGCTTCTTCAAAGCAGGGATGAAGGACAGGTGGGTTGAACAGACAGCTCAATCCCAGGTAAATTTGTTTAGTGGAAATCTTTCAAGCACATACCTCAGACAAGCAGCAGAGAAGAAATCCATTTTAGAAAAGACGCTGAAAGAGCCTGATGTCCGCCTGGCAAATTTCTTGTGCTGTTTGAAAAAGCAAGACGGTTCAGATTATGAACCGAGTTATATCTACAGCATTACAACCAGTCCTGATCAGTGTGTAAATGAAAGTAAGAGCTTCTAGCAGTGCACCTGATCAGAAAGACTAAGGATAGAAAGAGAGAGAGAGAGAGTGTGTGTGTGTGTGTGTGTGTGTGTGTGAGAGAGAGAGAGGGAGAAAGAGAAAAGAGGAGGGAGTTCTTCCTTTGGTAAACCTCAAATATGTGTGAAGCATTTAGCCTTAAGGCAAAGCTTCTCTATGGGAAGGAAAACTGTTCACTCCTGCAATGCCAGGATTTTGACGACACCATTTCTTGCTTTAGTCCTCAATATGTTTTCCATGTGAAGGAACAACATGACCTCTGTTAACTTCTAAACAGTTCAGGGGAAAAATCTTGACTAATTTAAACACCACCACCCCATCTCCCTCCCCCGCAGCCAAAAAAACTGGCAAACACCCAAAAATATAAGGCCAGTTAAATCCATCTTGTAACAAAATGCTGTGCTGCCAAAAAGACCTGACTGCAGCTTTCAAACCATTTTTAACAACACCAAAATTGGATTTTCTTCTTAATGATATACTTAATAATAACTACAAAGCAAGCATTCAGGAATGATAAAAAAAAAAGAAAAAAATAAGGGGGGGGGGGGGGCATGCAGATAGCTCACATAAATGAACTCAGGTTTTGAATTAAACATCCAGATGGCTTACCTGATAAAATGTGAATTTCAGATGTATTATGAGGAAAACAAAAATAAAAAACCCAAGAGAGGATGATGATGAAATGCTTGAATTGCTCTCTAATAAAGTTGTTCAGCTTCACAGTTCGAAAAGGTTACCAAGTATTTATAAATTGCTGCATTCTCATTGGAGGGAAAAAAAAAAAAAAAAAAAAAAAAAAAAAAAGACCTCTGCAGTATCCTTTCTGCTTCGTTGTCGGTCTCCTGTTCTGAGGCTTGCTCTGTTACCTAATACAAATCAGCAAATAGCAGGGGAAAAAAAGCAGAAAAAAAAAAAAAAGAAAAAACCCGGGGGGATTGGAAGAGGATGAAGAGACACAGAGGAGGGTGAAGAAAGAAAAAAGGAGGGGGGGTGTGGGGTGTAAAATACCAAGCTATCACCTTAAAGGACAGCCCCATCTACCGGCAAAAGAAATGAACCAGCTGTAAAAGATTCCTCGACAAGATTTTCTGACTTAAACGACCCTGAAAATCTACAGCCCCGTTTTCCTTCAGCAAGGAACAAAAGGCATGGGTTGCACTGCAAAGTAGACTTCTTTATCTAGTGTTAAACGAGTAAAATTTTTCATTAATTTTCTTTTCTGTTAAGTATTTGTCTCTGAAACATGAGAAGGAAATAGTGAGGGTGGTCTATTAGGAAGGCACCAGAAACCTTTCCAGGTTTTCCAGGCATGCCACAACTACACGCTACCTGTCCTCTGTCCCGATTCACACCTCCCCACTGAGCAGTGGTGGTAGGTTCGACATCTTCAGTCATGGGTCTCAATCACAAAAAAACCCACAAAACAAACCATCCACCAAAAGGTTCCTGTGCCAGAGTCATGTGCCGTGTCCATCTCTCACAGACTGCATTGCCACTCACTCAGCCTGGCACACCACTGCCACGTCACAGCTATACGTTCCTGCATGCTCAGATGACAGCTGCGCAGCCAAATCTGGAACCTAGACAAAAATATGCCTTTTTTTTAAAAAAAAAAAAAAATAAAAAATCAGACTGCTAAGTAACAGTAACTGCTAATGCAACAAACTCAGCTGCACTGGATCAGCCTCAGCCTGAGCTGAATCAGACGGCAGTATGTATTTCTCGTTTTGCTTCCTTGCATGTGGAACTGGGATGGCCATCAGCAAATGCTTCTACAGACCCTAGTGCCAGCCATGCTGGAGGGGGTGGGTAGGGTAGGAAAGGAAGGGGGCAGTGACTGGGAAGGCAAGAGGTGCACAGAAGATGGTCCAAAAATAATACTGCATTTCTTTCATTGTGTAATACAATTTTGGCATGTAAAGACAGAAGAAAATAAACCTAATTCACACCTGTATGTAATAAGGCTGTCACCTATAACAGATATTTCACACGTTAACCTGCAATTCAGTGACCCCAGGCAGCTCTAATGAATTTGATCCCCTAGAGTAAATTCCAGTATTGCTCTGATATGTCCTTTATTAATATTCCTACATCACGAGGTTCTGACTGCTTAAATTTTGCTGGAATCCAAGCTATGTGAAGCTGAATTTCTTCACCTTATGTGGTGGCCTGACAAGCTTGGCCCTTTACAACAAGAATTTGGAATGGCTCAGTATAATACCTAATTTTCAAGCATTTATCAATACAGAATATTATGAACAGTTGTTCTAACAAAGAAATCTAATCTCACAGATTTTAAAATATTTTCTCTGCAATATTAAAGTGATTAAAACAACACAGCAAGCAACCTTATGACACTAAATATTAGGTTAAAACACATCATAATATATCCAAATAGTAATACTCAATTGCTGACATACAAAGGGCCAGACCAAGCTGGAATCAGCCACACGACCTAGGTCCTTTGTGCCTGAGCACTGATTTAGAAATACTTCACATGCGTTCATGTTTCACTGCTGCCATGATCACAAGTTTTGAATTTTGCTTTTCTGATGGCACTACTGGTGGGTTGCTAAATAGCTCAGGCAGGTGCCCACTACCCAAAGAAGTTCGATTCTATGACCTTGAGGCAGAAAGATGTATAAACTATTACCTTATTATTATCAGCTTGTAACATACTCTCCAGCTGTTTGATTCTTATTTAGATATAATTGTAAAAGATGAGGTGTTTTGGTTTTTTTCAGACATTTGCAAAGTTCTTTGGTGTCATGAAGAGCATTTGCAGGTGACAAATTACTTTGTAGTGCTAGTAACACCTCTGACAGAATCATCCTTAAAATTTTAAATACTAACCAGATGATTAGATACTATTACTGATGCCAATTGATCATTCCTAGAAATCTTTCTGTTTGGAGGATATTTCTGGAAATTATAAATTGCCTGGTGTTTATAAATACAGATTTATCACTAGGTTAAGAAGCAGAATATTTACTCCTCAGCTTGAAGTTTTAATATGAGTTCCTCCACTCTTCGCTACAGTTTCAGCATGTTTGACATTTTAGGGGCATAGCTCCTTTAAAATGTTGCATTTTGAAATGAAATAAATACCACAAAAAAACCCCAACCAACCAAACAAAAAACAACCCTACTATAATCTAGGAACCGGCACAGATTAAACAATAAAAAGCAGGCAGCAAAAAGGCTTTGAGATACCACAGGTGCCTTCAGTTTTAGTCCTGAACGTAACACTGGACACAGGAAATTTCCCCCAGCTTAAACATAATTTTAATGTATTATGAAAGCATATGGTTCTCAATAAATGTCCTTCTTTAATCGTCAATAGTGGTTCAGCATGGGTTATTTAATATAATCACTGTCTTTTAGAAATCTCCAAGTATCATTAACAGACTACTGAAATCTTTTTCTAAAGCTACATTTCTCATGACTCGGGTGTCACTGGTCATGCTGGTATAACCAGGTGCTCAAGTTCAGCTCCACCAGCTTACAGTGTCAGGAAAATTGATATGGTTTGTGGTTATCTTAACAAGCACCTTTGGTGGCTCCTTGAACCAGACTGTCATCTGATATGGGGTTTGAGAGGAGACTATCAGCACAATAGCTAGTTCTTTGCAACTGCTAAAAGCTAAATCCCTTGAGTTCTTAGATTTTTAATATTTTAAACTTATACACTGCATCACAATTGCAGAAAGCAAAAAAGGTAGAGATTTCTCAATCACAGCTGCTTCAACACTAAGATAAATGGAAAATCAGTAAATAAAACATAGTCTTCCTTCCCTTTCCCCACCAAAATTGAACTTTCCTTTTTTATTGTCTCTAAACAAATATGACACTGCTAACAGCAGTAAAATAATTTTTAAAATCAAGCAAACTTAGGATACTCATTGCATTTAATTCAGAAATTTTTGACCACTTCTTCCTGCAGGTATGGTGACAACTTTTCCTGTCCTAATTACCTGAGAAACAATCAACTTTAGGCCTGGACTGAAGCAACCATCCAAGGGACCCGAAGGAGAACACCTCCATGCTCTGCACAGCAGGGACACAGTTGCCAGGCAAACTTCATTTGCAGCCTCGAGCTTGCAGTCTTGCAGATTTCAGATTCTGCACACCTGGTAACTTTGCATTAATGGAGATTTGTGGTTTGCTTGCCCTCATACCAGTTTTCATCAGTCCTAATCTTGGCCCTGCCTTAGGAACACTGTGCAAATTTTTAAAAGCACTGGTGAAGAACAGCCTGGTAAGTGTTCGGCTTAAGTGCTACAAACTTCCCACCCTCAGTGATCACCATGCACTGGGAGATTCTGGATTTCTTCAACACATGAAAGGATTCATATGGAAGTCCTTCTCTGGTGATCCTCTGCAGCACAGCTGCCTTTCTGAAAGGGACCTATAATGAACTCTAGATGAATAAAAAGAGAATGTAGCTCTTTTTGTCACTTTTCAGCATGTGTGCTGCAAACATTACAGTTCTGATTGTGCAGAACTGTAGAAACTCGAGAAACCTTTAAAATTAACCTTAGAAGCTTCGATGTTTAGCCATGGCAGTAAACCATGCACGCAACAATGTGGGAGACTGTGTTCAACATACACAATTAGTAGTGTTAAGAGAGAGAGATATTTAATGATGGTGTCTGAGATACATGTTATTTATCAAAACATTAAGAATTCTCCCTTGATTCTTTACAGTATCTCTTTCTAGTGTTTTAGGAATGAATTCTGTGAATTGCAATGGGTGTGGGAGTAAGGGACTAATTAATCTTATATATAAAGAATGAGCCACTCCAGATCCTCCATGGAGAAGCAGGTAAACATGATAATCCAGGAGGCTTTTTCTCTTTCTCAACCTGTGAATCAATTGTACTGCAGTCACAGAAGATCTATACAAGCAGTTAAGGATGGAAAACCATCATCATGGAGAACCAGGACCTAGAAAAATGACATGGACTGTAGCAATACAGAACAGAAGATTGTGCCCAACCTTTTCACGGAAAAGTGAGGAAAACCTTTGAATAAAAAGAACAGTAATTTTTTGCACAAGAACAGAGTGCATCTGCCAGCATCTAAACCAGTATCTTCAGAACAGATACAGCCCATTTCTACAGCAATAGATTTTCGTCACATCTGTAAGCTTTTGGTGTACTAAATGCAAATAAAAGTTGGCAGTTCTGGACAGAGAAAGATCTGCATTTGTGAGCCCAAACTTACCTGGAAAGCTTGTGAATTATACTGTTACAGTCTTACATTTAGATGTTACATGAGATAAACTAAACCACAGGTGTTTGTAGTCTTTCTTTTTCAATTTGGCACTAACTTAGCATATGGCTGTCATCACAATGTATAATTAACTATGATGTATATTAACGAAATTAAAATGGGCAGATAAAATTTGAGATATAAATATCTTTACAGAAAATAATAGTCTAATGTATACAACCTATACTTTGCTTACATTATGGGTTACAAAACCTACAAAAACAATGGTCTCACCATTTTTTATGCTAAACACATTATTCTAAAATAATTTCATTCACACACTTTCATATGGTTTCCATGCTCCTCAGTTTTAGTGACATTTCCATGACTACGAAGACAGCACAGAAAGTCCCTTGCAGGACAGAAAACTCTACTACTGTGCAGAAAAGTTAACAGAAAAGTTTGTCAGAAACTCAAGCTGCATATTGCGATGTGAGGGAATACACAGAATATTGAAGGCAAGCTACTGATGTAGCTGTGGATTGGACAATTCCAGTAAACCACAGGAAAATACTAGGAGGAGGCACTGACCACTGATGGTTCATATGCTGCATTGTACTGGGTTCAACACATAACTTACAGCTTAGATTCAATTTCTCAAACCCAGAATATAGGATATACAAATACACATAGGAAACACCATTTCCTAACCCTTCATATCCTACTGAAGCATCTGCAGCTTGCTATGCTTAGAAGTAGTGTGTGCCCTGCTATGAGCCATGATGCAAAAAATAGAAATAGTACTTCCAGAAAACCACAATACATTTAAAGACAGTAAGTCTTTTTCTTTTTCTTCTTTTTTTTTTTCTTCTAATTGAATAGGTAGGTTATTAATACTCCTTAAGCCTGTAAGAAAATACCTCAAGCACCCACACTTGAAATGGGACAGAACACAGTGTGCTCATATATAATAGCATAACTATTTCAGAACACTTCAGGCAGAAAGAAACAAAGAATCTGAAGTACATCATTACAATAATGTGTGGTACCTAGAAGTTTTGTTCTAAGTACTTATACTATGCTATTATTTTAAGAGTTTGTTTGCAAGGCATACTTTTGTATTTTGAAGTATAGAATGTCTATAAAATATTACACAATGTAATAGACTGCACTGCAACAGAGATGTTTTCAAGATACCAAAAATGAGCTACATTCTCTTGACCCTAATTTCTTTCACAATGTAATTAACGAAGGCACCAGCCTGGTGTTTCTATTAAATCACAGCATAGATCTACATGACTGCCATTAAAAAAAAAAAAAAAAAAGTAATTTAGTAACTGGTAAGGTAGGACCACGATGAAGAGACAACTGACTGCTTGGTAGTTCTTTTCCAGAGAAAGAGAGCTTTAAAGATAATAAGAAAATGACAAAATGATTGACCTCACCTAGAAACAAGTGCTGAAATTAAATTCTATCAGTTATTTCTAGAACAATGCAAAGAACCACTAGTTTTGGGGGGAGGGGGGGACGGACGACACACCAAATTTAAAGGATTTCAACTTCACATCAAAATTAGTTTTACTCGGATACTAATACATAATCTTATGTTAATATCTAACTTAATTTTGATTTAAGAAAGGGACCTTAGTATTTATTCTTAGAGTAAGCAGTTACCTATAGGACTTGAAAATTTAGTAAATGTCATATTTTCAATAGGCAATAATTTTTCCTTTTTTAATTTTCTCTTTTGGCACTCATTAACATAATTTAATACAAACATCACTATTTTTAAGTAAAATTAAATTTTTGGTAGCAAGCTGTTAAGTATAACTCATTGATACAATTCTGACCAAAGTTTATCTCAGGTATTTTTACTATAAATTCCCCTATGTTTTGGAATTCATTACAGCATCTTAAATTTGTATTATTTAATACTTACAAATTGCTAACTCCCATGCAGTGCGTACGACAGTGCCACAAAAGAAAAAAGTTGCTGTCCAAGGTGCTGTACATAAACACGACTTTTCAAATTAGTCTCTCAAATGCAGGAAAAATATTGTCAAATTTATTGTGTAGCAATTGTCCCTGGCAAGCAAGCTAGCCTTGTTGAAATTCCCTACATGATACTGCAGTATCCGTGTTATGCTCTTACTTTCCAGGGCCTCGTCTGCTGCATTCCAGTATAATCAGCTGTTCCAGCACCTGATAATGTCCAGTATGTATAATTCATTTAAGGGAAAACCTGTTCTATGTTGCATTACAGACTCATTTTCAGCAGGGTGTAAATAGAAAAAAATTCTTTGAATTCTACATGGTGCATGGAAAAAACCTACCCTCTAACATAAATCTAGCTAACAAGTACTGCTCTGGCATTCTGCAGAGCAGTCACTAAATGTAATTTCATCTGCAGTATTCACTTTATATATTTCAGAAGCATACAGATTTATGCATTCATGCAGTAAATAGCAAACCACATCCTGGATTTAATTGCTACTTCAAAAAACTAAACAAACTGTGCTAGAAAATGAAATAACTTCCCCCCTCCCCCCCCCCCCCCCCCTTTTGTTTTGTTTAATAAAAGAAACATGTCTGTAATTTGCAAGGCTAAAACAATGCAACAGCCAGGAACTGCAGCAAACCTCTCAGAGCTAATAGCTCTATCCAGTAATGCTTTCCCACACCACCTTCAAGCAAATGGATTTCATTCACTGATTAATCAGTCAAATTAACAATAATCCCCACACGGTTAGAAAAGATGCTTGTTAAACAAAGCCAATTTATGATTTATTTATTTGTAAAGTGTCTTAAAGCTGAGATGCCTAGAAGAACTACTACTCTGTGAATTCAATCATGCTGACAGAGCTGGTTTCACCTAGCAAATTCTCTCTGCAATTCACAGCATGGCTGACAGCTATCTGCATGGAAAAACAGCACAGTAATCACGTAAATCATGCAAAAACATTTACCCAAAAGAGGTGGCAAAGATCAGGATCCAGCTTGCAGACCCCATGAAGCATGAAGCTGAGGGAGCAATCCACTGGCTTGCTCAGGCCGGCAGTGTCTCTCCTACACTTGACCTAGACTGCCTTACATAATGAGGAATCAGTGCTGTATCCTGCGTGGAGGAGCAAGCTGAATGTCATCACTGGCAGAAGTAGGGAGAACTGGCAGCAGGCAGGCTGGTAGTTAGCATGGAGATCACGAAGTCTGCTTTCCCTGAGTGTTCTGGGAGAAAACACAAGAGCAGCTCAGAAATGCTGGTGTCATTCCTCCCCTGGAACGAATGAGCGGAAGGAGCGAGGGTGTTACGAGCGTGAGGCAGACAAGCAAGTGCTCAAGCTGCAGCTGTACCTACCGCCAAGGTAGCAGAGTCCCTGTCACACTGTGTCCAGAGGACTGAGTAGCTATAACTAATAGGAGAGCAACAGCAAGGCAAATTAAGGAATGAGACACACAGGCTGCTTCTGCATACACTTGTCTATGTGTTACTCGTTGTGGTGAGTAGAAGTAAAGCAACGGTATAAGATAAAATAATGGGAATAATTTCCAGGGGGAAATGCAATTTCCTTAAATAAATCTTACTGCATGCAAGTTAGATGATGGGGAAATAACCATTTGTTACCTGTTTTGCGTGGTGTTACAGGGGTTAAAGTGCTTGCATTACAGAGATTTTGGTATTTTCAAGAAAACAATGGGTTAGATGCATTCCTCGTTGTGAAGATGTTTACAGTCATTTCTGGTATTTCCTCATTACTTTTTGGAGAGAAGCTCTGGGGTATTTCTGATGTTATTACTGTTTGGGTCATATCAGCACTTCCTCTGAGAAGAAACAAGTATCCAGGCTCAGCAAGCAGTTAGAAACCTAGACAACCTTCTTGTTAAAAAAAAAAAAGAAAAGGAGCTTTATATTAATTAAAATCACTGCATATAACTTGTATTCCATATTTTATTTCATTTGAATACTTGCGTAGTAAGTAAAGAACCTTAAATACTGATAATGCATATACAAATTATCCTTGAAAAAGGATTTTGGGTGATATATTTTCTCTTTACAACTGAAGGCAAAGGTTTTACTAAGATGGGGCACCTTAAGTTTTCCAGTTATATTTGAGACAGCTTGATTAGGCGTGATCAAGAGTAATTGCAATTGGACACAAATTCTAATGTTATAGATCAACATCATTTGATAATGAATATAGTAAGTAAGAGATAAGGAAAGTATCATTTAACAATATTTAATGTTCCATTTTATGAAAGTACTGCTATATTTCATGGTCCTTATTCTTTAAATTAAATGGCTTTGGGTGAGTGAGTGAAATAATGGACATAATTTTGAATACAGCTCTGAAACTTGCCAAGTTGAAATCCTAGGCAGCATTAAATAGATGAGGAAAGAGAGCTCAGCAACAACATTGCAGCAACATCAAGAGACAGGTCACTAAACTTAATGAAAGTTTTAGTATCAATATGGAACACTGGCTGGGTTTTACAGAAGTCAGCGTAAGTACAGGGACCATTGTACTTAGTTATGCCCTTAGCAGAGTAAACATTATTTGAGCTCTGATCTCAACTCGGAAAATCAAGGTGAAGATGGAAGGGATAAATATAATCCAATTTTTGATCACAAAATCTATTTAAATTATTATTTATCTTTTACAAATAAGCATACAAGGACTTTTCTAACAAATTTGATCAGGTTAAAAGAAAATATACTTGAGTGTCACTTTTTTAAAATATATGCTTTCTTAGTCTCTTGTTGAAGGTTTTTTTTTTCTTTATTGAGAATGAAAAAGAAAAAAGGAAAGATCAGAAGTATTTGGTAGAAGAGCTAGATCACTAATAACTCTGGTTATACTAGCTGTAGGTCTAAAGTATAATGTGGAAACCAAAAAAAAAAAAATTAAAAAAAAATGCAAGGGAAATATCATTTGAGTACAACATTTTAAACAATTATTGCTGTACTTCAAATCAGTAACTTTTTATCCAATTAGAGAAATTTATTTATACCACATCAGCAAATAATATTAAAAATATCTTTGTCCATTAATTCTGTCACATATTGGTGTTGGCTGTTAATGAGAAGCCCCTATTTTTAATTTATTCATAAACTTTATATAATTTATACATACCATCCTCTACTTTTTGGTGTTTCAAGTGTAAATAAGAGTACTTGCTTACAAGAAAACTATTTACATACTGGAACCAGGTTAATAGAGCTGAAAATATCATGACCTGTAATAGGCTATAAGAGCATACAATGATTAATTAAGGTGCAAAAGTTTGGCAATTCTGTTGATCACGGCACTCAAACCAGCAAAGCAGCCAAACTACTCATCTAAGGCCAGCTCAGATGCCTCCACAGCCATGGCACAGTTAATACATCACCAGTACAATCTGCCTACAGATAACCAAATTTGACTGCATCATATAGAAAATAAATAAAGTTTACCTAGAAACTATAGGCAAATCAAGCCAATGCACAAAAACTGAGTAGAAAATGCTACCTAAATGAACAGAATGGCAAACTTGACTGTCAGCATTGCAAAGGCAATGTGCACTTTGCTTGATGTTACAGTTCAGGCAAACTTGTCTAAGCTTGATACAGCTGATTCTGTCTTTGGGCAAAATGATAAACTAGATAGTGCTTCAAATCTTTCCCAGCCTTCTTTTCTATGATACAGCCTATATATACTGTATGTCCAATTGCAGAATAATGACTGTCTTGTTATACTCCTTTGTCTTGAGGATAAGTAAATACAAAACAATAAATTGTAAACATTGTTATTGTCATTCAGAATATGTCTGCAAGCCATAGTTTTTATTTGGAGTGTAAAAACTGTTCACTTCTCTCAGGAATTAGCCAAGTTGTTCTTCCACTGAGCCACAAAAGTTTTTTATTTACAATAGTTCTTATAAGCATTTTTGCTGTAGATGAACTTGGTCTGATCTGCTGGCAAGTCAAGACTATCTCAACACAAATTCATATAGAAATTGCTGATATGTAGGACTCTCAGTGGAAGAGTTTCTGTAACCAGCTGCACTGATAATGTGAGTAGTAGAGTCTAATGCCTGATAGTGGTAAGAAGACAAGTCAAGTTTATATCACTCTCAAATACCAAATTGGTTATTCTGATGCCCCAGCAATTAGAAAGATTTCTGCCAAAGTAAATAAAATAAATGCAGGTTAAAAAAAAAAATCTTCTAAAAATTGTATTCTTTGGCAAATGACTGTAGAACAAAGCTGCTGATTGGAAATAACAAGAATGGGCTAGACTACCCCTCACATAAGGATGGAGATGAAAATATCAACGTTTGAGAGTTTAATGTGAGGAGTACAAAACAATCTAGACTCTTCTGCTTTTGCTATACCTGTCTTATGAAGATAGTACTGGAGATGTTTTACAGAAGACTGTAAGCCTAGGAAACAAGTTCTGGAATTCTTTTATGGAAAATTTGGCAGTAGAAGTTAACAGTGCTTATTGCTAAATTATCCTTACTGGCTGGGTTTATGTCCACAAAGTTCTTTCTATTCCATGCTGAAATGAAGGAAACAGTATCTCATAGACATTACTCCTGCCAACAACCTTGAGTAAACAGGATGATTTTTATTTTTTTTTTTAGACACCTTGCTCTTAAGATGCCTTGCGCATAAATAAATCATTACTTGAGGTTTGCTCATACTAAGATAGATCCCATTTGGGATCTGATGAAACATTAAAATGCTCCAGTATCACTGACTGGAGAGACGTCTACAATATCTTGAGGTGCAGGTTTTTGGTTTTTTCCATCCTTCTCTGACCTTGCTTTCTTTTCCCAAAATAAATTCTCCTTTGTGCTCCTGAACAACTTTCACAAGTGATTCATACTAAAATGTGTAAATAGTGGCTCAAAGTCTTCAGAAACCAAAACCCAATACCAAATGGAACCCTGCATTCAGACCCAATATCACATGCTCCTATAAATAGGCTGTGTGTGTGTGCACATATGAGTTCTTTACACAAGCCTGTCTGAAGGCTTTGACCGTTTCCATGTACGTGCTACTTTGGTTAGCGAAAACAATCAAGGCATACCTCGTATCTTCTTTTTGAAACCAGTAGCAAAGGTTTTTGATTTGTTTCTTTGAGTATTCTCTAACAGCTCAAGACCTAAATTTACCCTACATCTATTTTTTATTATTTGACCCAGTTATGTCACAATGAAGATCACCGGAGGACTAGTCAAAGACGATGATTTTTCTTCTTTAGTTGAGTAGACTTCCTGGAGTGTCTGACTGATGCCAGTATTCAAACAGGCAGAAGTACAATTCTAAATACTCTTTGATTCTTAGATGAGACCTTAACAATCTTGCAACTGCATTGAGGAGCATTTTAAAAAGTAGTAATATTTCCAATCATCTTAAATTGTCTGAGATGTAAGATGTGTCAATGTTTTCAAGCCTCCTTTTCTTGGTGTTCTACAGTTTAGTATTCTACATAGCTACAAGGAAGTCCCTAATTTTCTTCCAAATGATCAAATACTCCAGCAACGACAGATGAACACTGAAATCTCAAATTCAATGCAAACTTCTCAGATATATATCACTAATTTTCTCTTTTTCTACACACATGCAGTTTCTGATATTTAACATTATACTTTATCTTAGCAAATAACAGAAAAATTATAACCCAAATAAGCACAAAAACTTTCTACAACTAACTATGAACACCGAGTAGGTCAAGGTTGCAGTAATCTTAATATTCATTCTTTGACTTCTCTTTGACATCTTTCCCTCTTCAATAAAACTAGCTATGAGAGCCTTTTTCATTCCTTTCCCAGATTTTTTGTAAGATTTATAGGGCTGCCTATTATGCCTCTGAGAGTGCCTATAAACTGATTTCCCAAGCCACTATTTTTGTACTTATCTCACAAAAAAACCCATCTGCTGTTTTGCATATTAATGCTAAAAGAGAATGGCAAAAATAGGAGGAAAGAAAGAAGTTAAAATTAAAAAGCAGTTAATTAAGCATTTGATAAATATGCCTATTTATTTTGAGTAAATGAATGATCGTTATCAACTGAAAATAATCAGTACTGGCAGGCTTTTTGGTTGAATTTTCTTCTGTCAATTACACCAGGATGTTGAATTTAGATTTAAAATTTTCTTACTACCTCCCTAAACTAGTTCTGAGCTGAAAAGCAAGAAATGATGCACACAGTTTTGGAGACTAAGTTGTTTAAGTTGTAAGTTATCCATGAAAACATTTCTAGAAATTGTAGCAGTAGTACCTTGAACTCCAAGCCATGAGTTACTGATGCCTAAGAACATCAGGCAAAACAGATTTATGGTTCAGCATGATAAAAGTACCATTAACACTAAAAGCATAAGGCACGTTTTTGCTTCCCCCCTGCTCCCCCCACCCCCTCCTAAATATCCCACAGCATGCGTCATTTCTGATACTGATTCAACACAGACACAAAACTGCCTAACACAAAATCTTGAAAGACCTACTGCAATGAACAAGTTCACTAGTCATCCCCTCTAGCAACACAATGATACAATCAGTACTGACTTCTACCTAAAAGGGATAAATTAATCACTGCAATTTGATTCTGAATCCAAGTAGCTTATTTTTGTCTTTCCTCAGTTGACATGGGATATGGACCTATCAAACAAACTATATTTAGCCATCACTAGGTTTTGATCTCTTTTCAATTATTTGAAATGTCTTTACTTCTAGAAAAGAAAAAAAGATTCAGATTTGGTTATTTATAGAAAAGTTATACTTCCTGTATTTTGTTTTGCCAAAAATTTTAGAAATATACTTAATAACTGCAGGGTACCAAAGGTGTGGGTAACCTGTTAAATGCTTTCAAAACATCGATTTTGTTACCAAAGAAAATGTTCCGGCTCCTAGATTCTCTTCCTCTTATTTCCACACTTTGAATGCTTCCAGGAAATGACACAGATTCTCTTTGGTCTCTTGCTTTTCTTCCCAAGAGGCTCATAGTCACTTGGGCAGAGATTACAATGTAAGAGGTCACAATTGCCTAAAAAAGAAGCCTGTCTCTCTGGCAACTTTCCAGGTCTCCAGGATCTGTAGCTGTTTTCCATAGAGGACTTACTGAGCAGTAATCAAAGCTTTTCAGGCTATGTGTTCCACATCCAAACTTTGGACTTGCACACTATAAGCACACCGAGGCAAAAGACCGTACAGCCTCCACACTGTCTGGAGAGCTGTATGTGGAAGATGCACAGGTGCCTAGGTCAGAGCGCACTTCTGTCTTCAGTTCTCCTCTGCCAACCCAAAGATAAAGACTAGTAAGAACGAGACAAGTCTTTCAGATCAGTACCTTTGACCTAAACATGGAACCTGCATTCAGTACTGAGAGACACAGTGGTCCAACATGCCAGCTCTTCCAAATCTTTGTAAGTTGAGGGTAGTCCCTTGCAGAACAGGAGGTTTCAGGATGCTGTCAGTTACAGTCTGCAGCTCCCAGGTTCTGAGGTTCTCCAGTTCAGTCCTTGGCTGACTGATAGGCCATGTACTATTTATTTATATCGCAAGATATATACTTGCCAACACTATTTATATACATAATGAAAGAAAATTCTTTGCTTCAACAGGTTTTCATTTTTGTTGGAAGCTGTGGCAACATGGCCTTGAGAAAGACATGTCTCTACTCTGCATTCTTCAGTCACCTACAGTGCAGTATTGGGATGTCCATGACAGTCCCGTCAGAGACCATGTTCCTCCCAGATCCAGTATATTATGTCAACTTTAAATCATTGCCTTGCAAAAATGCAGATTTTGGTCTCCTTGTATCTAAAGGTGGCCTTGCAAAGGCAAGCAAGCAAGGCAAATATGGCTGTCCTCTTGCCTAAGAACAACTGGCTGAAGCCACCTGAAAGCTCCAGGTTTGAAGTCATTTGAGAAAGAGAGACCTGTCTCTCACAAGACTTGTAAGGATTCCTGTGGTACTCAAACAGAAACATTAATAGGACTTTCTGCCTATAACCACAGCTCTGCCATTTTGAACCTTCCTCCAGGTTTTCTGTTTTGGTTCACTGGCTTCCTGGAAACAGTGGGCTTTCCACTGAGCTTTCCACACACCCTCTACAAGACTAAGAGAGCAGGATCAAATAATCTTTTTTTTTTTTTTTTTTTTTTTTTTCCTTTTTAACACAGGACTTCTGTGAAGACACTAACTATATAATTGCTGCTCCCCTAACCTTAAGCCTAAGCAGGGTTACTCGATTGTAGGGCTATACTGATACTTTCCTTCTACACGTTCTGCCCCACATTTTGTTACTCCAAGTCTGCTAGAGTAGTCATGTAAGTCTAGAATTGGAACAGGATGTTACAATGTGCTGTTGCTGAGAGCTAATCTTAAGCATTTTCAGTAGCAATATAGAAATAAATGCTAATCCCTGATGACTTTACACAGTTGCAGCCACTTTCAAACACGGAAGAATTTTAAGCAAAATAGTAGGAAAATATAAGCAACACCCTTTCTTAGAACTTCAGGCATCATGGGCTAGAATGCTTAGTCTGAGCTTCATTCCACTAGAATTAGCTCAGCTACTCCTCTAATGAAACCATGATTTATTTATTTTGACTCAAATAAGGAGATTTAATAACTGGGTGACAGAGGGCACAGGATGAAGAGACAGAAATGCTGCAAATGCTGCTACGGGCAAGTGACTGCTACGTGAAATGTATCGACACCCTGCGCTGTGGAAGACAGGAAGTGAAAAGCCCTTCAAAACCTTCCTCTGCTGATCTGAACATTAGCCCCAAGCTCGACACCCACTTTAAAGTTGAGTTCATGAGGAAGACAGAGCTGCCTCACTCCCACTAGTCCTTCAGACTGCAAGTATATTCCAAAAACTATCTAATCCCCAATGGCTAATTTATCCCACCTCAAAGAAATTCGGAGAAAAAAAGAATAAACAGAATACAGCTGACAAATTTATGCATCAGGGAGAAGTTGTTTCATGACATCTAAAGGACATAATTTGATTATAATAACATTAAAGCAGAATTGTTCCTATTAGTCAGAGGAAAAGACTCTTTTAAAATGGAGGGAAAAGAGTAACTGCTAAATTAACAGATTCCAAGATGGAAGCAAACAGTTTATATTTGATTTGCTCTGAATCTGAATTAAAGGCCCAGACCAGTTCTATGTTCACTGTGTTTTGTATCAGCTGTTCAAACACTTATTTACAATAAACTGCATTTTACAAGGTGAACTCACCTACTATCAACTGCTGGTTGTTAGGTAATATCACTCCATTTTCAGACCTGCTGACAGCGTAATATCTTCAGCAGTCATGTGCCTCTTAATTTTCTCTTCAGCAAGTTCATAAGCTGAGTTCCTTAAGCCTGGTTTAAATCTCAGTTTAAATCTCTTAAGATTGGTTTAAAGCCAGTCCTCCAAAACACATTTGTGGCTCTCCCACAATCCATGAATAGAATTTCAAAATCTTTCCTGAACAAAAGGCAGAATATCCTAAAGAAATCTCATCAGTGCAACATGTCCCAACTCATACCACACTCACGTCCCTGCTTCTGCTCACTGCTCCCCATTCTAGTTGTCACAGGACCAAGCTGGGCTTCTTTGCAGGACCGCTCACTCTGAGGTGGTTTTGGCTTTTAACTCTTTCATTCTTGTTTCATTTGAAAATGAACCTTCTTATCCTATATTTTCAAGTCCCAATTGCTGTACCATGCATTTGACTATATTTGAATATGTTGTTTTCAACTCAAATTTTTAAACAAGACTACCCAGCTTGCCCTGAAAGAGCAACCGTGTAAACCTTGTTCTTTTTTCATGTCCTCTGCAAACTTCGCTACCAAAAACCTTACAGTATCATTTGCATAACTGACAAGAGTACTAATTACACCAAATTAAAAAAAAAATATTCATAGAGGATCCTTCCTAGAAATAATACCACTCAGTTACATTTCCCCATTAGTAATGTTTTAAAATCTATTAGCCAAGGTTGTCCCCCACCTAATATATGTGTTTAGTGAACGTGTGATATTTAGTTCCTTTAAAAAAAAACCAAAACCAACCAACAACTATGCATCTACATTTGCCTTTTAAAATAGATCTATGGTCTTTTCAAAAAAAGGAGTAACTTGACAAGATTTATCTTTGTCCTGGTTACCATGATTACCACTTTAGCCTCTAAATTTTTGTTGCTCAGGTCTAAAAATCTTCACTATTTTACTTGGAATTGACATCCATGTAACTAATCAATAGTTCTTCAAAATGTCATTTCTAGTGTTTATAGATTTGGAGTAAGATTGGCAGTCCTCCAGTGTTCTGAATGTCACATTCTCTGAGGCTTGCTCTTAGTTGTGCTAATAATAATAAGGAATATTACTATTGTTCATCAAGTCTTCACTGGTTAATCTCATATATTTCAATTTTTGATATACAGTAATAAAATGGAGTCCATGGCTGATATGTCAACACACAGCATTCAGAATACCAAAGATAAAAGTACGTATTGTTTCTCTCCTTTTCTTCTTATTCGTGCTAATGATGCGTTGCTTATCCTTTGTTCTGCTATTTCAGTAAAATGCAATCTACCCTTCACTCACAAGGATTACTGTTAGTGCTGTTGAATACTGAGTGTGTATTCACATGTTTACCTGTGGACCCTACTGAAAATTCTTACAAAATACTTTGAGGGTCTGAAACCTTCTTTTAATATAATTTGAGCACATATCTTTATAGAGAAAAAACTTTTTGGGGTCACATTACTGCCTGTACTCACTGCATGCCACCCCATTAGGAATCGTATAACTGCCTTAAGTGATATGTGGTAGTTTCTTAAGATGACAATAGGAGGAAAGTATTTTCTGTACATTTAGCAATATTTTAACTGAGATTTGAAATGGGAAATAAGGAGCAGCAACAAGCCTGTGTAAGTCATAACATGGTTAAGACATGACTCTTGATAACTTGGAGTTAAATGATTCCCTGCCCTCCCAGTTGTACTTGTGTTGCTATTTTGTTAACAGTTCAATTTTAAAAATTTGCATTACAAATAATTTTTTAACAGAAGAGTTCTTTTCTGATCCTTCTGCGTGAAGAAAATATACAAAGGTATTGTCCTGGATGTATTACAAATGCTGGGATACTAAATGTTTTGGACAATGCCACCATAAGATATAGATGGTGAAGTTCGTCAGTGCAACTGAATTATAACTGAAGCACTTTTTGGTGCATTCCAGGAGTTGCAGAAGAGCAGCAAGTTGGTTTTCTTTTAATTCCCTCACATCCAACACACAACCAACAGAACAAAAATGCCAAAAAAATGTTGGTAAAACTACTCACAGCAGCCTAACAGGCAGTCTTCTTTCCTAATTGGCATCTCACTACAAAGCACAGTACCTGTAACAATTTAGAATGCGTAAGTAATGTTCACCTTGATTCAAACGCCTCTCTGCCTTGCTTTGCATACTTTGTATTCAACAGGAGCCTGAAGTCTCAGAATCATCAGTTTCTTTGGCTAGGAATAGCCACTAGAACGCATTAAGCTTGTGGAACTTTTCCAAGATTCCTTCAGCATACTCCCGCAATAGCTTCCTCCTGTTCCCAAATATCTTTGCAGTCTATCTGATATAAATATATAATTATTAGAGAAAGAGGATTCACACGGTCTCTGGATGAATGGTGAATAACAGACAACAATGCAGGGTTTTGTGGCACTGAGAATTCATCATCTATACGGGTTGGGATTTCTTGCCTGCAGAGACAAGGAGCTCTGCATAGCTATTGTGTGCCAAGAGCTATTGATACGAAATTTTTTATTGAACAGAAACAGGAGGGAGTTGAAATAATTATAGATGTATAATGCATCAATCTCCCAAAGGATCTTAAGCTTGTAATAATAACTAGAAAAATAACTACCAAAGATGATTTAGATAATTTTCCACCAAAATCCTGCAAGCAAAGTGCAGAACAAATTATTAAATTTGTGCAAGAAAACAAAATAACAATCTTTAGAAAGATAATAAATCCTTTAGTCTAAACCATTATTTGGCCTACTGAAACACTTACCAGTGGGGAAAAAATATATTCCTCAAGTAAACATTTTTTTTGAAAACCAGAATAAATAGCTGAATAAAATGTAATATATAATACAGTAGAAAATTCTAACATTTGAACCTTAGTGTTGTATTGGCTTTGGTAAATTAAAATTCCTGAGTTTATTATAAAAAAACACCATTGCATAAAACTATGTATGACTCTTCCTATATGGGTGTGGCTCAGCTGTCCTCTGTGCTTTGAAGGTTTTGCTGTTGAAGTGTTAACTGCTCCTTGAGGTATTCCTAGCGTTTACCTGGGTGAAGCTGCCTACTGCTACTGCTGCATTTAGCTTTCTGGATTGCACTTGCAGGCTGAAGTCTGAAGCCATTACAAGCATGATTTTTATATTATTATATTTCCTACAATTTGGCAGAAAAGAGCACAATGTTTTTCAGTAATGAAAGAAGAAAGTAAATTAAATATGCTTACTTGCTTACATTAACAATTATTTTAACCAGTATAGCTGGGCACCTACTGTTTGGGAGCAGACATTCCAAATTGAGCAAATTATTCCTTTTTTTTACAAAGCGTTATCAAATAATAAGCTTTTGCAAAACCTTCCCCGTCCACCCCCCTTGTGACAGGTCACAGCATCTAGATAGGTATTTCTCTTGCTCTGTGCTTAGATGTTACAGTTCAGGATTACAAAGCCTGATTTCCCTGCAGATGTTATATTATAGGAACACAAGGACTGAGGAAGCGTTACTATGACCTTACCTCTTGATGCTTCCTTTCCTGTACCCAAATGATGTGGAGGTAAAACCTGTAAGTCATATCCAGACAACACAGCATAGGAGATATGCTGGGAATGGGAACTCTTTTGATCATGAGAATTAAGAATGGATCAGAAACAGAAATGTTGTGCAGCTGCAACAAAGGCATATGTGTGTGCTTCTGTATAGCACAATCTCTAGAGGAATGAATATATAGATGCTGTGTTATTTACCATAATAACCTCTTCAGCTCTTAAACATGCCTAGTATCTGTATTTCTATTTTCAAGAAGATTGAAGCGTTATATATTGCAGTAATTTGAAAATCAAAGCAAAGGAAGTTTTAGAAGATCTTAGCCTATTTTTATTAAAAATCTCAGTCAGCAAATATAAAGTAATTGGGCTGATGGACCATCATGCCCAAAGTTGTTTTTTCTAACTATTTTGATGTATAAATATCAGTGGTATTTAAAAAAATATTTGCATGTTGGAATGAATCCTAGCCCTGGTTTTACAAATTAACACCTTTTAAAGAATCCAAACCTTTTTCCAGCACTCTGTAGATGTTGATTGCCCTTCAGTGCTCTGTCTAAATGGTTACAACTAAAGTAAGATTCATTCCCCTCACTTCCCATTTTTGGTGCTTAAATAGTATCCAGAATGCTTATTTTTAAAATTGACTACACAGTCAAGAGCTTCAAACATGGAGAATACTTTCAATTATCTCTGTTTCTGTCATTACATTGAAGTTGTCTTTAGTATTCAGTATCTAAGCTAGTTTTGCTTAAATTTTTTGTGTCTGAAATATTGATCCTAGACCTATTATTTTCTTCTGTGGCCTATTCTAATGCACTTTCAGAGTTCAATTGGGGTTTTTTCTTCAGCTGATCATGTCCCATTAGCCACATTTTGAAAGAAGTTATACTTCGATCATCTCGATATTCCTTCTGGCCTATTCGTTAAAACAAATATGAATTTGTCAAGATCCCTTTGGACCATATTTATTGCAAAGTGTATGTTGATGCTTGTGATGCTTTTAGATTATTTAGGATAGATTATTGATATATAAACTTGAATATCTCTCTGTAAAAGGGTCTGAATGTTACAGAAAGAATTGTAATGTCAGTGATGAGTATCTGGTATCCCGAACTGAAAAGTGAAATCACAGTAAGCTGTATGTCAATTTTTCTGAACTGTGCTTACCCAGTTCCAGCTAAGACTGGCATCTGTAGGAATCTTCCATTTAGGAATTTGATGAGTGGATGGTGACTAGGCAGCTCAGACTCAACAGAAAGAATAAGGTACTACAGGGAAAAGATTTAGAACAGAATACACGGAGTATCTGCGTGGCTAAAACTTATCTGAAGATGCCCTAAGTTCCTATATACTGAACAGGAGGAAGCTGAGCAGCTCCAAATGCTCACCACCACCCCTCTTAGAAGTCAGTCCCCTGTTTTTGCTGCCAGCACCCCCATAGTCCTGACAAGCTCCAGGCACTGGCTCACCAGGTTAATTGCAGTGGCACCTGTAGGCAGCCAAGCCAGGAGTCTTTGACTCATTTGTTCTGACCTGACACCTCAACTTCTGCCCAGTTAGGAGTCCCCAGACTGACCACTTCCCATTCCCTGCCCGCCCCACCCCCCCTCCATATTTTTTCCCCTCATTATAATCTCCTGTCCAACTAAAACAACTGACTCATTCATAGACCAGCCTACTACAAGTAAAACATATAGGATTCAGAAACTATTGCAGAGATGCTTTGTGTTTGTCAAGATTGGATCACATTTTTTTCTTCTAGCTCTACTTTTTTCAGAATATTTTTATTTTCCTCCTTCTCTGCATGCTTCAGGTCACCCACTTCCTCTTCCCTGCTTTTTTCTGCCATTTTATCCTTTGTTTTTAGTTACAAAATTCCCCCTCATCTACCCACATCTTTACATTTAGCACTTTGTTACTAGTTATGAAGCCTTCCAAAAACTGCTAAGTATAGTTGGGATTTTGGAAGGAGTGGGATAGAGCACGTATAACTGTGGACATAAAACCCCTCAAATCTGCCATGTACTAATTCTTCCCTGAAAGGAAAACACATACAAATAAAATCATACACATTCCATTTATAATATGCAGGGTAGCATACATTTTTCTTTCTTCAAAAGAATGCCACCTTTGCTCAACCTATTAATTCCCCTTTTATTGCCACCCAGCAAAACCATAAAACTTTCTGCCTTATGGAGAAGGGAACAGACCAGTCAGAGGCCCTGCCAATATTATACCTCTCTTGCTATTCAGTATACATCAGCTCCAGCTTGTCTTCCCATCCAGAGATTCATTCTTTCTTCTGCTTAGGATATTAACATGAAATTTTCTATCTTTCAAAAACGATTTGAAACCTCAAATAAAAAATAAGAGCAGTTGGGACCAATTGTTCAGAACAGTAAAATCTGCCACACTGCATATAGCCAAGTGTGCTCTGACAGATCCTTCACTCTGAACCGGGTAATGTGCAAGTCAGTAAAGAAGTGTTACATAACGGGCGCTGAAGCCTGTATCATCTGAGTTTCAGAGAATGTGAACAAACTACAAAAAAAGCTGTATTTGCTGTATAGCAAAAGAATGAGTTGGTTCTGCTTATCTTGTAAAGTAAGCTCCTCCAGGCAGGGACTCTATCTTTGTACTTTTCACAATATCAAGTGTGCTGCAAGCATTTAACAATTAATAATGAATAGTAAGTAAATGCAAAGCTTTTCAGAGATGCCAGTCTGAGAGCTCTGGAGAATTCTCCTGTCTATACAGAGAACAGGCAGAGCAGCAATGCAGACTTGTTTATACTGCCCTGCAATGGCTAATGCATTTCACATAGCTGCTGAATGACTGTCAAATGGTAACTGCTCACAATCACTAAAATCCTAGAAAGACTTAGACTGCTGGATTCATAGTCTAAAGCTGCAATTGGGAGCTGTATCTCATTATCATTCACCAGAATGAAGTAGCATCCTTTATTTTTAATTGGAATAACACTACACCAGTAAATAAAAGTTTTGTTAAGTACACCAAAAATATCGCAAGTAGGTAATAAGTGAGTTAAAAGTAACTTGTTTGCATTTTAGCCCTAGAATTTTTATTTGGCATGTCTTGTCACTTTCTGAAATGCTGAGCAGCATAGGCGTAGTATAACTGGCACTAGGTAGAATTCTTAGGTAATATCTAATCACCCTCTTTTTTCTAAATTTTCATTCTAATTTACTGCTATGAAGAGCTTTTTAAAGAAAACCTGAACAAAGTAGAATACTTCATTCAGTGTTGTACTTACCAGTAATTATTTGGAAGGCAGAATCAGGAGACCAGAGGAACTTCATTATGCTGTGCAGAATTGGAGAAAAAAAAAAAAAAAAAAAAAAAAAAAGAAAGATTTAATCTGAAATTATTTTCCTGTGTCTACGTCATTCCACAGAACAACAGGTTCACCTTTGCATCAGTTGCTTTGTAACTAGTACAACTGCAGCAAAAAAGCTTATCTCTGTTACAGACACCAACATCAAAACACTGACTTTCTCATCAACCACATAATGGAAAAAATGGGAGTAGGGGGTTAGCATTCTATAAAGGTGCTCATCTGTCTGCACTGAGCCTAGGACAGGGCTGGTGTTGAGGCAGGGTTAATAACATCAGTCTGACTGAAACGAACTCCTGCAGACCCGCTCCCACACGTCTGTGTACTCTGAGTGTAAAGGGTTGAGGCACAGAATGGCATCTAGGTCTAACTATATCACCAAATGTTGAAGGCACTTGGCTTGCCTAGACACTGGCTTTTAGGAAAAGATGTTGCACTGCGTGCTACCCCACCACCCCATAGCTATCACTTCTAGAAAACAACCCTTTTTTATAACACAGAAGTCTTTGATTCAGGCTCCCTGGACTTGGCATGCCTCCCTCCCCGTATGGCAGGTAGAAATTAACTCCTTTACAGTTGATTTGCTATACTGGTTTTTAATTGACAATAAAATAACGCTTAAAGTAATGTCTGTCTGCTTTGTTTACAGGCTGATAACTTGACACTTTGCTCACTAATCATGTAGCAACCATAGCAGTGAATGACTTCACCCACTACACCAGCCATCAGCCTGCGGGGTTTTTTCTGCCATTCTTGGCTATTACTCAAGTTACCATGCGCTAGCATTTCATCTGATGGCACATGTAATCAAGTCCTCTAATTCTGCCCTGAAAAAAATCATCAAAATGCAATTATTAGGCACATGTCTACCATTCACCTTGAAATAATAAATTCACAGGCACTATTCTGGCTTAATTGTGCTCCCCTTAACTTTCAAAAATATTGTGACTAAATATTAGCTTTTTTTGGTTTTAATATTGAAGTTCATTATCTGATCTATTTACATTCCGCACTTGGAACTAAACCCACAAAAGCTGGAGTCACTACTAATCTCTGTTCCTGAAAAGGTAGCCAATAGCACTAGCAGGTTTTTTATTATTTCTTACAATAACATAGACACTTTCCTGAATCTGTATAGTGAAGACGACACTGTTTTAGCCAGTTCATACCTCTGGGACTTCATAGTATTAATTTATGCTCATAACCCTCTAAGGAACCAGGAGTTTATTGAATTTCTCAATATTCTCTTCAAAGGCATCAGCAAAATCATTGGATTTCTGAAAACACAAACTGCAAAATGCTGCTGTCCTAACAACACCTGCAAACTGCTGCAGAGCATGCTGGCTGCCTGCTTCAGGAATTTAGCCACCTGCTCAGCAGGCATGCTGCAGAATTAATCCAGTCTCTCTCTATTTCCCGCCCCCCCCCAAATCTTAGTACATTTACTGAGCCTGGCATCCAAGTGACTTACTGTTTTCTATTTTATTACTGTTAATGGATAGACAAGTAAGATCTAATTTTAAAACTTTCAGTCTAATTTTTTTCCATACATAGGAATCTTGGCAGAGAGCCCCAAGATGAGAGAGTATGAGTCTATCAATTCATAGGGGAGTACTGCTTTGATTAAATCATTTAAAGCTAAGAAAAGATATTTTTATTTTCTTATTAGTTTAAAAGACATATGTAATTACTAGATATATGTATAAATTGGTTAATCAATTATTTTCAGATGCATGACTTCGATACTCATATCAGAAATGATGGCTATTCAAAGAAGCGCATTTATGCATATTCTGTATCAAAATATTTATTGCTCAAAAAGCTGACTTGAATTCAATGACTGATAAGGACTTTGAGGGAGGGAGAATTTCTCACAGTTGCTTGCAAATATGAGATAATTGTATCAGGTTGATTTAAAAAATCACCATCTGGGAATCCTTGCATTCAGCTTAGGTACAATCTGCTTCTTGATGGCATGACCCAGGTGGGTAGGTTGAGGCAGCCAAAAGTGATAAAAAGCCATTTGAGGTGGGATAGCAAGAAAAACAACTTATGGGATATTACGTCTTAATATTATTATCTGTCCTGTTAGACATTAAGTTATTAAAAAAATGCAAATCCTTAATTTTTACTCTAAATACCTCAAGAACAATTAGCATTGAAATCAATCAATAAATAAATAATAAAAAAAATCACCTGCATCATAATAAATGAGTACACAGCCTATTTTATAAAAAGTCATGGAGATGTTTTGCTTCACAGGATTTCTGGAATTCAAAGACTTAACTTAAATTGAATAAAAACTCTTTAAAAAAATATATCTCTTCTGATCCCTGGAAAACATGGCTATGGCAAAGATAGTTATGCATGATGCGCTTCCAAGTTATGCAAATCCTGAAGAAGAAATCATATTAATCCTCAGATTCTATGCATTCTTCACTAATTATTTCTTATGCATGCACAAAAGCCAGAAAGAAACCCAACCCAACACTTTTTTTTTAAACTGGAAACAGTGTTTTTTGGAAACTGGAATAACCAGAACAAGCATATCTTAAGAGGTGGCACTACATATAATTTATGGACTGTATTGTAGTCATACTTTTGTCTAATTATTTGTGGCAAGATTGGATAAGGGCTATAAATCCCTCCCAAGAAGGGCTATAAATAATCCAGGTTTAAAAACCATCACTCAGAGGTAACTGAAGTTGATTGGCTACACATCTTTTATTTCTCTTGTGGATAGACAAAATTACTGGCTGATAAATCAGTAGCTACACATGCAGTAGTCTGATTTGGAGGTGACAAATATAGGGACTACTGTGACTAAGATGCTTAAAGAACAAGCAAGCAGTTTTCTCGCTAGACAAAACTTTGAAGAAAAGAATTCCTGTACTGAAAGTACAATGATTGAAAGACACAATTAAGAAATTTTACATCACATATTTTAGGCTATAAAACTAGTCGCAGCAGAACACATGGAAAATAAAGCTATGTAAGCAAAAGCTACTCCTGAGTATATTTTAATTACTGTGATTAAACTTAGAGAAGCTGTAACAGTTGTCATGAAGGGACGTATTTGTACTGCTGACATAGCTTACAGCAATACACTACCAGAAAACAGTGTTTTTTAAAATTATATTAACAGAACATGAATTAAATAATAAACTGAAACTTGAAATATTAGCTGTCCACACATTGTTCATTAGTCATAAAGCATGAAAGTTCCAATATAATGCTGTTCAGTTTCCAAGTTTCCATAAATATGTTCTTGATTTTTTTTTGGGGGGGGGGTTTGTTGGTTTTTCTGCTTTGTTTTAGGTTTTGGGGTCACATGTTATGTCCTGTCCCACACCACCCCCACCACCCCCACCCTTGTTTTGTTTTTTGTTTTTTTTTTTAAATAAGCGTCAGTTTGTAACTTAGAAATTATGGTAGAGATAAATAATTCAGAAAAATATAAAATCATAATATTAGTCTATGTTTAATCTACAAGTCAGCAAGCATTTGCATAGAGGCAAAGATGGCATGGGGTTGGATTTTGAGTAGTGTGCAGCAGTCATGGAATCAGGGAATCACAGGATCATCAGAGGATGGTGAGGCAGGTTAACCAGTGATACCCAACTTCTGGCCTCTGATGAGCTGTGGGCTCAGCGGGAGCTGCTGCTTCACATCTTGCCAAAATCCTGATGATTAACAACCCCTCGCTGCTTTAAGAGGCAGCACCTTCTGGAGCCCATTGACTTTCTTCTAGTGGATTTAAATGCAACTGGGTACCATTTTAAATAAAAATTTAAATAAAAAAGCTCAACATAAATTAATTACATTTTGAGAATTTTGATGAATATTATCTTTGTTGATATGAAAAATATCTATTTTGGTAAAATGAATTTAATACACAAAGTGAAGTTCAGTGGAGATAAAAATGGAAATTTCATCCGTATTACAGAAGTGCAACATTACTAATTTTAGTTAACATTTTTTGTTTTTAAGAACAGATTATGTCAGAGGTATAGACTATCGTAAACTGGACATGCACAGTTTTGAGTCTGACCTACATTGCCATTTTGACTAGGCTACCATGGGGTGTAAATCCTGATTTTTAATTCTCTTAATACAGATACTTTCCTGTTTCCTTTGTAATTTTATTTCTCCTCTAGGAGGGAAGGAAAACATCAAGGTTTCAACTTGAGGAACCACCAAGAGATAACCAAAGCCATAGTTTCACAAATTCCAAATAAGTACCCAAGGGCATTGCTTGCTACTGTCCATCTCCTTTTTGTCTTACCACAAGTATTTGTATGGCCATATAGTGAATTGAAGAGTGAAATTATCTAGCTTAAACTTTTTTTTTAACTGAGTTTTTAGTTCTCCAATCTAGTCTGCTGTAGGGCAACACAAATGGTGTGCTAACCTACGTAAAAGGGAAGGGCAGGGCTTCTTCTTTCACTTATGTTGCCAGCTTATGGTAGTTAAATATGTTTGTGAAACTATGGCCTGATTTAGACCTATTTGACAATTAGTAAGTATGAGACACTTTCAAAGGTGTCAGCTGTTGAAGCGTTACTGAAACAAAAATCACAGTGAGTCACCAACACCAGATCTTACTCACCAAAGAGCTCTCAAGAATTTTAAGGAGGGAAAGAGAAAGCCACAGATAAATGAAATACAATTGTAATTTCTTTTAAGTGGATGTATGATACCCAGCTTGATAAAAGTTATGGCTGTCCGCATTGCTTATACTATATTCACACTGAATCAGGAGATTCAAGATAAATGCATTACATTTCAGGGAAGGAAACTGGAATACTGGAAAATAATTCGATGTAAGTCTATAAAGCAAGAGAATAATTTTGCATTGATAATACGCAAAGAATGATGTTTTCTTCCTAAATCAATCAACTTCAGGAAAATTCACTTATTTGGTAAGATTTGATCCTAACTTCTGTGTTCCATTCTCTGTCTAGCAGCTGTGTTAACAAGTCCCTTATATAAGCCCTGGACACTAGAAGTACCTACCAGCACTGTAACAAATTCAAACCCACCTTGACAAGGCTTTCCCAGAATGCCTTCAAGCGTGTTGGGAAGGAACTCCTAAATTGACAGTGTATCCCAACAGAATTCCCAGCTGATTAGAATATTCTTCAGTTATATTGGAATATAAATGTCCCCATGTTTTTAATCGGCTTTGAAAGGCCAGAACAATTCCAGAGTTTCTAAAAGTATTAGGAAGACAGTGCTGATAAAACCAGTGAGGTGACCCAACTCCTCTGCTAGCTAAGAACAACTAAGATTAAGAAAGGGTAGTGATATGGAATGCTAACTGAAATACACTGCACTATCTGTGACAATAATAATTAATCATGATGTGTCAGTTTAATTGGCAGTAATAGACAAGATTATTTTAGACAAATTTGCAGTAAACCCCTCAATACATAAATTGATCAGATGCAGCCAGAAATTCCTAAGCATGCATGTTTATAAATACAAAGAGAGCTGTGAAATTGCTTAATACCCCTTATCCTAAAGAATCCCATCACTGAAATCAAGTTGAAAACTTCCTATTTTCAGTGGACGATATTACATCATTTTTCTTAATGCTAAATTAAACAGTGGATTGCCTATAATACCAATCATAAACCAGATCAGCTAATTCAGTCTGTGACAGTCTGGAACAGAAGTTACTGACCTGCTTCATTGTTCCTTCCCTTTGCCTTTATCCCTTCTCTGTCCACCTCGTGGTTGACCTTTCTGAACTGCGTTGCTTCTCTTCCTTTCCATCTCTTCCCTTATTTCCCTCACTTCACACCCTGGTAAACTGTAAAGGGTAGAAAACCGTGATGGAGAAACCCAACCTCATCCACAACAGCTTGCCAGTTCTGCACTTGCGGTTTCCACCACAGGCTGCAATATGGACTCGTTAACTGTGGTGCTTTCACAAACAGACGCATTGAAGGATTAAGATGCTGTGCTGTTTGTAGTGTGCTACAAGACAGAATTTTCTACCTGCTCAGTAACTACCATGAGTTATCCAGTGCACCTGCAGCGAACGTGCTGGAAAGAATCAGCAATAGACCGGTCGGTCTCTCACCCAGGGAGTCAGCTGGCTAGATCAGCTTAGTAATACATTTGGTAGCTTTTTGGCTTTAAAGGTGCCAGGTTTCTCACCACCAGAACGGCCAGCTGCCAGTGATCTCCAAGGAAGGTTTTCCAGACCAGTTTCTCAGCCGCACGCAAGACTAGAAATTTAGGTTAGGCTCCGACAGATTCTACTCTTCAATTTTTTTAAAGATACTTCGAGCTGTAGAGATTAGCAAGATTTAGAAAAGTCATTAGACACCATGAGAAAACATCTAGTGTTAGAGTTCATCGCTGAAACTGCCCTGACATTTAACTATACTCTTGAAACTGTTAAGAAAATGCAGTCAGACCTAAAGAAACTCTCACAAGGTTATGAATAAACCCCCTACTTTCCAAAACTCCTTATCACTTTCATCAGAAAGGACTTGTTTTAAAAGGATAAAACCAATTTACCTATATGATAAGAGTAAGTACAAGCAGGAAGTTGGTTATTGGTCTATAAGTATGAACAATTATCTGTTTCTGCTTACAGATAAACAGAGTATTTCAAGGTAGTATTTTTGTTATGTTTCATAGTGTTTTAAAATCACTTCTAGAGTGTCTTCTATCCCCATGAGGAAGGGCTGAGTACTGTGCATCTGCTTTTTGAGGAATACATATGCAAAACCATAGTTTTATGTGGAATACAATTATCTACAAACCCTAAAAGACTTAAACTTTCTTTAATTTATTTTTCTAAATAACAATGCCTCTTTCTTCCTCTCTAACATTTATTCTAACTGCTGCTGAAGTCTATTTGCTAATGAGGTTACCTACCACCATTTGCTGGTGCTTTCATATGTGAAATAACTGCTACAGCTGATCCAATTACTCTTCAGCTACATTGAACCATCTGCTGCAATAAATTGATTTCTGGTCTTCCTGTTTGAAAGGCAACTCTTCTCTCTTCCAGACTGGGAATAGAGCAGGAAGGAGAAGGAAAGGAGACAGAGACTGCATTATACTCTACTAAAGCTGTGTTAAAGTCAGAAGGGAAAAGAACCTATGTCTAGAAGAACAACTGTAGGCTCTTAGATATGGCATTAAAGGCAAATGTATTGACCCCTTCCTAGCAAATGGGTGCTATGTGTATTTTTAAACTGTTAAAAAAATTTTCAACTTAGGCATGCATCTATTCAGTAATTCATTACCTGTGGAGAGGAGTAGTATCAAGGAAGATAGAGAACCTACATTAAATAATTTAATCTATTGTGTGGTTCAATTACAGTTGGCCTTCTAATATATCTTTTCACTGGACTTGATATCCTAAAACAAAACCTGGGGACTAAGAAAGAATTTGAGCACCTGATAAGTGATTTGAGATGCAGCATGCTGTGGTACACCAACTCCCACTTTCTCCAAAAACAGACTACTCATTAAGCATTTGAACAAAAAGTGCTATACTTGTTTGAACTCCTTGTTCAACCAAAGGGACATGCATTTCAAATGCATCTCACCTACACAAACAGAAATTTAAAGCAGAAGTCTATGAGAAAATTCATATTGAGAGTGACACCCTTTAGACTGGATTCTTACACAGGACCCTGAAGACTGCTTTTGGGTTTTGCTTTTGGGTGTTAAAATACTTTAAAATATTTCCTTTACTAGCATTTTGAATCTTACACTGCCTATGCACAGCTGATGCCCTTGCCTTTATAGGTGAAGTACTTCCATAAAAGTGAGAATGAATTTCTGAATTCCTAACTTTTAAACTTTGTTACATAAGTATACCTGAACCTCATGAGAAGTTTTAATATTAGTTTTGTTCAAGCATCTCCATTTCTCCTGGAATTTAGAGGTCGTTGTCCTCTAAAAATTTCTACTACTCTGAGATAAGGGAGAGAAATAACATGTCAACAGATTGTATTTTAACGTTTCCCCAGTTTTTACTTTTTTAGGGAGAAAAAAAAAAAAAGTTTTCACATATTCTTCCTCTACATTTGTTATGAAGGTACAGGCATCAGGTCCTCAAAAACATCTCAGTATAGTTACTATTTTGAGCTCCCTAACTAACCTTATCTTAGACCTGGCTTCCCGGGCTTCAGGGAGATCTTTTTTAAACATTCAGACGTTTCCAGTACATATGTACAACAGTAAAAGATAAAAGTCAGGAAACTAAGCAAGACAGCAGGACAGGCTGTATACATAATCCAGTATCTAACTGATGTGATGACAACACACAGATTGTCTTAGTCTTGACCATCACAGACAGCGCAGTGTCAAAATCAACTGTTGGTAAAAGCCAACATACCTTAATATTAAAGAAATATTATTGAAACAAATATTAGCAAAACTAGAATATATAAAAGTAATAAACACCTCCTTCCACGATGTGGCAAATAAGTCTATGCCCTGAAAAGTTACTGATAAAAATTTTGAGAAGAGGCATTGATTAAAAAAATTAAATTCCTTATCTAGATCTCAGTCATCGGTTGTTGGAAGAATAACAGTGACAACTGGAGATATTAGAAAAAGAACAGTTGAGCTTCTGTACGCCTTTACTGACTATTTTTTTTAGGAAGAGGCAGTTCTAAAATACTGCCTTGGAAAGACGGGTCTCATGTACTTGAAGTAATGGCTTTCTCTTCTTACATTATCAGAGAATTGACAATAAATCAGGAAAGTACACTGAACTCAAACTATTAGAGATGCTATATTTTATGCAGCAAACCTATGGATTTTAATGATTTATAATCTTGCAGAAATCCACATTTTATATACAAGAACAGGAAGTCTTAATACAAGAAAATCTTTAAAGCAGGGTTATTTTTTTGTTTTACAGCAATGTTGGTAACCTAAACCAACTAAATTCTCCCAATATTTGGCAGTTTAAAATTAATTTTTTTAAAAAAATTCTATTATTTACTCACAAAATAGGCATAGTATTGTTTTTAATTAATCTGGGTTATCATGCTAATGACATGGCAATCTAACATTGGTAGTCCAGTTGTTGGTCCAGGTGTTGGACTACTAATTGCCAGTAGACTTGACAGCAGTTAGAAGGGTTTATTTACATTCTTTTTTTTTTTTTTCTTTCCATACAGAAAGATCCACCAAATATTATTAATGCTTGCCCTATTTCACAAAAATCATGTCATTTCCAATAGCTGGTATTTCCAATATGCCAATTGTTGTCTTCCAGCAATTCAAACTGTGAACAGAAAAAGCAATGTATAGATACTCTAATATTGATTCTAATCATCATAAATAATATTAAACAACTGAATTATAGTGACTTATGTTTAACATTAGGTGCAGAAAAAAATGCCACAAAAATGTTTTTTTGATTAGAGAGTAATTTATATTCACTATTGGACTCTGAAATCCTTCCTGTCCATTCCTCTACTGACCACACATGGCTTCCTTCCAGTGCCTTGAACCCCTGGGGTTATACAAAATGATATTATTATTATTGTTACACTTTTTAATATAAATAACGTTTCAGAGGCATGGCTCTTGGATGCACTTCTAATGAAATCCTCTTAAATTCATTTTTTAAAGACTTCCCCATGCACTGTTTACCTTAAGATTATAACCCTTACTTATCTTTAGCAAAATAATAATGCAAAATCATTAACGTCTTTTACATGTTTCAAATCAAAGATGAGCAATGATGGCATATGTTGCCAGTCTTTGTTTGGCAAAGCTGTCTTGAGAGAAATTAATGTCCTTCTCCAATATTGTGCTTTTGAAGGCATGTCTCGTACTCTCTTAGACAATGCAATAAGGAAGTAACCCTTTTACCATAAGGTAAAGACTAAGAATAATTTTGTTAAACTACATAGCTGGGACAGAGAAAGTAAAATACCTCTCTTTTAGGAAATCCATAATTGGAAAAGAGTTAGGTCAGTATGGGTTTGATTTAAATTCTGCAGAAAGCTGATGTACAAGGCCCATGGTTTTTAGTAGTTTTCAATGTGGATATAGCATTTGAAGTGGATACACTGAGAAATTAGTTTTCTTTTTCATGTATCATCAAAATCATATGGCCACTGCTGCTGACACTGCTTACCTGTTCTTCCTTGAGACTTCCACAAATATACTCCCATGAGAACAATGATGAAAATGGAGTCAGAGCTGGTTGAGTAATCACAGCTTTGAAGAACAGTGGGGTTTTGTTGTTTTTTTGTTTGTAATTCAGAGGAGAAAAAAAATTGATAATGAATTTTTAAAAGAAATTCATTCCCACCTCTTCGGTCTGAATTGTCACGTGACATCTTCATGTCAGGCAGAGGAATTAATAGTGGAGCAGGGAGAGAGAAACTGGAGTGCAAGTAGGTAGCGAGTTAACATGAAAAAGTTGATCCTTTTTTTCTTAAGAAAATCGAGATTTTTTTACACTCTAAAATTATTAAAGACGGTTATATAATAATAGATATTAATAAATAGGGTACATAGAAATATACATGTTTTGAAAATTAACAGATGCGTAAAGCATTTTTATGATTCTAGGTTTTAGTATGAAGCTTTCTCTCTGACCACAGAAGCAACACAGATTCACTCATTCCAAGACAACCATCTCTAATCACACTTGGCTGAAGATTTTTCTCACTGCCATTTTCTTCGGTACAATCTTTTAGTTTTACAGTGCATCAACTTCCAATTAACTTCTATAAAAGATTTTATATTAATAACCTTTCAGTAATATCTGCACTGTAATTTCCTATCTTGTCAGTTCTTTCATGTACCTTTTGAAATTTACTGTGTTTAAAGCTCTCCCTATATGGGGTAAATTCAATTGTGAAATAAAGGTTTTAATCCTAAAATACAAGTAGAAAAATCATGTTAAGATCTTATTATGTTTTCTCCATATCTGCCATTGGTTACTGTCTTGTCAAGACAACCATTCTCACTTCCTTGTTCTTTCTATTTTCATACAAAAGTAACACAATTCTAAAGGATTGTTACAGCATAGCAGATAAATGAAATTTCAAGTACATGCTTTTCAAGTAGTTGAGAAAACAAGAGCAGTAAAGCTGGTGAGTAGACAGCATTCTTGAGCATCACTCCCCAAAGAGTTTTTTTCTTGGATGTACATGCAGCTCCAGACAGAGCTATCAGGAGCCTGCATTTATCTGCCCACCTATTCAGCACCACATAAATCACATCCAATTTCCAATCTTATACAGTTAGAGCATGAGCAGCTGCCTTCCATCTATATAAATAAATATGTAATTGGCAACAATGCTGCATGAACCTTTATACATCACATTTGACAGCCATCAAGGCCATCAAGAAGTTAAGACAAGAGAAAGGTTTTAGGGGTTCACAATGCCCGTTATTGGAAAGGGTATTTTGCTTGCCTGAGACCATGAGCATGAATCATTGCTGGCACAGTTCAGCTTGCCTTATACAGTGGATGCAGATGCAGTTTTTGCTAAACATTATATACAGATACTAATGCAAGTACTGCTGCAGAATATGGGCATAAAGCTACTGTATAGTTTGGCAATCAAAAAGTACCACATGACTGGGGTTGCTATGGTATCTGCTAGCATGACATTTTTATAAAGCGATACTGCAAATAGCAATAAAGCAAGTAATTCTCTGGCCATTTGTTAATATGAACGTTACAGATACTTACTACTTTGAAAATGAAAACAGCTTATTACATTCTGTTTAGATTACATTTTCTGAAAAATATTGTTTTTTGTAATCAGCTGTCAGATTCTACAAAGATTAAGATTGCTGTTAAAGAGAAAGTAACATGCTTTTTTAAGACAATAGGAAATGTAAGTGCAGAGAATGTCTGGCACTCCTGGGTTTGATTGTTATAAATTGTTTACGAAGTGTCATTCCTTATTTTCAACAAAAGCTTTTCTTGCAGCAGAGATCATGTGTGTGCTTCAGCATGCAATTTTCCCTCTCTGGAGGGATGAGAATGTGCCGCAGTTTACTTTGCTTGGGTTACACTGCAGTATCTCTCTGTCTCTCTCCTCTCCCCCCCTTTTTTTTTTGGGTTTTTTTTTTTTTGGTTTGGTTCGGTTTGGGTTTTTTTTTGTTTTTTAAGGCAAGAACTAGGCTATGTCTGTTTCACTGTGCAAATTGTCCCACTGATCAACAAGGAAAAATAAAATATGCTAAGTAACAGAGACTGCATGCTGTATCACATAGATAAAACGTAGCTGTGCTCAAGAGAATGAAAGAGATGGGTACCATCCCCCACTGAAAATGATGTTGCTAATGCAGAGATTTGATCCATTAAATATTCCTACACTGCAGATATTTCAGATTATTTCTCTTAATGCACTATAAAGCTAGATAAGCCTTCTTGAATATATACTATAGAATGAATATTGTAAGAAATTTCTACATCAAAAAAATCCTATTGCATTTTTTAATAATACTTCATGTTATTTACAGGTGTTTGCCATGAAAATGAGACAGATACTTTTACATGCAATTCTTTTAGAAGACTGGGGCTTTTAGAAGATAGGTGCACTGTGGGATTAAATAAATAATGCCTATTAATAAAAAGTAAAGCCAAAGCTGCCTATGTATCTGTGCTATCCCCAGTGTATCAGCACTCTTCAGCTGTATTTTAGTAAGCTCAGGTAAGTGTGGCAACCAGTGTGGTGTCAGCTCTGGATATAGGGCCACATGCCCTACAGGGTACAGAACCTAAATCAAAAACCTGCTGGTCCAGTCATAACAGAATTATCAAAGCAACTATCTTTACACAACAATTATCATGTTGTAGCTGCATTAGTTCACTAGAACCAAAACCAAGCATAAAATCTACAAATCCTCTAAAAAGCTATAAGCTATCCCCTGTGCCTGTGACTACAATTTGTATTTCTTGACTCTTTCTGTGGCTGAAGACATCAGGCATAGTGTCACCATCGTCTGGCGGGTGCTTGTGCCCTCTGCTGGGTGCACTCAGGCTTAACGATTTATTGTAAATGCTATGCTGTTAACAGCTAGAGAAGAGATGCTCTTTTACTGACTCTGAGGTACTTATGGTACTCAGCAACACACATTTCCACTTAAAAGTAAAACCACCAACCTCTGGAACATATTTCAGGCCTCTACAAAAAAAGCAAATAAGCAATATCCTATCTCTTCCCCCTGCCATCTTCCCCTTATATATATATATATATATATATTTTTTTTTACAATGTGAGTCATTTTGTATGCCAGCTGCAGGAAAAGTCTTGTCCTTAGAAGTGAAACAGAGTTTTGTTTCAGAGTTGAGCAAGGCTGAGATTTAAAAAACAAACAGAACTTTCTCCTTTTTATGTCCTAATATAGTGGGGCTTTTCTAGGGGGAGGTGAGTGGGTGGGAGAGTGGGGATGTTGATAGCATCTTCACAAAATAAAGTACATTCCTGGGTGGATATGAGTAAGGAAATTCCATTTATGTGAAAATTTTAAGGGAGACTTTCTTATTAATTTTTAATTCTTTGTGAACTAGTAGAGTAAGAAAGTGCAGTTCTAGAAGTTTTGCTTAATGCTTTACATACTCATATATGACTGACCCATTATGCTGAAATATCTGTCTTATATTTTATACCTCTATGTTAAGGAAGAAGACTGCAAGTCAACTGTCTTTCACAAAGGCAAGTAACTTCCAGGTACACTGGAATACTTTAAAAGAAATATAAAACAATGCAAGTTTATTCAAATAGATAAACCTGCAAATGTATTACTCTTTTTGCAAAGGACCAAAAAGTTTAGAATTTTAGTCAACAAAAATGGAGAGTGACTTCAGTTGGATCATGGTTTCAACAAACATAACTTTAACAATAATAGAGATTTTATAGGGTAAAATGATTTTATAGATGACATTATACACTTCTGCACACTACTAAATGTGTGGAAAAGTTATTACAACCACATTTCATGCTTATTCCACACAGAATTTTTAGGTTAACTACCCATCTGTCCAACACTGACTTAAAACAATTTGGTTCTTCAAATTCAATTCAAAAGCATGACCAAGATTTTTTAAGCATTTACATTATTACTTTGTGCAATTATTATTAGCAACTAAAACCTTAGAACAATAACTATTCTGGATTGCAAAAGAAAAAATGTTTTAATTCAAATCAGATACTGTTACTAAAAACGTACACATTGTACTTCAAAGCACACCAACAGTTGAGGTTTTTTTTCCCGTTAGCTATATTGGCCCAAGTATACAGCAGCTGCTCTTCACAAGAGAAATGATAATGGGGGAAAAAAAAGCATTACTCCATGCACAGATTCACCTGCACACACCCTGCTTGCCACCTGTATGTAGTAACCTCTTGCTAGGGACCATGCCCTTTAGGCTCTGTCAAGGCAGCAGTTGCCTGAAGACAGCTGTGGGGCGGTCATTTACACCTCTAATCAGTCTTTTTCCCTTCTCTGGGCAAGCATGGATTTCTTGAGGGGGAATGGGATTAAAGTGACTCTGTTATCTTCCTGTGGGGCTATTTTGGTGACAGATCCCAGACCACCCAACCCAGGGTGAGCAGCGTCTGCTGGATCTGCTGCTCAGCAAGGATGTGGAGACATCCTCCCTTGGACTTGGCCACCATAGGACACCACTGGAGCTCTTCCTGGAAAACTCGTAAAAATCTGATAAAAACTCACATAGTTGGAATGGAATACTTTTCTGAATTCTAGAAAAACTCCTCTGGTCAGGACAACAAAAGCATTTCATTTCATCTGGACGGTGACAAGTTGATATTGATCGAAGTCATAAAGCAACATGATCTAGATGTCTAAAACACATAGCCTCATTGCTAAAGTGGTTCCCCCTTAATTTTACCAACAATTACTTGTTGAATCTGTATAAATTTTATGCAATAAAAACACAAAGACTAAAACAAGTACATAAAAAGGTTATTTTTATTCTTTTGCATTGTTAGCAATGTAGTTATTTTCGGTAAAACAACTTCCTGCATGCAGTTCATCAGTACACTATCAGCCAATAGTTTCTATAAAAGCAGGAGCCCATCCATATCCTAGTCCTTTTGTATGAAATGCAAGGTATTCCACTGTCCACTGCCCAAGTTCACTATTCATTCTCATGAAGAAAGATTATGAATAACAAGAAAAGCAGACAGTGTGAGACTAACACTGGGGAAAAGCAACGTTTCTATGACTAAGATTACCCTGAAAACTGACAGACCAGGTAATAATTTCAAAAGAAACCCTTCTATCTTGTTTCACATACAAAGACCTACCTTCTGATCAGAAAAACAACTGTACTGTCCATTTCTTTTAAAATTATTCCTTATTAAAATATGTTTAATATAATTAGCAGAAACTTGCAATTACCAATTTATATCCTATCTTAGGTTTCCCAACAGTAAAGTGTCACAAATAGCAATAAAAATTACTGGCAAGATGAAGATATGTGTAGTTTTTTATAGTAAGTATAAAATGTTATAAAATAATTTTCAAAATAACAATAATAGATCAATAGCTATAGATTATAAAAGTTTTTTTCTAGTCCCACATTTTAAGCAATATATTTGTACTGTGTAGTCTCGTTATTTACTGCATATTTGCTGATTACAAAAATCAAACAATAAAATCTATAATAGCAGCAAACTATTGCTTACTGGTATGAGGAATGATGGTCTTGTCGAACAGTTGTTTTCTTTTTATCACTCACATGTCTTCCCATCTTAGACTTTAATAGCTGTAGGATAATAGCAGCAAGCATGCATCAGTTAAAGCTTCCCAATTATTTGGAGTATTACAGAATATATCATATTATCTATTGAAATGGTATAAGCTACACTTACTAGGGTACATAAGTGATGCAATAAATACAGTACTTAAGTCATTGTATCTTTGTTCAAACAGGTACCACTGCATAAAACAACTGATTAAATAACAGAGGACATTTTACCTACATATAGAGTGTCAGCCTTGATGACAAAAAAAGTAATCTAAACCACAAAGCAGGACAAAACTGATTTAAGCGTATCCTTTGGGTCATCTCAGCTTTCTACAGCAGATTGCTTTACATACAGTGGAAACCTGACTAAAGTGCCATGGGGGCATCAAAACCAACTCTGATGTACATATTTTGTGTGTCTGGCAAGGCCCATCGTTCCAAAGTATGGGAATTAAAGTCTGAGGTATACATTAAGGTAGTATTTGTCCCCAAAGGTACTTTGCTATCAATTTATACGTGTAGATTTGATTGTTGTCCTAAGTGGGATAAATTGATGTGAAATAAGCGTAGAAACATACTCTGGAATGAAGTATGGAAGTTACTAATGAAATTACAGGGTTTACAGTTAAAAAAAGAAAAAAAAACAACAAAAAGACTACCACTTTTTTATTTCAGTAACTCCACGCAGGTACGATTTGGCATTCATAACTTTTCTCTGAAAAGAGCTGTTTCAATCTCTCAGGAATTATGAGATATATTTGGACTTCGAAAGAAACTATGTTTTTTTCATGGTTTCGTGTTTGTCAAAACCGGAGTTGTGTGTGTCTTATCATTTATTTAAATCACTGTATCTGAAATGGATTTTATAATAAATTAATAATTACTAAAAAGTATTAAACATAAGTAAATTAAAACCAAGAGACTAAACTAACAACCTCTTTTCTGTGAAAGTTATTCCCTTGTTTTGTTTTCTGATAAATATTCTATCCGTACTCTGTTCTTTTTTATCACTTGCTGTTGATTTGACCTAGATCCTGAGATTCAATAATCTGGAATCTTGATTTTCTGCTTTTAGAAGTGGCTTGAAGAGAACTATGTTGACATTATGATGCCTTAATTACATATTCCTGGCACCTGTTCCTCTGCAAGAGGAATTGAGGTGTTTGGTTTTTTGTTTTTTTTTTTTTTTTTTTTTTCTCAGCACAGCAGAATTACAAATAGCAGTATGTGAATTAGAGCAAATGAGATCACAAAAAAATTGACACACAGAGAACATCCATATGAGATGAAACGTACACAGTGGATTCACTTATTCCACAAAAATACAGACTTATTACGACTGGTAATTTTGCACTCCATTAAGGGTTCCTACAGTCCAAGTAGAAATTATGTGTCTCATCTCCATTAGTGCCAGCTGATAATAAACATTACTCTTCTGCAAGGTTGTTTCCCTGTTACAGACTGAGTTTGCTAGTGAAGGGTCTTTGTCTTGGTACAGGCACTGACTGTAGCAGTGAGGAAATATGTGAAAACTTGTAATTTTGGCATATTCCTCCAATAAGAGTGCTATTGATAAAAATGCCATTGTCTCAGGCTTGTGAACATTCATCACAGACAGCTCTTTGTATTTTACTTTTTATTTCTTTTTCTGTCTTTCCCTTTGTCTTCTTTTTCTGATTCGTCATCTTCATATTTTTCTTTTTCTGGTTTTGTTACACTGTCATAAGAAGGCGGAGATGTGGAGGATGAAGACATATTTATTTTCTCTGGAGGTGACTTTTCACTTAGTTTACCAATAATCATATCTTCTTTGCTAAGCAGATCAACCCCATCTTTCCGATACATAAATGAAAGTTTCTTTACTGACTGTCTTAGAAGATGACGTCTATAAGCCCGCTGAATAATGACAGCAGATACCTCCTCCTGTTTTCGTTTTAATGTGGTTGTAATTGGTTCATAGGAGACTTTAGAAGGATTGGCTGCCATAAACCGATCTTCCATCTGTATTCTGAGGGCATCCATCTCATCACTTTCCCCCAAAACACGCTTTGTGAAAGCAAACAAGATGTCAAGGCAGTGAATTCTGTCACCGCTTACCATGGGCAGATCCATTGCAATAAGCTGAAGCATGTTTGGTTTGGGTATATTAAGAGGAGGATCCAGAGAAGCTGCAAAATCAGACAGTTTACTATATTCTATGAATTGTGTTGCATCTGGATCATATTTTTCCCAGACTTCATAGAACATCTCAAAGTCATCCTCACTCAAGGGTTCAGCGCTTTCTTCAGTAGCAACACCAAAGTTCTCCAAAATCACAGCAATGTACATGTTCACCACTACCAGGAACGATATGATAATGTAGCTGACGAAGAAGAAAATCCCAACGGAAGGGTTGCCGCAGTCGCCTTTAACAGAGCTCCCCGGGTGAGTTTTGTTAGGGTTACAGTCTGGCTCCCCACTGTTAAGAATTGGGGCTAGCAAACCATCCCAGCCAGCAGACGTGGTAATTTGAAAGAGGCATATTATGCTGTTGCCAAAGGTTTCAAAGTTGAACATGTCATCTATACCAGCTTCCTTCTTGACATAGGCAAAGTTGGACATGCCAAATATCGCATAGATAAACATGACCAGGAAGAGCAGCAGGCCAATGTTGAACAAAGCAGGAAGCGACATCATCAAAGCAAAAAGCAGAGTGCGGATTCCCTTAGCGCCTTTAATGAGACGCAGGATTCGACCGATTCTGGCAAGTCGTACGACTCTGAACAAAGTGGGGGACACAAAGTACTTTTCAATCACCTTAGCTAGAAACATACCTAAAGAAGAAGTGAAAATAAAATTAAAAGGGTAATATTTTATCACAGATTACATTTTTCACTACAAAATACTAATTAAGAACAACTCTACCTGTGGAATTAGTAGCAATTATAATTGGAGATAAATTTTATCTGCTATGGGTAATTTTAGCTTTTCTCCTACTACTCAGGAAAAAAAGAAGGAGTATTAAAACTGATATAGAATTATTAAGAAAGTTACTACTCTAAAGTATGCTTTTCATTTCCTAAACCATCAGGAGAAATTAAGTATCTCCTCTAATCTGCAAAATTTGACAGAGATAAAACATTTAATACATGGCTTACTATATTTCATATAAAATGTCATATAAAAATTTCTTACCTACTATTGAAAGAATAACAACCACAAAATCAAAAATATTCCAGCCAATGGTGAAGTAATAATAACGAAGTGAAAACATTTTGAAGACACATTCTCCAGTGAAAAGGACAACAAAGACCAAGTTAATCCAGTATAAAATATTTTGCATCAGATCACTCTGGTCGTCTGTTTCTATCATCATGGTGACCATGTTAAGGCAGATGAGAACCATAATGGCGATGTCAAATGCTTGCTTTGTTACAATATCAAACACCAGACCTTGCAATTTGTTCTGAGAAAAAAGAAAATGTGATAGTCTATGACATGAACATCCTTTTCCTCCCTCCCATCTCCTTCTTTCTCCCCCCAAATATATGAAACAAAAGGCTCAAAAATCCAAGAAAAGCACTGTCCAGTAACTTCTGTATTTGCCAGCTCTAACTTTTCCCCTCAAAACCCAACAGTCTTCTATTTCTTCATATTATTTGATTATTTGCTTCCTCAGGCATAACAAATACAACAGACTTTTCCTGCAGAACAGAAATATGTACGTTTCAATTCAGAATGAAGCACCAAATTTAATTCGACCTAAACCATTTTAAAGTTAGAGGGGAAATTTTTTTGATAGCTAATGTACTGCTGCAATTTCTTCCCAAATGTAGATGACACAAGAATAGCATGCATTCTCACCGCTGGTCTAGGTATAGGTTTTTGTGGTTTCTTGGATCCCAGCTTCTTCATTGCATTGTAGTATTTCTTTTGTTCTTCTGTCAGGAAAATGTCTTCACCTCCAAGGTAAAAAAAATAAAAATACAACTGATTACAGCCAAGCCTTTAAATCTATTAATTCACAGCATTGCAGAACATAGTTTTTACAAACCACATGTTCATTCTTATACATTATTACCTAAGCCAAAATATAGTAATTATATCAAAGATTGTTAAAGTATCTGACAAGTCTTGATGGACAAAGGAAAAAAAGGAATGGAGAAAACTCCCAGACCTTCTATCTATTTGTTATTAAAAGAAATACATACCTAATTAATTCAATCAAGTATGTGGGGGAAAAAAACCCACTTTTCAAAATATACAGTCTGTAGGTACGTATAAATCCACCACCATAAACGCCACACTGTATATAAACCAACCAGAAACAAAAAAGCTTCAAAGGCAAAAAGATTCACTGAGAGCTGATACGCCTTCAGGGAAACCATACAAGGAAAAAGAAATTACTGATGTTATTTTTCAGGATGTGTGTTTCATCATTTGAGAATGAGTATCTCAGTGCAGATGTTTTTTTTTGCCACGGTAATACTTCCACAGCATATATGAGGCTTGATCATCCCCCTACATAGTACAGAAATCATCAGAAGCATGAGCTTACTCAGGTTTCTTGCCCGAGGGAAAGGACAGCAGTCTGAGTAAAAGGATATCTAGAATGGTATGTGTAATATACATATGGAAACAATTGTCAGAAATACAATTTATGTTGACAAGTAACTTCTTTTTTTCTTGTATGCATTTGTTTGTAAGTACATTCCAGGTATACATGATGTCAAAGTACTGAATTTGGAAAAGAATTTCAGAGTCACAGCTGATTCTGTGACTGTCACACTGACTTCGTCAAATGTCTTATTGAAAAAGAAATGACAGACATTGGATGAAGATGTGTTTGAGTCTTCCAGCTGTGGCTACATATAGACATATATAGACATGAAGATTTAGAAGTCAGAAGAGATCCTGTTTAGAATGCTCTCCTCACAATCCACATTTTTAAGTAAAATCCAGTTCTTCGAGAGTAAGGGGTTTGGAAAGAAAAACAAGAAATTAATTTGCTGACTATAGTGTAAATGTGATGTGACTTTGCCAGGAGATCTTATCTGGGGGAAGGAAGAGCTATAAAGGAACTGGCATTCAACTGGGGATTTTTTCTGTCTCAGTGATGTAATGGCTACCAAGACCGAACAAGTCATCTTTGTCTCAGTGTGCTGTCCGTAGAGAGAATAGCAGTCTCAAGATGAGATACACCCTATATGCCTTTGAGGACCATAATTATTAGGAATTTGACACCTAGTGGAACATTTTTTTCCCTATGGGAACTAATGTAATGAAAGTAGGATGCACACAGGGACTAAAGAGATACACACAGTTCAACTACACAGGGACAGTATATTGCAACATGAGGTCTTTCCCATTCATATCCCAACAACATTGCCCAAAATGGATGATCTCAGTGATGTGAGGGCAGAACAAAGACAAGAAAAATACTGCTGGGTAGTCACGCAATGCATGATCTGAACGTTTCTATGTGCATCTATAAATTCAATAGACAAGTGACTAATGTTTGCTAATTTGCTACATGAAACTGAAGAATAGCATGTAGATAGAATTTTGTCCAGCCTAATTATTACCCTTTGTATATGTGCAGTATTTGACTTTCTTGGTGACAGTTACAACTGTGTAAGGGGTGTATACCACACTGTCAGAAAATGCCCTTTAGCAGGAGCCCTTCTCTGCCTTCTGTGTCATAATGACTACAGTACATAGTGTCTGCCAAATGAACCTAACAGACCTTATAATCACCACATTACTGAGTAAGGTCACCCTGTTATATACAGACCACCAAAAATACCAATAGCATGTATATATCACTTTAGTTACCCTTCTCTTCAAGGGTAAGAAGGTGAACCACCTTCCTCTTAAGTACTGGAAGCCCCAGATGTTTATTCCCAGAGAGATACAAACATCTTGGAGGATGAGGATGTCATCAGGTTTGGAACCACAACCTCATCCTTTCTATTATATATAGATGTAGGTCTGAAGATAAGAGACTCAAAGGATCTGAAGAAGCAACATATGAAGCTGCATGCTTCATTTTGAAGCAGAAAGATTTACTGGAAGTTTCCGCTGAAGTAAGTCTAGCAGTATCTTTTTTTCAGTCCAATGAATCAAACTTGACAAACTATCTAGAATCAGAAATGAAGAAATTATGTACTGCCTTGCTATTACTTAGCTCACTTTTTTTTTAAAATCAACATTCCAGTATGATTCTGCTCCAAATGTCTACAGAAAAATGACCACTGTAGACCTTAGACAGCATTTACAGTTTAAACAGCAAGTAGAATTTAATTTGCCATCACAGTCTTAATTTTAATCTATTTAAATGCTCCTGGAGTTCTTGACACAATCCTGTGTTCATTTGAATCATAGAAACATTTTCAGCTGAAAAGAAAAAGTATACATCTTTAAACATCAACAATTTTCTTTGTCTTGCAGATTTACTAGTAACTTATAGGACAGCTTCCCAACCCTCTCTCGTCTTACAACACAGAGCAGTAGTTTCAGCACTCAGCTTGTCTGTATTAGACTCTCTGTAATTAAGAAGGCCCTCACAGTATTGCTATACATTGTTTATTGATTTTGGTATTTGTAGTTTTGCATGTTCTCTTTTCTGGCATCTATTTGCTCAAATTAAGTAATTTGCATTTTCACATACCTTTGTCACAGCACTGTAAGGGTAAGTGAAAAACAGTACATAACTTTCTGATGTACAACATATTATCAGGCTGTACAGAGATATGGAGACCACTCAGGCATTCAGTGAAAGTTTAAATTACTTCAAATGCCTTAAAAAGCAAAAGACTTTCATTATTTCATTATTTTGAATAGAATAAAAGGAAATCTTAATAGCTGATTTCTTTTTCTCCTTTCTATCATTATGAGAGATTTCTGACACTCAGACTTATCCTTGCATACATTGGCTGAATGCTCAATAAGAATGAAGTGTTGTGAAAATGAAACATGTGATACTTATCTTCTTTTTTTGTTGGTTGAAGTTATCTATGATGACACCAATGAATAAGTTTAGGGTGAAAAATGATCCAAAGATGATAAAGGCAACAAAGTAAATATACATGTACAGGCTGTACTCATACTTGGGCTGTTTCTCTTCCTATGTAACATAGAAAAACAGCAATACATCACAAATAACAGTTAAGATACATCACAGAATACCAAGCAGGAACAGAAGTTGCATCCAGCTGGGCAGCAACTCCTTGACAAGAGGGGAAAAACCAGCTGTTTTGGAGCATACCCTACACTTGCCTTATCTTTGAACTTGAAAAACTATTTACAACAGGTGTCTGTAATTGCACACACAGACCTGCCACTCCTCCCCTTTCTGTCTGCCAGTTCCTCTCTAGTGACATTTGATGTTTTGTGGACTTCCTACTAAATTTGAAAAAAGTGTGCCAATCTCAAAAGCAATTCAGTTCCTATGGACTTTATGCAAGTCAGGAGCTGGATACATGAAAGATGCAAACAAATAAAAGCATTAACAGAAAAGCAGGCAAAATTCAGCCATTTTATTTTCTGAGATCACCTGAATCTGCAGCTCTGGATTAACTACTGCAAGTGATTATTTGGGTTATTTCTAGAGACACAGGAAAAATTTGTTCCCTAATCTGTAAGATCTCAGCAATATAAGTTAATGGGAAATCTGATTTCATTAGTTTTGTTATTTACAGATGACTTATTAAATTAGTAATACTTATTGTAGATCTAACACTATATTTTTTTACCTATGAAAAGTATATGCACTTCATAATGCATAGATTTATATAAAAAATATCAAGGTTTTACATTTTTATTTTTTACATTTTATTTTATTTTGACTGCCACTGAAGAAGCACTACATCATCTTATATTAGTTTTCACTCAGTAAATTTTATATTGTACTCACTTCTCTAGAATCAACAGCAGCATACATGATGTCTGTCCATCCTTTAAACGTTGCCTAAAAACAAAGTTTGTTAATATTTTCTATCAAAGCTCCAATTTTGTAAATATTCTAAATAAAACAATGTCTTCTGCAATGTATTTGCATCCACAAAAATAAATAGGAATATTACCAGTCTGGTAAGACATGGGCAAAGCATTCACAGTAAATAATTTACCATGAAATATTTCTCCCAAACACTTAAAAACTGAATACATTCTAATCTTCATGCAAATTCATATAAACTATGTAGGATGAGTTGCAATCTATATCTAAGCATAACAGAAAGTCTATTAACAAGACTTGCTTATAACAAGACTCTCCTTTCCAACTTACTGATTATCAGAAAACTGGAGGAGGACTCAAAAAAATCAGCCACCATGGGTTGGCATTGTTCAGACAGAGTACGCAAATAGTCCTAGAAGAAACTCCAGAAGATACATAGTCCCAAGAAATCTTAAGGAAAATAAGAGAATCTTAGAATGGTTTGGCTTGGATGGGACCTTTAGAGATTATCTAGTCCAATCCCTCTGCCATGGTCAGGGGTATCTTTCACTACATCACACACTTCCAGTGATGGGGCATGCACAACTTCTCTGAGCCACTTGTTGCAGCATCCCACCACCTTATCATTAGAAAAAGAAAAAAAATCTTCCTTGTGTCCTATCTAAGCCTATCCTCTCTCAGTTTAAAACTGTTGCCCCTTGTCCTGCCACTACATACCTTTGGAAAAAAAGTGTCCCTCTTGCTTATAAGCCTCCTTTATATATTGAAAGGCCACAATAAGGTCCCCTGGGGGCCTTTTCTTCCCCAGGCTGCACAACCCCAATTCTGTAAGCCTTTCTTCATGGAACAGGTGTTCCAGCCCTCAGATCTTTTACTTGGTCCTTCTCTGGACCCACTCCAGAGGTTCTTGTCTTTCTTGCAGTAGTGGGGTCTCACAAGAGTGAAGTAGATAGGGAGAATCACCTCCTTCTATCTGTTGGCCACACTTCTTGTTATGCTGCCCAGGATATGATTGGCTTTCTGGGCTGCAAGTGCATATTGCTGGCTCCTGTCCAGTTTTTTGTCAACCAGTATCCCCAAGTCCTTCTCTGCAGGGCTGCTCTCAAACCTATTCACCCTCCAGGCTGTAGTGATACTGCTGATTGCCCTGACCCAAGTGCAGAACTTTGCACGTGGCTTTGCCCACTCCTCAAGCCTGCCAAGGTCCCTCAGGGTAGCATCTCATCCCTCTCAAGCCTATCAACTGCACCACTCAGCTCGGTGTAATCTGCAGACTGCTGAGGGAGCACTCAATCCCACTATGTCATTGATGAAGCTATTGAATAATATTAGTCCCAGTGCAGATCCTTGACAGGCACCTCTTGTTACTGGTTTCCACTTCAACATTGAGCCACTAAGTCCAAGTCTTTGGAGAAAGCCTTCCAGTCAACTTCTTATCCATCTAGCGGGCCTTGCATCAAACCTACTCCTGTGAGCTATATTAGGTGAAAATAAGCTATGAATGTCATGTTTACAGGAAACATTACATAGCTGAACTATTCTATCTAAGTTTTGTTACAAAAGCTAAAAGCACTGCTGTCCTCTACGCTCATCATTTACACAGCTGCAATATAATTTAGCAATAGCTACTATCACTCCCTGGAGCAGTCAGACAGCAGCCTGCTAACAGAATACTAATTACTAAATACTACCAGTTGGAGATATTTTTAAAGACAGAATAATTACCAACTGATTATAAGCACAAATGTTTCCCCAGAAGCAGTTTGTCAAGTGACCCTTATTAGGAATATGTTTCTGTCCTGTGGGCTCCAATTTACAGATGCTGCCTCTAAAAAAGGCTTGTCCTTAGGAATCTAGCACTAGTAAATTCTGGAACTGCTCATCTAGTTTAAAAGCAAGCGAAAAACTATCTCCAAAAAACCCACTTGACAATAATAGAAAATGACTGGAGTTGGACTAGTAAGAATAATGGAAAGAAGAGAAAGGAAAAAGTTAATTTAAAAACTTCTACTAAATCAATAGTTGCCTCTCTTATTTGAAGATCAGATGTGCCCTAGAACGTATCTATTTGAGTATCACAGTAAAAATATAACTTTTCCTAACAGATCAAAGAAGCAAAATAAATCTTCGCTGTATTCTTTTTTTTTTTTTTTTTTTTTTTTTTTTTTAAATGAGATACTGTATTTCTGTAGAGCTTGAAAAGGTACTAGTGTTTGGGTGCCAAGGAACTTGACAACCATCTAGTAGATTGGATATTCCTCCTTTTCCAAAATGGCCACAGAATATACCAGAGTTTTACCATAAGCAACATTAATTAGCTCCATAGAACACAATTATAAAATAATATCCCATATCCATTCATAAATTAAAAAAATAACATTGAAAATTATGGAATTAAATGTTACTACTATAAAACTTAAAGCTGGAAAATTAACGTATCAAAATTTATACACTTACTACTTGCAGCAGAGAAAGGTAACCCGCTCCAACATTATCAAAGTTTACTTTTACGTTTTTCCACCGAACATTCTCAACAGTCATCATAAGATTTTTACACATAGTTTTATTATTGACTTCCTCTGGTGAGAACGGCTCACCAGTTGTGGTGTTAACACACCTATAGAACTTGCCAGCAAACAAATTTACTCCCATGATGCTGAAAATTAGCCAGAATGTAAGACAAACCAGAAGTACATTCATAATGGATGGGATTGCTCCAGTAAGAGCATTCACAACCACCTGGTAAATAAACACAGAAAAAAACCCCTTTTTAGTAACAATATGTCGAGTAGTTAAAAGATTACTTTTTTTCTTCCAAATATAGCAAAAGAATTAATGTAGAACATTAAAATATATTGAAGTAATGCAACTAGAAACAGAATAACACATGTAATGCAATCAAACATGCCACTGTTGGACTTGAAAACAGACATGCCATTCAGTGTTCCTCCATGATTTTATAATTAGGCATATTTGTATTGATTTATTACACTTTTTTTTTCTTACCCTCATGCCTTCAAAGCGTGACAAAGCTCTTAGAGGTCTCAAAGCTCTCAATGTCCGAAGGGATTTAATTGCACTGAGTTCTGAGAAACCAAGGGCGTGAGCTACTAAGCTAACCAAGGAAACCTAAAGGAAACAAAACAAAACAAGATTATTTTTTTAATAGGCTCACAATACAAATGTAACGCCTTGAGGAAGAAAACTTTGATCTGGGTATCAGAAAAAAGTTCATAAGGACCCTAAGCCTCTAGCTAGCACAAATAATACAGAATAAAGAAAATCAAAAAACCATAATGGAACATTGTGTGTGAATTTCAGAGCAGTCTGAACAAAAAGAGACCTTAATCTCTGGAATTTTCATCACAGAGCGCTAGTTAGAAGAATGCACATCATATCTGTGCAAAACAAAGGGCAATTTAGATACAAGTAATTTTAATAAAAACTCATCTTCCCAATAAACTCAGCCAAAGCCTGAAACGTACTGAAAAAACTAATCCCATTCTATGTGACATTACAATACTAAATACTACAACACAATACTGTGTTCTACTACACTTGCATTATTACAGTAATGATAAAATGTGAGCCAGCAGCATTTGTGAGCCAGTCTGCAGTAATTCACACAGTAGCATATATATGAATAACTAGTAATTCATATTGCCTGCAGATGATGACAGGCTTGGAAGTAGTATATACTCAGTCAGACAGGACTCCGACACATGTGACCCCTAACTGTACGACAGACACGAAGAAATAACAATGTCAACAATTACCTAAAAGCAATGCACTCAGATGCATAGAACAACAGACAGCACTTTCCAGGGAAGGGGAGTTACGACAGAGTTAATATTTTAATTGTGAACTATGACTTGTTATCTCTTCAGACTACTGCAATCTGGATATTTAGAAATCATAATATCAGGTACCAGAAGAAAACCTATGTATACCTCCATTTGGCAAAGAGTACTGTTTCTGGTGTTTAAAGTCCAAAACTGAAGTTAAAAATTCTAAGTCCAAGAATGAACACGAAGCTGGCAGATACGTTTTAGAGTAATCTGCCTTAGAGTATTGAAATGGGTTAAACAGTGGGACATGATAAAATACATAGACAAGGAGGAGAAGCTGGCTAATTTTTCATGTCTCTTAAACAAACATAGCATGCAATGTTTTAATAAAATCAAGGTGCTTTTTTTTTTTTGTTTTTTTGTTTTTTTGTAAATTACACAAACCAGGTAAAACCAAAACTCAGGGAACTCAACATCTGAGAAATATACGAAATACAAGTCAGTGATCACTACAATGCCTCATCATAGATAACTATTTACCTGTCTTTATGAAATAACCCATCTAGAACTTTAGACAACTCAGCTGCTGAAGTGATTATAATTAGGCCACGTAGCTCAAGAGAAGAAAATTTCATTAAAAAAAGGGAAAAGAAAACTAGGAGAAGATCCAGAAAAAGAAGACATTCACTGAGCGGAATGACCTTCATTCAAATGCTAGACAAATATTTAGCATAGAAACCATTAATCCCTATGAATTCATCAAGACCTTACTAGCAATATGCCTTTCTTTTATAATTCTAGAGAGATACAGAGAAAAAGTTTCAAGTATTCCTGTCAGATAACCCTATTTTCTCAGATAATGCACTTACATTTACATTGCAAGAAATTCTCTTCCTGCAAGATTAGCATACCTCTGCTCAATGATGCTATAATTTTATCTTTCTTTGAAAACTAAATACAATTTAATATATTACTTTTTATGGTTTCTTTTTTTTTTTTTTTGGAGGGGAGAAAGAAGAGGGAGGATAGTTCATCTTGTCACATGGTGCTGATGGCAATTATAGCTTAATTTTTCTGGTACCATCTGTGGATATGTGTGCATGTGTAGGCAAGCTTTTTACATTTTTTTTATTAATAAGTAATTTCCTCCTTTTCCCTATGTATGATCGTGGTTTGGACAACTCATACCAGCTCTGAACTGCCTTCCACATACAAAAGTGCTATCTGTAACATTCCTGTGATGTAAAACTACAAAATAATATTATATACTTGATGTAAAGGTACAAAATACTATTCTATACTTTCATAAAACATAGTAAATTATAAATGTGTATTGTAACAAAACCAAGGAAAATGTAAAAAATGCACTGTAATGATACATGTGAGACAGAATCCATCCTCAGCTTCATTTTCAACTTTCTGTTCTTTAACTACCACATAGGGCATTTGCAGAAAAGCACATTGTTAACGTAAGGTGGAAACATCTTGCTTTGGATTTGTTAAAATGCTTGTGTTTTGAACAACTAGAGTGGCTTGAGATTTCTTTCTTTTTTTAACGTTATTACTCTTCCGGAAGAGAGGATCTAATCTACAAGAAGTTTTGAAATCTTTAAGTACAGCTGGATTAGCAGCTCAAAAGCTGATTGCCCTGCTGTTTTCTGGTGAGAGTCAATGTTTTCGGTCCTCACCGAGTCTTCTACTCCAGACGGCTGTCTCCTGTTGCATTTACACATGAGGTAGCCTTACGCAAATTTCTTTCCTCTAAGGCTAGCTTAAGCAAGCTGTCAAACACTACACAATCCCATGTTTGTTCTTTTTCATTACACCCTCTGAACTTGCATATGGAAGGCTGAGCAAAATGAGCATTTGTACCTGTTCTGGGGCTAATTATGCTTTTCTGAAAACACTGTGAACATCATAATGGGAAAGAATTTATTTTCACATGCTATAAATTCTTTCCCAAACAGAGGACAGCTGGAGAATTTAGGCTGATGGGTACAGAACAGTTTGCCTAAAAAAATCCTGTGAAACACTGTCTCACTGTGAAATGTTTAATTAGACTGGTACTGGTATAGCAGATTTGTTCAAAGTTCAACTGGATAATGCCACAGGACAGGAAGACAAAGCAAAGATAAGCAGTTGAGGGCAGCACATTGCCTATTACCTAAACCAACAGGTAAAATGCCAGTAGTACGAGAAAGAGTTAAAAGTTGCTTGCTACCACCTGAAAACAGTAAGTAAATCTGGCAATAAAGTCAGAAAAAGCTAAGCAGACCACCACTGAATTTTTTAGGGGATGGGAGGTGGGGGGAGGAGGGGCCTTACAACACAGGTGGCCAAACACTTGGAAACATTGCCAAGTAAGGTGGCAGAATCTCTGTTCAAAACTGAGTATCACCCTGAGCAGGTTTGAGCTAATTTCTAAGATGGCCCTGCTTTCAAGACAAGGAGCTAGACAAGAAAACCTCCAAAGGTGTCTTCCAACCTAAATTGTTCTACGATCTGCTTCTATAGGGTGATAAGATGCAGGCATTCCAAGCATGACATGAAGATGGCTACAAGAAAGCACTGAAATAACTGAAAAAAACAGTAGGTCCTACCTATCCATATGGAGATATGGTATGCTTTGATAAGAAGAATTGATCTTAAACGCAATACAAAGTCCAACTTTCATAATACAGGCTTGCACAAAGTTACTAATTGTGAATGCTTCTTAAATGGTAATACATTTATTTTTTTCTTATTTTCTTTGATTTTCACAAAGGACAACTCTAATACTCAAATCTGCATTTCTATTTGTCTATCACAAGATTCTAGAAACATACTGTCTTGGAATCCTAACAGGAAACAAGAGTAAAGCATGGCATCAACAATTTCATGCAAAGATGACAAAATTGATCTGTATGATTGCCACTGCTTTCCCATTAATACTAAAATTATCATACTTTTTCATTTAGCATTTGAGTTACAATAAAAAATATTATGAGAAATCTATGGCATCCATACAGACAGTGAACATAAAAAATATATACATATATATATATATATATATATTCAGCCTTACTCAAAAACAGTCTTAACTTTTTTTTTTTTTTCTTCATTTGCCTTGTTGAGGGTATCTTGTTTTGCAGAATTTAATCTTAAAGAAAGAAAACTTACTGAGTTTCTTAGTGGTCAATACATCTGTTCCGGGAACGCATGCTGACTTTTTACTTTCTGTATGTATGTATTGGGTGTTCACAACAGAAGGTATGGAGAGGATGCGAAAGGAGAAAGCAGAAAACTGCATTTCCCAGAGAAAACATATGTTATCTCATGTTACTGAGTTAGCCCATTTGCCCAAAATGGGGATTCTACACCCCTGACCCACAAGTGACGCTAGAAAGAGAAGCACAGTTAAATAAGGAAGACAGATAAGAAACACCATCTGTGCCTTTGCCTCCAAAAAAGTATTTAAAAAAGATAATTAGGTAATTTTCAATTCTTTGGTAGGGAAAAAAAATTCTGTCCTAGATCCCAGATTCCATCTGATTAATGTTTTTTTTTCCCCTGTCCATTTGTTGAATCTCTACTCAAATGCCTACACAAAGAGAAAGAACTCCTTTATAAGAAATATCATGCCATGTCACTAATTCCACTAATTTCTCTGGAGTGCAATTTCAACAGTACTTTTTATTTTTTACTGTTGAAAAGCATTAATTCTGTCACCTAAAACCTGGCCTTTTTTTTTTTTTTTTTTTGTTATAAGAATTCAGAATTCAGAGGGGCAACAGAAAGCATTCTCTACGATGAGAAACAAAGCCAAACAAAACCAAAATATTTTCAGCTTCCAAAAAAGAATCTTTAGAAAGTGATGTGTCAATGGAAACTGGAAGAGTTGCACTGAAATTGGGCCCTGCAGTCTAGTACACACTCTAGTACCTAGAGCGCCATAATAATCAAACTGAGGACTGCAAATGAATGATCCTCATCTTTTTATATTGATCCATAGGTTATCACTTTTGATTTTCCTCAGCCCTCTTTACTCTAATTGCTGTCTCCCAGCTCCCATCCCTCTATTTTTGAAATCTTCTTGATACCATTCTCCCCTGCAGTTCTTTGCCAGTGACTCATTAAGCTCAGGATCAGCTGTCCTATCCCAACCTCATGTGCTCACTTAAATTTTCCTTTCCTTTCTGTGTTTGCTTCCTCCTCATTCTGTCACCAAATCCAGAAGACTGAAGTCCAGTCAGCTGACAGCCCTCACCCACTGGTTGGGAGCCACTGCAGTAAACCCCAGAGAGAACACATGGAGTCAATGACAGCATAAATATAAAGGTGGATTTAGTTACTGAATAATTACAGTGGAAACTTATTCACTGGTATGCCATTTTCTATTCTTTTAAACTCAATTTATGTTCTTCACTGAATATATATATGTATATGTATTAGATTGGAGTTACATAAAAGGATCTACCTGAACAACAGAAATAGGCTACTTAGAAAGTATAGTACCTACATCAACAATCAGGAAGTCCAGCCAGCACCAAGCATTTGTGAAGTAAGTCTGAAAACCATAGGCCACCCATTTTAGCACCATTTCCAGAATAAAGACATAAGTGAAGATTTTATCAGCATATTCCAGTACGATTTTTATAGTCCTGCGCTGTTCAATATATATATCTTCAAAAGCCTGTGAAGAATGGTTACATATAAGCCAAATATCATAGGTCTTCCCAAACCATACATTAACCCAAAATAACTGAATTAAAAATGGCAAAGTAAAATCACTTTCAACTTTAGATGTTTTAGCTTGAAAAGCAAACCAGAGCAGAGATTACAATTGCGTTTTCTGAATTTTAGATTTTATTATTGCCTGATAATGGAAATATAATATAATGATTGGATTGTAACTAAAAAAGGGTTTTGAGAAATTTCAATAATAGTCAACACAAAATTACAATTTGCCACCCTGCAAAGCCCCATCAGACTCAGTCAGAAGGCAGCCTCCTGGTTATAATAAATTCAACTAACAAAAGAGAATAATGAGTTACAGTGACTAATTTTTATGTTGCTGCTGATCTTTGCTGAATTCCAATATTGGGTGTTGGTGACCAGGTTTTAGTAGTGGGAAGCTGTAGGGCTGGCCCACTTGAGAAGAGACCAGGGGCTGCCCTGTGCTGGCTCCACAATGGACCTACCACAGGCAGCAGCTGAGACCATCAGTGAAGCTGATGGTACCTCCAGGAAAACATATTTAAGAAAGGGCAAAACACCAGATGGCATTGTGAGGACTGAAGACAAAGAGTAAGAGAAACTACTCTGCAAACACCGAGGTCAGAGAAGAGGGGACATGGTGCTTCAGGTGCCAGAGCAGACATAATTACAGTATATACTAAATCTTATGGGAATCAACAAACAAAAAGACCCCAATACTTAGTAGCTGTGTGAAGGACTAGTTGCCACTAAGAACAGTATAAATGAATTAAAGGATTCCTATGTAACAGTCTAGATATACTGAATCTAAATTAAAAGCAAAAAATTAACTGGGAACATGATGAATTCAGTATCTGTACTTTTTTTTTTGACATTTTTAAATTAAAGTAATTGTTCCAGTTTACTGCATACAATTAATTTTGTATAATTTTTATAATTTCTTAAACAAGATTTTTAGTGTAATCTTTTTCATAAACACCCTTAAACACACATCATCTTGTATTCATAAAAAATTAATCTGCAGAATGTTATTTGACAGCAGAATTTTAATGACTTATTTTATATGCACTGTCCAAAATATTCTGGGAATTTAGATGCAGGCTGTCCTGGTTGTGGCGAGGATAGAGTTATCTTCAGTTTCTCAGGCCCTGTCAGAAGAAAGGTTGAGAGGCACAATAAACTGGGAGGGGACACAGCCAGGATAGCTGACCTGAACTAGCCAGAGAGATATTCCATACCATGGGACGTCATGCTCAGTATATAAACCTGGCGGGAGAGGGGTGGTGGGGAGGTGGTTGGCCAAGGCCTGCTGACCATTTCTTGGGGACCAGCTGGGCATTGGTCAGCCACTTGCAAGCAGCTGTATTACGCATCACTTGTTTTCTTTTCTTCCTTCCCTTCGGATTTAATTCCTCTTCCCTTCTCCCTCCTTTTCATTATTATTATTTATTAATAATATTGTTAGTATTTTATTTTAATTATTAAATTGTTCTTAGCTCAACGCTCGAGTCTTTCACTCCCTTCCGATTCTCCTCCCCATATCTCTGGGTGAGGGGGCAGTGAGTGAGCGGCTGCATGGTACTTTGTTGCCAGCTGGGGTTAAATCACAACGTAGCTCTCTTTCAAGCCAACTTTATATTTTTTTTCTGCATGAACACAGATATGTTACAATACTCTCTTTGATAAAACATTTTTTGTGGGTACTGTTTCTATGGGTTCAAGCTCTACTTACAAGAGCACCACTGCTGAGAAGAATCATGAAGACAATGAATGTTTCAAACCAGTTGTGTTCAACGATCTTGTAGCAGGTTTTTCGAAGGTTCCACCAGATTCTTCCTTTTGTGCTTTCCATACTACCTTCACAGCATTTAAATTTCCGTATACAGCCTAGTAATACAATGACAAACTGATATACAGTAGAATTTTCATTATCCTGAAAAAGCAAAATCACTCTTAACAGGCTTCTGTTTCATGAGTTCAAATTACTTCAATTTATGCTTCAAAGTACTGCAAGCTACTTAAAGCACACTTACCTTCTCAATTTGATGCTTTGGGTGTATGAAAACTTGCTGCACACAATTCTTCTACTACCCTAACACTACAACAAACTTAGAATAATAATAATAATTAAAAAAGAGTGTAATCTAATTAAGCTAATTTTAATTTATAAGCACTTTTTAAAAAAGTAATTTTTCATTTACATACAGATAAAACAAAGAACATATGAGAACTGTCAGGGAGTAGAAACAAACACATAGCAGCTTTCACATGAGGTAGATCAAGAGTACAGCAGCTTCTTTCAAAAGTACTGTTGTCTCTCAGGTAAGGTTCAAATAAATCACAGATGTAAACACTCTATTTTAATTTACTAAGGAGTGACCTCTGCTTCAAGGGATGATTTGAAAGGGATGATACCTCCGTCATGACATAAACAACTGATTTAACTGCAGATTGTGAGAGCTTTTCCATGTGGTACAGATTTGTGGCCACCACCCACAGAATTCTGCCTCACCTTGAAGGGCTCCTTACCTTGTCACGGGGCCTCAAGGCACAGTTTTCAATGAACCTCAGTATCTACCTGCTTAACAGAAGTCTCTGTATTTCTTTAAAAATCATCAATCTCATAGAAACATAACCAAGTTTAAATTACTTTAACGGTTCCCAAAGGCAGCAGCTTAGTTTTCCTATGACTGTCATTAAGTTCATATTTTACAAGTAAGTTACAGTGTATTTCATCAGCTCAGATAAAACAGCTACCATTGTGAAAAGCATGATTTACCTTACCTTCACCTACTCAAAATGCCTACATTATTGAAAAAATTAATCTTATGCCCAAGGATGGATAGACATCACATGATATAAGAATAAGGAAGAACTGTAATATAAAGTGAAATTATTTGAGAAATATACTTTTTTTTTTTTAAATCGAGAGTTTGATATATTCAATATAGCCTCACACTGCAAAACAGTTTTGTTTTTTTAAAGATGAGTGAAATAATATTTCAAAGGACAAGAGTCCCAGCCTAAGTCAAAGGTGTTTTCATAACAGTAAATCAGAAAGCATGAATAGGATAGGAGAGCTAATCCAGGAACATATTTTGTTTTGATTTTAAGCATGACTTGAAAGGAAAGTAAAATTTGTAATACCACAATGGTAGGAAATACGTTTCAGTAATTTTCAGTAAATTTCAGTAGTCCCCTAAAGGATATAGCTACACAGAACTAAAATAAACCAAAACTTCTAAGGGCATGCAAGTATGCTGTTAACACTTCTTTACTTAATAAAAACATAGGATCTCATTCAACTGTTGCGTCCTACATTACATTTATGCACTCCCTCCCCACATTAATGGTGTCATGTCAAGATAACAACTCTACTGTGTGAGTCAAACTTTCCAAGATCCAAATCATTCACTGAATTTCTTCCTAGAGCTATGAAGGGGCCCACAGGTAATCATGATAGTAGTTTAAATTTCTCAGTGGAGTGAATCTGGTGTAGGATTTGGTCTTTGGTCTTTCAGATTTCACTACTGAAAATGTCATTTAAATCAACAGGATTACTGATTGCTGAGAATCGGTTTATAGATTCTAAATGGATTATATATAGATTATAAATGGCTCCATGGACTTCAGTACAGCTATCTACAACAGACAAAATTAATTATAAGATCTGACAAACTAGGACTCATGATTGCAGTAGCAAATAGCTTCCTTGAACTGCCACTGCGGTTGCAAACAATCGAAAACCAAAAAACCAACCCCAAATCTTATTTCCACACCTTCTGTAAAACACACCTTCTGTAAAGCATGGCTGTAGCTCTGATGCTTTCTCTGGTTCAGTTTCAGCTTTTTCTTCTCCAAAGAGATCTAAATTAACTGTACTTCCTTCAGATGAGCTGGAAAAATTTAGCTTCTGAAAATAAAATTTGATAACAATTGTTCTTTACTAATATTTAAACTTTTAGAATGTTCATTATGTTTAAGCATGCAACACTGTGTGCAAGTAATAATAATAACAACAATATTTGTCACCAGAAATACACACAAACATCCACACATAGCAGACAATGCTGTTGAAATGTGTATAAATCATCTACTTTCTACCTAGAGATTACAAGGCGTTACATGTAAACTTTCATGGAATTTTAGAATTTCTGGTCTAAATGTAATACAGTGTTATCATCCATCAAAGTTTACTACTACCAAGTAGATTTTCTGATACATATTTTATTTATTTTGTTTTCTATAATTATTTTCTAGTAAGAAAATATTTTTTCTTGCTGCATTTTAAACCAGTATCAGTCATACTGTATCTGTTAAGAGGATCTATGTTGGTATCTACTTTCACTACAGCACTCTCCTCAACCTGAAGACAATACATACTGACAGCAAAAACTTTTAAATTGTAAACTGTGAGGGTAAACTGTCTAAGGGAGAAAAGGTAGCATATTTTTAAGGTCTGATTTTAATTCAGTGCCCATTATTCATAATATAAAAATAAAGGAAAGGAATTATCAGTTCTTTTTCGCCGGCATCTTAAACATCAGTATGGTAAAAGCAAACCACTTCTGGTAATATGATAATTTATAATAAAATTTGGTTACCTTTGACCACAGATAATTTAGTTATTTTTCCTTTTAAGATCATTCTTATGATCTAGACTGGAAAACGCTAAAGTAAAATCAGGTTTAATATGGAACCTTGCTTCAGATGTGAATTTGATCATTCCCCTCAACATATCCATAAAATAAATTAAGCCTGCCCTGTCTTAACCCATAATTATCACTACCATACGAACAACTTTTGTTTTTCCATATATATACTGATAAGTTTCAAGAAGGAAAAAGTACGATAAATACATTTCAACTGGCATTAATTTGCATTTTTTTTTGCCAATGCACATATGTATTACATTGTGCATTGTGAAACTACCCATTACTCTGGTACGCATACCTGTACAGTTAACACCCAGAAAAAAACTAATTGTTGTCATAATTAAAGTTACATAAATCATGATAGTATGAAAAAATAATAATAAAAGAATAAGCCTCAATTAATTTTTAGTTTTGTAATCTGCATGTGTATTTCAAAAACCCATAGTCTGGATATTTTAAAGGAAGATGTGGCATCCTGTACATTTAATCTGAGTATGAGTACCAAACTAAGTCAAAGTAGTTTTGGTCACAGCATTCTCCGACATTTCACAATGTTATTACCAAGAAGTATATAACATCAGTAATGAATTCACACAAAAAAATGTCTGTAGGGAATGATGTAAGCACACTTTGTAAAACAGTCTCAGTTTCACAGAATTAACACCATGTTCATTAATTTAGCTAAACTTGCATGATTAAGAGACATCTAAAATATAAAACCAAACAAGTTACAGGCACTATCCAATCAAGCCATATTTACATCTCAGTTGTGAAATGTGAAAGGACAAAATTGTTTTGGGTATCAAACAATTTATTTTTTTTTTACATTTGTGAAAGAAGACATAGACAATTTAATAAAAAAAAAAAAAGTAACCCAGTGTTCTGCATTTACTTTTAATAAAAAGTATTTTAATAAAAAATATTGCCTACTCTGCTGCTACTTTAGAAACTCATTATCTGAAATACAACCCCAAAATTGCTCATATTTTATGTAAACACCTCTTCATTTTTAGTAGAGTTAATTTTAAAATATCAATATTCACAGCAAACATCTTTTCCTATCACTACTTCTACTGAACCTGAGGACAGCACTATATACCTCCATTGTTTTATTAATATGCTACTTTCATCATTCCATGACATAGCATATATATTGCAAAATGGTGCAGCAGTGGCAGGTAAACTGAAATAATGAATTGAATTATAAATCAGATTACTTATTTAAAAAATATATGTGTTTGAAGAGTAAGGAAGTTGTGTGTCATACTGCTAATGAAAATTAAAAACAATGTGAAATACCCTGGGTCATTTGAACCGCAAGCTACTTAGTACACCATTTGAACAGATGACATGAATACAACTGAAAGAATACAGATTTTTATGAATTAACAACATTAAAAAATGAACAACCTTAAAAGGAAAATAAACTGAAAAGAATCGATGTGTTTAGAACATGAAGTTATATGTCTCATTTAATACACAGTAGAAGGATCAAAGATTAGTGATTTTTTTTTTTTTTAGTTTTGGTTAAGAAAGGCAGTTTTCTTGACTCTAGAAATCCAATTAGATGCTTAATGAACTATTTTGATACAAGACAGGCAGCCTGGCATATAACCCTGTGCTTGAAGAGTTATACATTTAATTAAACATTGGATCTTTTTTTTCATGTAGGGAGCTCATATTTTTCACTAAGATGATGGTATAAAACACAAAAAAAACCCAGACAGTAAAAAGCAATATGCATAGAATATTTTCCTGTTCTAATTAAAAATTCAGTTAGTTTCTTGTCTATGTACAAAGTTCACAGAGATCTAACTGATTCTGTGAATCACTCCACAAACAGGACTTTTAGGAAAGACAGAAATGCTCATCCTTCAACTTCAGTGCACTTTGCTGCTGTTCAGTGTTTAACAAACTAAGGCAAAGTGGCCTCATTGCATATACACTAAGCACTGGATTGAATATGTCAACTTACGTACTCAAGAGTTGACTAGCAACCTTGACGTTTACCAATCAGTAGCTAAAATATTTTTGTTAGAAAAGATTCTGTCAATATATTACCTTTTTTCTTTTTCACTGTTGGCTATTGAGATTTTGAACACGTTACAGCCACTATACTGTTATAAGGTCAAAATTTGGAGCTCACGATCTTTCTTCTTTCCTGAAGGAATCAAGGTATGATAGCACAAATACTTGCAAGAATAATGTTACTACTACAAATTGTCCCACTGAAGCCACTTAGGATTGCTTGAGGTAATTAGTAAAGAGTCAATCTTTACTGAGCATCACCTTAAAAATAATAAATGGAAGTGTATGCAAAATTGCAGATAATGACTTTAAAGAAAACGCTGTAAGAAGAGCTAATAATTAAGCCACTGATTATTCTCGTGATGTAAGTTGTAAGTCATTCACATTTTGATATTCAAATAGCAAAGCAAACCTGCTATGTTTCCCAAACTGCAAAGCAAAGAACAAATGTACCACCAATACAGCTGCTAATACAAGGAATGACAGGGAAACATTGTCTTGTGTAATACACAAAAACCCCCCAAACCAAAACAAAAAACCCCAAACAAACCCATATAGGATGACAGTGCTGCATATTCTTAGGTTCACATTTTCTCATTTACTAAGGATCTCTCCCTCCCTCCCTCTCATTTAAGTAGACTGTTTTTGCTGGAGAAGGAGGTAAAGAACTGCAGTAAAATGTGAAGAATGATTGTTGATAACTACACTGGAGAGTATGCTCAGGAACCTCTTAGAAAAGAGGATCCAAAAACATTACTACATGGAAACGCAACAGAAATCTGTGTTATGCCACTTATATACCATCAATTGACTATTTTCCTGCTTAGTCAGATCTATTTTCCACAGGAAATACTTCTTCAATAAACACAATCTCATTTTTCCATTTAGTCTCAACTATTAAACAACAAAAAGGACACAAAGCACATTTCTTGTAAGCATCTTTACTACATAGCTTCACTTATCACTGAACACAGTATTCTTAAGCATAAGCACAGTTGGTAAAATCATTTTTATCGGTATAATTTTATTTATCTTTTTCTGAAAGAAGTGCATCTATAAATAAAGCTTGCAAATTCTTTACCTTTTAAAGAAACCCAAAGTATTGCCCATAGAAAATACTCAGGTTTTGTCACCAAACTAAAACCAAAACCTACCCCTTCTACTCTACATATCTTAGGAAAAAAAACAAAAAAACAAACAAAACAAAACAAAAAACCAACCAAAAACCCACCAACAAACAGGCATGCATATTTATAAACGAAAAAAAAGCATCATCTTATTATGCAAGGAAGCTTACAGTAATAGAATGTGACATCCAAATGAAAAACATTCAAGTATTTTCCAGTCAAATGATTACAAGCCACTGGTTTACTATTTTGCATGCTGTTCTACACCTGTCCAGCTTCAAAACAGCAGAAGCTTGAAGCAGAAGCAGTGTCAAATAAACAATATCCAACCAAATCAGAACCATCCCCTGTACTTAGCAGCAGTAGGATGGGATACTATGCATTCTTATCTCCCCTACTTTAGTGCCTTTTCTAAAATGTTTTGGAAAAATCTTTAGAAAGATATTTTTCCATTCCAAAAGATATTTTTCCATTCCATCTTTCTGAATAGCTTACAGGCCCCCTGGGCACAAAAGTGAGACCTGAAATATTTCCAATACATAATACAGAACAAAAGAATACATGAAAGATAATGCAGGATTCCACAATGAAACCACATGAACAAAGTTTGTATTTGGAAAAGGAATACCTCAATGACCCCTAAATGGCAAGGACCAGAACTGCCCAACTACTCAGAAGAGATCATCAGGGATAAGAAACATGTAGCTTGGTACAACTAAGGTTTGTTTTACAGTTTTGGAGTTCCTGAGCTTAGAGGGTTGGGAGGTACTTCCCATTTCGTCTTTTTTAACAATTGCCTTAATTTTAGCCTTATCCTAGATTTTCCTGATTTCCATATTTCTTTCTTGCTTGAACTACTTTATTTATATAGCTTTAAAACACCCCAATTTATTTAGACTCCCTACATAGAATTTTTGCTTGAAATTATGTTTTATGTCTGTCTTTCTCAAAAAAAAAAAAAAAAAGCAAGTGGATTAAGTTTACAAAGAAAAAATTATTGATGATGAAGAGAAAAATTGATACAAATTATTTCCCAACTCCAGTCTCACAGACATACACAAACTTCATGAGCAGAATATAACTATACTACATCCATAGTCAAAGGAACATGCATAAAAAAAGATAATATTTGGTTTTTCCCAGGAGTGTATCTTTCATCCTATATTTTAGCTTCTTTTATATGAGAAAATTGGAATGTAAATTATAAAAACATTGTGAACAAACATGAAACAATTTATATCAAAAGGTATAAACATTTTAGCATACAAGTAATTGTATATATGTACTATTACAAAGGCATTGGTCAAATGAACATGATTAGAAAATGTTCATAACTACATGACAGCTAAAACCATGGTTAAACAGATGAACAGAGAAAGTCAAGTGAAGATTACCTTTCCATTTTCATAAAATCAAAGGCTGTTAACCTCTTTGAAACTTGGACAGTCTTGATGCTTAATAATTCAGGTAACGATAATAAAAACCTAGAAAGCATGCAGGTTATGCCACAAAAGTAGTACAGAAAATATCAAAGACGTAACAAGGAGAGAGGAACATGTTGGAGTTGCTCTCAACCATGCTGTGACATGAGTCATGGGACTCAACTTACAGAGCGGCTGTGCATGTTTCCACTACATTGCAATGGATGGGGATAAAATAATTGTAGCTGAGTAGCATGCAGGCTAATCAATCTCAAAAGTGATCATATATGTATGATTTGTTTAGGTAACCTGTGTAAACATGCTGACACGTTGCTCTGCCTGGTTAAAAAGCACCAGATCTGCATTCTTGACTGATCCAGCTTGATTTTACTCCTGTGAGAAGAATGGTACGTAATGAAGTTACAACACGGTACCCTTTAGGTGTTTGAGTTCTGGAAACAGCTTAAGCATGGATTCCTACTTATTTTAAAATGTGTTTTTTTAGATACGTCACATATTTGAAAAACATAACATTCAAAGCTGTTGATTAGAGCTTTAAGCATATCCAAAGACACGCTGAAAGAGGGAAAAATTAGTAGAATATCTGAGGCTCACAGATGTATATTGGACTTGGGAGTAACATAAAAAAACCACCATACCAAACAACCCCAACCAAAACAAAACAACAAAACTCCTTCCCCCAACCAAAAAAAAAAAAAAAAAAAAAAAAAAACAAACCCAAAAAACAACAAACCAAAAAGACAGACAGATACACCCACATTATGCATATTACATCTTTAAGCATCCTTTGAATGTCAGCAATTAGATCTTTAAAATAACAGAAATACTTTTTTTCTTGTGTTAAATTTTCAAGGTTTTTCCTGGTTTTCACTAGTTGCTAAATATGTATCTAGGATACACTTTCAGAAACAAGCTGCAGGCAATACAAAACAACAACAAAAAAAATCAATCATACCATGTCAAACGTGAAAATTTCTGGGTAAGCAATTTCTCCCAGCATCATTAGCTTTTTTAACTGCATGACTTAAAAAAAAGTTTCAAACAGTTTATGGTGCATTATGGATTGTAACAGGTATATAGCAACATAAAAACGTAAACCCATGCCTAGCAATAAACCTGTAGTTTCCTCAAGTATTTCACATCTATCTTTTATTAATCTTCTGATACAAACCTAATCTCACTTCTCAACAATGATTTCTCAAAGGCTCATCAAATGATGTAGCTAACTCCAATACAAACTGCTCCCATTTAAAGGGAAGTTTGACAGAAAGACCTGAAATAATCTACAAAATGAAAGACAATTTCTTTACTGACTATGAACTAGTGTACATGAAATGATTTTTTTGTTGTTAATGTATGTGTCTCCTGTGGTTGTCTTTCAAGTATGCCAATCCTTAGCCACTTTTCCAAATTTGAGTGGAAGAATAGGCTTATGTTTAATCTTGATTATTAGAGGTAAGAAAAAATAGATTTTGTTACCCAATTCTTAAATATACCAGGGGAGGGTTAGATTTAGTACAGTTAACAGAGACAGCAAGAGTAAATTACCTGGGTCCATCAGATATTCCTTCCACAAAACATATTAAGAAGGCTAGTATCCTTTATTCCATTTAATAATACATAAAAGATGTAGCAGTTATTCAGCAGACATTATAGATGACTTACAAAGAGCAGTTAATCCTTTAAAGTTGTGAATATTGTCTGCTTTGCTTTTAAGAGGCCTCTTGGTAATCTAAGGTTTCTCAACCAAGAGGTCAACATAATATAAGGAGTAACAGAACCTCCAAAAACTAGATGGAGGAATTCCAGTGTCAGGAAATGAGCTGCTGAAATAAAAAATGAGTGTAATACCACTGAAGACAGTGCACTACAGTAAAAGAAATACCTAAAGAGTCACCTTAATACACCTTTCAAATTTAAGTTTAATTTAATTGCACTTTGCTAGAACAAACTTTTTTTCTAAAATTTTGAAAGAATATGAGAAAATTCATTTCTATTCAAAACAAAACAGCCAAGAGCCTAAAAAGCTCACAATCAATCAATCAAATAAATAAAAAAAAAAAAATAAAAAGAAAGCAAACCAATCCAGACAAAGCAATCCAAGTTGGAGTATGGCTGTTTGCAAAAGTACTGAAAGTCCATTAATGTCCTTCTGTCTTCAGGTGCCAGGGGAGTTGATATCAGACACAGTCTGAACTGGAGCCACAGGATAGCAAACTGAATTTTCAGTTTCTCTCAGGATCCTGCTGAAATCCATGATTTTGCTTTCCCCCCCTCAGTCTGCAGCTACTGACAAGTGACTACTTTCCTAAGTCTGACCCAGTTTATGGTCAGGCAGTTGCCTTTGAAGTGACTGGTTCAAAGTTTCCACAAACAAGCAAGAAATTATTTTTTTTTGTTCAGTAATTTATTTTTTCTCATCATTTTTACTTGACATAGTCACCTTAAAATACTGATGCTCCCTTGGCTTTCCCCCATCACTTTAACTTCAGAATTAAAAAAAAAATGTTGTTATTGCTCTCATTAGCCTGAGTTAGCACCAGCACAAGTAATGCTGATTTCTGTAGAATTCAGTGAGCTTTAAAAAATCAGATGCAAATGGTATTATTATTGTTTATTACTATCTCCTCTAATATTTTAAAATAGTTTACTTTCATCCTTACTTCATGGAAATATTATGATTATATATGTGTGTATATATATATACACACACAAGTCTTTTGTCTGTTTATCCTTTACCTATATACTATTTTGTCTATCCAACTAAAAATTTGGAAGAACTTCTTTTTCAAAACCCCTTTATAAATGCATTCATTTACGTTTATACAGTTCTGCTTGGATTTCCCACTCTCTTTAGCTCCACTTTCCCACTTCAGTTTATTCACTCAGTATAGTCCAACAATCTCAAATCACAATTGCTTTCTATTTTTAAGCAGGAAGAGCCATACTATGAAATACTACAATTTGTGTAATTCATTCATAGATAATATAAAATATTTAAATTTTACCTCCTTGCTTTCCTCCAAATCTGAGTCACTGCTAAACTCTTCTGTATTTAGATGTTCAAAATCGGATTCTCCAACAGCTATTGGTACGGTGACAGTAAGGCTTGGGTTGTTTATGAACGATGTATAATCACTGTCACCTACAACAGTGGCCATTCCATTTTCATTTTTGTGGTAATTCTTATCTATCCTTATTTCAGCGATGGTACAGTTGGAAATGCAATGGTCTCTCTCATCATTCAGCTGATCTGTTACTGGTCTTTGATTTACAACAGCTTGTTTCCTCCAGCAAGACTTCTGAACACATTCACCCGCTTTTTTCTTCACATAATCTATTCCCTTCTGAATTCTTGCAACAGCAATCTGTAAGTTGTTCATTTCATTGTCATCATCTGTACATGAAAGGCTGTCTGAACTAAATGAACTCAGCAGCAAGGCCAGAAAAAGGTTCAATACCTAAAAAAACCCAAAAGACAACAGAGCTGAATTTTCTCAATTTTTCATTCACATGCTTCTCTGCCCCATTACGAACTTAGGCTTCATGTTCTCCTTTGCTGGGTATGATTCTCGGAATTACACAGTAAATAAAAAGTATATGCAATTTAAGCACAACACCTGCTCCATACCCCAATGCAGGTTTTTTTTTTCTAGTTTTGCATTGCTGTATGTCTATGAAGACACTTGTACATTCTTTTTCTGCTCATGTTTGTAGAAGATCAGAAATGTACTGACTGAACAGCTCCAGAAACTGTACTTCTCTGGCACAGCGAAGCACTCTGCAACAGAAGAAATTACTGATCTGTGCAGAAAACAGCTTTCTTAAACACCGATCCAAACTCAGACAGGTATTTTGCTGTATGCAACTTTAAAACTGTGAAGTACACCCTGCCTCCTAACCCTCAAATCATCCTCTTCCCACAGCAAGACAAAACATAGAATAGATACCAGTTATACAAGCCCAGAATTTACCAGAAGCAAAAATGGTACTAGGATAGCCAAAGAAGCAGAGTACCAGCTCTTAAAGCCTTCCGATCAGCTCTTCCATGCAGCTTTGAAGACAACAGGTTAAAACTATGTGTTGAGAACACAGAAAGACAACTGGAGCCCTGAACATGCAGCCAGGCCTGTCTGTTCATGTAAGAAATTCTACTTGAGCTATGGCATAAAATCAGAATACAGTAAATATTGTGGAAAAAGTCAGACATGGATACTTCATTCCACAAAGTTCTATCTTCTGGTTTAGAAAAGTATTTAAGGAAGATGTTTTGTTTGGTCAACCAATTTCACAGTTCTCTTTACTATAAGAAAAATAGATCTGCAGAAAAACCTGAAGCAAGTAGCTCTGCTACTAGTAGTAAGTGTGACTGGTTTAAAGATAACTAGCTTATTCCTGTTGTTAGAAATTTTATTCCTAAAGAATGCCTCCAGGATAGCTAATTTAAAATCTCTTTTGCTACTGACAGTTGCCTAAATAAAAGATGTAGAAGAACAGAGGAAGACTCAGTAGGCAACGAGACAAGCAGAGCAAAAGGCAATGAAGGCCTCAAATACTAGTGAGTTAATATAATACATATTTTAAAAGTCAAATTTATACGCGGTAATGTACAAACTGGTACAGATCTGATGCTTTCCTCTGAAAGAGGAAAATAAGATATCATACAGACCTTTTAAAAGTGTCTTTAAAAAGCACTTAAGGAATAGGAAGCAAAAAGGTGAAGAGGTGAAAGACAACATTAAGTACTTGAATTTTTTTCTGCAGAACTGCTGCCTTCCAATTTGAGTTTCCTTACCCCATTTATGCAAAAATGTTGGCTGTGCAGCCAGCAGGGCTCAAAATGACTTAAATTTTAGAGTCTAAGAATGTAAAAGCAGTCTTATACACAGGAGAGAGCAGAAAAAGTAAAAAAAACCCCACAACAAACAACCTGGCTATGTGTGATTTGAAGTGATGCCTCAATAAGTTAGAGAGAAAAAGCTCTGCTATGTCATCTTCTGCAGACAGCAAACTCCCATCCTGGGAGCATAACACTTGGGGCGCCTTTGCTCTTCTCGCTCTCTCTAGAACACAGGATGCTTCTCTCTCTCACCCATATCCTCTGAATTGCAAACCAGACCCCTGAGGGGGCCCATCCCCCAAGTTGAGGATACTCTATAGGATCAGAAATCTAACAAACAGAAAACTCTGCTTCAGAGCCCATACTTGTAACAAATTCAAAATAATTAAAAAAATCTTTAAATAACACATTTAATAATGCTTAAAAAACTTAATTACTGGTTCTTTTATAATTCTTTCTTTAGACAAATTATCAGACTACTTGGGGTACATACCACAAGGTTTCCAATCACCATGACCATCATGAAGACAGTAAGGCACATGGGTTGGCCTGCAACCTGCATGCAGTCCCACATTGTTTCTATCCATTCTCCACACAGCACTCTGAATACGATCAAGAAAGAGTGGAAAAAATCATTCATGTGCCAGCGTGGAAGTTTACATTCATTGGAGATCTTGCAGACACATTCCTTGTAGCTTTTCCCAAACAGCTGCATCCCAACCACAGCGAAAATGAACACAATGATGGCCAGCACCAGGGTCAGATTCCCCAGAGCCCCCACTGAGTTGCCAATAATTTTTATCAGCATATTTAGAGTTGGCCAAGATTTTGCCAATTTAAAGACTCGCAACTGAAAAACAAAAATACAGAGAGATATTATTTGCAGTAGTTACAAAACCACTATAGAAATAAATGACAGATTATGAACTATTGACTCTCAGCAATAAAAAAAGCCAAGAAATTTTAACAGGATTCCATCAACCATAAAACTTACACAGAAACAGAGAGTTTAATAAAATCCACACTTCTAAAGCTTGGTTGCATTTGTTCAGATAGTCAATTCTGAACATGGCATATATCTCAAATATTATGTGCAGAAATTACCATTTTTTTTAAAAAAAAAAAAGCTCAACAGAATTCTACTGAAGGAAAATAAAGGATTCTGAAATCCTTGAAGAATGGGGTCTTCCAAAGGAATATTGCTTCCAAAAATGTAAAAGGATCAGAGAGACTCACAGTCTGAAAATAAAAGCCTCACACAAGACAAAGTAAAACATTTCAACTTATGAAGAGGAGAAAGTGTAACACATATTCTTTCTTACTGATAACCAACTCAAAAGAATAAAGGTATTAAATATTTTTTGGTTTCAGATAAAAGCAAAATGGAAATGCAAAATGCAAAGAGATGACAGGGAAAGAATGTCAAATAGTTAATTTCTCAATTTTAAAATAAATATATTTTTTTAATAATATAACACCTTTATTTTTTGCCAAGGGGGGGAATCAATCTTTTTTCAAAATTAAAAAAATATTATTTTTATAATTCCTGTTGTTTTAAAACAACACTTCTAGCTTTTTTGAAATTTCCAGATATGGAAGTAGACAGAAGACAACAAATGGTTTATTTATATCTCTCAATATGTACTAAATAAATTCTACATTTACTTTTGCTTTCCTCATCCACATTAAAACAATTACAATAAAATTACATCTTTCCCTTGAAAAAATACTTAGTTGCTTCTGAATCATAAAATGGCACACCACTATTCATTGATAACATAAATAATTTTGTAAAATGCACCTGCAGAAATATCCTGTGACACTTTGCCAAAATTATACATATTACTGAAGTGGCTTATGAGTACAGTTTAAATACAAATAATATAATAAAGCATTAATTAATGTAGATATATTATTTTAACTAATTTATTTACCAATCGAAATGATCGGAGAACAGATAATCCATCCACAGTTGACAGAAAAACCTCCACCAAACTAAGGGTAACTATGAAACTATCAAAAATATTCCAGCCAACTTGGAAATAATAAAAAGGATGCATGGCAATTATCTTGAGAACCATTTCTGCTGCAAAAATTCCAGTAAAAACCTGAAGAAAGAACGTTTATTGTTAGTTTGCAGATGAGTTGAACCAACAGATAGAGAACAACTTCAGTAAGAAGTAACAACCCTCTCACAGTGGAGTATCAGTAAGGAAAATTATCACAACCTGAACCTCACGGAGAAGGGAAGTGGCACCATCAAAATGAGCTGCAGCAGAACTCTGTTAATTTTAGCTAAACCCAAGATACATTTAGTATTTACACATTATACATTCCTAACAGTCCTCCTGTTTTCTCCTGACATCTGTCATCCATCTCTCAGCAAGATAACAGTTGCTCTTGCCACAACGAAAGCTGCTTTAACAAAGGTATGTGGAAAAAAAAGGAACTGGTCATAAATTGGAGAGTGATGCACTATTAAATGAAGTTTTTGTGAGAACTCATAGATACAGTAAGCATATCTTCTCTCTCTAGCTGCCAAAAAAAGGCTAATTATGCTGAGGCTTGTGTTTGAAGTAAAACTTTCTGCCTTTGAATGCCTCTGATGATTTCTGAAGCAGAAGGCGAGCAATGCCTCTGAAATAAATTCACTGTATTTACTTGTAGGTGTGTGACCACTAGTATCTAGAGAACTGCATAAATTATTATCTTTTACTAGAAAGATGAAAAAACTTAAAAAAAACCCCAAAAACGGGCATTTGAGTGTCATTAAAAGATAGTGCTGAACAGTTCAAAAAGCAAGAAAATCAACTGCTGAAACTACACTTGTATTATGGTGGCATTTCAGCTGACAGAGTAAACACAAATTCTTATCGGCATGAAGCAACACCTACACTCACACAGCTCAAAATTCGATTTACATTAAGCTACTTCATTACCTATGAAAGGAAAAAATGGTTGTGTTTCCTGGGTAAAACATGCGGGCATCATCACAAGACAACCCTCTGCAACAGCTATTGATCCTCACCTATTTGTCTTCCCTGTCTTTCTCCTCACCTGGATCTATTTTAAACAGCAACATGACATGGTTATCTTCCATAGATAATAATCTCTGACTCCAGATTAAGGTGAAAACATTGAACTATGTCTGTATTGTCTACAAAAATAACAACTCTGGAATTGAACCTGAATATGCTCCCAACATATTAGAATTTCATATGTCCTAATAACTGAATTATTTTATTCTTTTGCAACATCATAATCACCAGAATTACCACTTACTATAAGCATAGGTTAAGAAGTACAGCAGATAACACTATTTATGTTATTGCCATTTTAAAACAAACCAACCATACCAAACAAAACCTACAGACTACATCCACTAGGCAACAAAACCCAACCATAGCAACAGACACATTTGGAACGAGTCACACATTCTTTTGCCTTCCAAATGGTTATGGACCAATCAAAGCAATGGAAATACAAAAGTAACACAAAAAAATAACAGTGCAAAATAATAATCCAAAATACCACTCAGCTCTTGTGTGATCAATGGTAATTACGGAAAAAAGGATCAAATTTGGCTCCTATTTTTTTTTTGCAATAACAAACAAAAACAAATCAGAGTTCTTTTGGTTTCATGTCATTCAAACTCTGGTTGTTGAAAACTTTATTTGCAGAAATTTTAATACAGAAATCAAACTCTGATATACAACATATCTCAAATGATATTTTTAGACTATTTTTGGTATAACTAAAACTTCAACATCTATTTTATGAGACCATAACAAAAATAATAAAAATAATTTATTTCCAAGAGAAATCAAGTTCCAACTGTATCAAATAATATAGTTCGAGGGACTTACCAGATTTCCTATTTTAAGTACATTAGAGAAAGCATCAGTCATTGGATGATGTTCCATGGCCATAAACAGCGTGTTTAAAATTATGCAAACAGTGATAGCCAGATCAACAAACGGATCCATTACTATAAATCCAACTACATTCTTTACTTTTAACCAAGGCTCCCAACAATCCCAAATTAAGAAAGTGTGGGCAAACTTATACCAGCAAGGTGGACATTTTTGTCTGGATTCTTCAAGTTCTGAGAAAAAAAGAAATGTATAGTGAACAACTTTTGGAGAAAGTGAAGACAATTTTTTGTTTATCTTTTATTTTTACATTTTAATTTTTATTCACAGAACCATTAAGGATGTTTGGAGGAACCTCCTCAGATTTCCAGGGACTTAACCTATTACTGCTGACTGAAAAGTTTTTAGAAAACGAGAAGAAAAACCTCAAGAGTTTTGAATTAATAATTGAAAAAGTTGTCTATTTTTAATATCATATGATCTTTTTTTAAAAAAAACAAACCACCTGTTTACGCTTACATTTAGGGATAGTTTTCACAGTAAAACTTCCAACTTCACAGTCCTCTCAAATGTGTATTTATTTATTTTTGGAAAGAATAAGATTAATTTCACCATGATTAAGTATTTGAAAAGTACTCAAGCTTCTTCAAGAATTTCACTAGTAATACATTCACTGTTCCAAATAATCCTACTACAAATTTCCTTCTCCTTTATTAATTAAGGCCTGGCCTTTAATTTTCTGTAACATTTTTACAGTATAGTTAGTGGAAAATTTATCACAAGGCATTTTTCCAATAACTGTATTGCTATACATGAACAACTAGTATAAAACACATACACATGATCTGTTTTAATTAGAATGTGTTTGTTAGCTTAGCCTGCTTATCAGATTCCTTCGTTTCTTTTTTCACTATGTACATGCATTTTGTCATTCAGTTTATGTATTTTTAATGGCTTCACATTTTTTGGCTTCTGTATTTGCACTGTGATATAATACCTTGAAACAAGTATAAGACTATGTCAAGGAAGCTCATGTATCTGCAGTTATAACACACCTTCCATTGTATTTGTGATTATGCCAGCTATACTCATGGCTCTCTGCCTTAAATTGGGATCCTCCAGAAGCTCCACCGGTATTTGGTATGAACTTGTACGCCTCTTTTTCATTTCTATTTCTGTAGTAGTGCTCTAGGAAAAGAAAGAGAGTGTGTGTGTGTAAATTAAATTCATCTTTAGAAATACCACAAAAGAGGTATCAGAAAGACTTTTCAACTTTATTGAATCCACAGTATATGAAGTTTTGTATTTAAATGCTCTCACACCAGACTTTTTTCCATTATACATATAACATAAGCCTAGTATTTTTTTAATGGCTATTTTCATGTTATACTTACTGTTAACACTTATAAGATACTAAAAAAAGACTTTGATATTTAGGTCCCAGATTACCATCACATTACAGTTAAGTACCACTAACTCCACATTAGACATAAACAAATTTTGGAGGCCATAGCCAAGGAAACAAACCAAGACTATTGCAGCACTGGAAATGGAAAAATACCCAGTTCCATGCTTCATCTACCAATACATTATTTCTAAACTACTTCAGCCACAAGACACTTACAATAAGTGATTTATGCTAGGAAGTTTTCTGCAATAACAATTACTGAAAGTAAATTTTATAGGTCAGTCTTGATCTTTGTACCCATTCAAAATCATTTTAAAGGGTATCTTTTACAGTGAATAGCTATAATTTCTGACTTATTTTATGAATTTCACCTGAAGAAACAAAAGAAGTCTGACTTAACTGACCCAAAAAAAGGATTTTTAAAAAACGTTTTTCTATTAAAAAAAAATTGACAGCTGTGTTGTATCATTGAACATAGCTCAATTATCAACAGCATGGGCAGACTTCTTTTCAGTAAATTAAATAAATGCATGAAAATGCAAGTATAATAAACTACAGAAAATTATAACTACAAGGAATGTGATTGGTGTGCTTTCAGATGCTGTGACCCATGTAAAAATTTTTGTTTCAATAAAATAAGGTTTCTAGGATAAAAAAATATGCTATGGATCCCCCTCTGCTCCATTCCTAAAGCAGACTGAGGGAAAAGGAAAAAGTCACCCGTTTCTCCTTCTGGTTCACTTGCCTGTACTTTTTTTAAAATTTAAATTATACCCTGATCCTAGGCAATGAGAAACTCAGATCATATCTGAGACCCAGGAGAAAAAAAAGCTTTCAGAGCTTCTAAAATGTCAACAACCTTAAAGACTACACTACTTTGGACGACACCATTTATATGAATGGGGAACCAGCAGATTACTGACAGAAAATTAGGAAATACATTTAAAGGAAGGCTAAAGCCATAAAGAAAAAAATCGAAACAACATAATATGCAGAATGTTTTGAAAGCTGAGCATCCTATTTTGGGTTCTATAACAGATTTAGCAATGGAACATTACTAATTTGATTCACTACACAGATGCATGCATATCCTTGCTCTGCAGGTATATAAAACCATGCTACTTTGTTGCCTTTCATCTTCTGCTACCTCGTTCCCTTTCACTTTCATGCTTCAGCCTCTCGCTTCTGAGTGAGCCACGGTAAACCTATTTCATGACAGTAGGACAGGCAAAAGCATTCACAACTTCTCAACAATTTTCAAAGCATTTAATTCAATTAAAACACTGTCTCCTGCAATAAAGAAAGGTCACAAAACCTGGAGTAATTTAAAACTTACGTTGTCATCAGTTGTTGGTTTATCTACTATCACCTCTGGCAGAAGCTGTCCAGTAGGCGACAGTAATCCTGGTGGTCCATCCACTAACGAAACCACCCCATTGCAATCCACAGTGCTGTGCATCTTCCCATTCACTGGAAACAGTGTCAGCCTTCTTGATGGTCTACTAGCCTGACTAATGTTACTACTGCGCCGTTCACTGAGTCTGTGCGGCAAAAAGAGAGAACCTCTTCTGCTCCCATTATCCTCAAAGGTACTGTGCTCATCATCAGCAAAGTCATTTTCAGATCCTACCTCTCTTCCATATCCTCTAAAACTGAAAAGACTTGTTCTGCTACTACGTCTGGGAGAGAACAGGGAGCCACGAACACTCAGTAAAGACTGCAAAGGAAACATAAGCAAAATGACCAGCTGAAGATTTCAAGTATACAAAATGCATGTCTATGTATGAAAAAAAAAAATAGCAGTAATTTATATTGCTCCGGAATCTGTCAGTATTATTTTTAATACAGTGCCTTATGTAGACTTCAGACATGTACACTAGAGATGAAAGTCATCTGAACAGGTAGATTTACAGTATACCTAAAACAATTATTGGAGAGAAATAAATGAACATGCGTAAGGCCCCATTTTTTTCCATCTCTGTATTAAAGAGAAAAATCAAGACTTCTAGAAATTCTAACGATCCATTTAATCATGCATTATCTTAAAACATATCAACACCCTTCATCATCTACACTGATACATTATACTTAATATTCACAGTACCTGGTGGGGTGATGTGAACGGCTTCCCATAAGAAAGTCTGTTCCCATCGAAAGAAAAACGGAAACCTTTCTTTTTGATACTGCCATCTGATTCAGATTTTGGAAGCTTTTCATCCTTCATGTCATCCTCTTCTCCAGAAAGCTCTCTCTGCCTTCTTTTCTTCCTCCTATTTCTCCTTTCTTTGGCACTTTTTGAGCTAAGCTTAGATGCTTCTGAAGAACTATCTGAGGGTCCATCAATCCCACTTTCACCGCTGTACTCGGTCATCTCTGCTGCAGCCACTGCTATTGCCTGCCACAGCAATTATTTAATGCTACGCTTTAAAAATTACACCATTTTTAAAAGAAAGCTATAGTCCTTGTCCCTAAGATTGATATCAAATTACCTCTACATGTGTGACAAAGGCCTAGATGGATTTGTGCAAAACTTCAAATGTCATTCTGTAATATGAATTAAAATAAAAGGGCAGTTATGAAACTTCCAATTTGGAGTTCTAATTTGCATCCATATCATGGAGTCAGCCCGCATTGTGTACAGCCACAAAGTTCATTAGAAAATACATAAATATTAATAACTTTATTAGAGTGTAAACAATTGCAAACAAAAGCTACACACAGTCATACTTCAGTCTGTATTAAGTCACACTTCAGCCTTAATTTAGTAAACTAATTTTAACTGTTATTTTAAGTAACAGCTTCCTGAAGCTGCTCTTAGGAAAAAATTCTGGGATACTACTTCCAGACTTTGATTCACTGGTGGTAACACAAGTAGCAAAAATTAGTCAGAAATTTATGCGTAAAAATATTTTAAACTCTAATCAAGGCTTGAAAAATATTTCACCAGTACTGCAATTATTTCTAAGCTTAGCATTTGGAAAATTATCATGATAGATTACTAAATACTACCCCTAGATAAGATATATTAATTTTAAAACTATTATTCTGATTTGGGAAGTACTTTTGTTTTCAATTCAGAAATTCATTAACACTTTAGACACTTAAAAGGCAATGAAAATCCATGAAGTTGTCTCAAGTACTTGTAAGGTAGCTAAAAGAATGTTGGAGGTTTTAATATGTTAATTATTGGCTTTGTTTTGAATTAATAGCACACAAAAGAATATACTAAAGCTCAAACTCTTGTCAGAAAATACCTGAGCTTCTTCTTGCTGCTTCTTCAGCTGCTCAAGCATCTGCTGCAAGTCTGCCTCCCTCTGTTCTGCTTCAACCATAGTTGCTTGATTTTGTTCTTCATAGGCCATGGCAACCACGGCCAAAATCAAGTTAATCAAATAGAAGGAACCGAGAAAAATGACCAGAACAAAAAATATCATGTATGTTTTGCCAACAGCTCGTAGTGTCTATAGGAGAAAAAGAGAAATGATCCATCTGGTGAAGACATGCATCAGTTCTGCAGTTCATAAGCATTTACCGAATTTGAAAAGTGCAAAACTATTACTGAGTTGCTCTTCCTTTCATAATAAGGTCATACAAGCTTTCTGAATTACATAATTAAAGGGAGCATTCATATGTGTAAAAAAATGTTTAAGGATCATGCTGCTTTGAGACAAACCTCTTAATGCCTAATAATCTTGAAAAGGATGTGAAATCAGAGTAATTAATGTAAATCACACATCACAGATTGGATGCTTAGTATGCTCACCACGCATTAGAATGCTTTCCCCTTGAAATAACCAAAGAATTAAAGATGGCACAATTGATTAAATAATTGAAAAATAATATTTATTATAATTAAAATATTATATCACACCGTATAATGAAAAGCTATGGTAATAAAAGTAATTTATATCAAGATATGCATTCTTAGTTATCAAAAATAGGATTCCAAGTACAGAAATTAAGATTCAGATTTTGCTGTCACAGAGTATTTTTACAGTTTAAACTTAAGATTAAAGGTTTTGAAAATAAGATCTTATAATAAGGCACAAAATGAGACATACACTGGAAAAATTAAATAAAGGATCAAAAACACTCATGTGCCTTTTCAGAAATCATGTGAGATTCTGTAGTAAGTGTCCATGTCTGCTTAATTCTGCAGTTGAATTTGCATCCTTTAATACTGTTCATTTTCAACTCCTAATAGCAATGGTATGTAATATAAATATGAATGGCCTTTCTGTGTTTGCTTTGGGGCTGATAAGACACTAACCACAATTTTTACTATACACTCACTAGCCGATAAAGATTTTCCCAGTAGTCCTGTGTCATCAGTCGAAACAGTGACAAGAAAGCCCAACTGAATGTGTCAAAACTAGTGTATCCATAGTTGGGGTTTCTACCAGCTTTCACACAGATAAACTCTTCTGGACATTTACTAGGAGAAAGAAAAAAAGATAGAAAAAGTAAAGCAATGCATATTTAAAAATCATTTAACACTCAAATTGTTTTTAAATTATTGTACCTTGACCTTCTCATGAAGGTTCATTAGAAATAATCTGTGAAAGGGGCTGCTATTTGTGGGTTTACATTTTAAAAATCAGTGAGGAAATGAAAAAGTATTCTTTAAAAAAAAACAGAAAAGAGCAAACAAGTAAATGAAAATTTTTCTTCATACCTTCTTTCACCATTATAAACAAAATAAAATTTATGCCCAACAGTTTGGTATTACCTCTGTAGATAACTCTTCAATGAAAACAATATATTTACTTAACACAGAGATTCCCTAAGGTGAATAATTCCATGCAAAAAAAGAAGAAGAAAGTGAGTACACTTATTTTATGCCGAATTTTGTCAGGTAGGGCTGACAGCAGGGCTGGCATACCAGATTTCTGGGTTTCTTCAGGTTTTTGAATTAGGTCCAGTCAAATCAAATTCTATCAATTCCTCAACAGCAAATAACCATCATAGTAATAATACTTTTACTTCCTGAAACGGTACGTATCAGTTTCAGTTATGATTACATCCTTGAAGGGTAAATGAGATTCTTGCCTCCAAAACTGCTCTAGAAAAACGCTATAAAGTTTTCCTTTCATATATGTGCATGTATATTTGATGCATATTTACACACAGACATAAAATTATCTAAATTACTTTCATATATATGAAATGTTTACAAAAAAACATTTAAGTACATCTGTTTTAAAGACATAACCAACCAAAACCAAAGGATGGACTGATATATCATTAGAATATAGAATTATGTGATTTGGTTGCAAAGAGTTGTCACAAAAAGAGAGCAAGACAGTGCCATGCATGCAATCCAGAGACAGAAGAACACTGAAGATGTCTTCCAAAAGTTGCTCATAAATCTCAGTGCCCCTTGCTTATTTTAGAGACGAGAAATGGCATGAAACCCACGATAAAGAAGTATGTTCTTAAGTCATTGATAATGCAATATCTACTTGCTTAAATGGAATTTTCTGGTTGCATAAAAGGCTTTAAAAGAAATTTACAGCAAAGTCTTTTCTCATTTAACATTTTTACTCATTCAAGTGTTTATTTACCATGAACCACGACCACATGTTATTGACTGTGTAGTTAGGTGGATAAAATAGCTTTTTAAGTTCAGAGTGATATGTTTTGCATTTTGTTTAGACAGGTAGTATGTAATCTTTAGTGTACCTTACCCTGCATCTGAGCTATTGCCACAAAGCAGATAATCATTTTCTCCTATGCGATAGAAATGACCTAAAAAATAGGAAGCAACATGATCATAAATGGAAGGAGTATCATTTTATTTTGTGACGATGAACTTATGTTCATTATCCTGGTTTGAATATTCATAATCTCCCATTCATGTTTTCCCAATAATGGGTTCAAATACTGGCACAACCTTACTGGCAAATAAAGTTGCATAATTAAAGAATAAAATAAAAACACAATGTAAAAAGAAAATCCTAGAACAATTGTATATTCTCTTCTTGAGTCATAGCAAACACTGAGTATCTTTCAAAAATCTCATGTTCAATAAATGAGAGGACAAAGCTTAAAACTACGTCTCTTATTCAGTAGATTGTAATCAGACAATTAAAACCTATCTTATTTAAAATGGACCTATTTACAATGGTTGGCCAATAGTTTTGAAGTCAAAGCTACATTAACTAGCACATCCTGTGACTGAAAATATGAAGAAAGCATTTACAAGGAAGATGAATGTTCCAATGACAATGTCATAGCAGCTGCTGTACTATGAACAACTTCACAGAATTTTTCTCTTCATTTTAAGCTGGCAGCCTTCAGAAATAAAGCATTGTATTTTGTTATTACTGATTAACAACTGTGCTGTCAAAAAAAAAAAAAAAAAGATAATACAGGTAGAAGGATGATAACAAATGGGAAGAAGTTGATATGAGTGAGGGCAGATGCCATTCAGAGGCATCTAGGCAGGCTGGAGAGGTGGGCTGACAAGAGGCACATAAAGTTCAGCAAAGACAAATGCAGAGTTGGGTGCCTGGGAAGGAAGAGCCCCTTGCAGTGATCCAGGCTGGGAGCTGGCTGACCGGGCAGCAGCTCTGCAAAAAGGCCCCGGGAGCCTCGGCAGACAGACAGCAAGGTGAAGGTGAGCCAGCAGCGCCCTGGCAGCCAGGAAGGGCAACAGCCCCCTGGGCTGCACGAGCAGAAACACAGCAAGCAGAGTGAGGGAAGTGACAGTGCCCCTCCGCTCAGCACCCCCTAGCCTGTACCTGGAACTGTGTGCCCAGGTCTGCCCTCCCCAATGCCAGAAAGACACTGATAAAGCGGAGCAAGTTCAGCAGAGGGACACCAAGGTCATGAGAGGGCTGGAACATTTGCCCTGTGAGGAGAGGCTGAGGGACCTGACCTTGTTCAGCCTGGCGAAGGGAAGGCAGTGGGGGGAGTTGGTAGAAAGCATCCGGCAACTACAAGGAAGTTATCAAGGGGACAGAGCCAGGTTCTTCTCACTGGTGTGTGGCAGGAGTATGACTGGCAATGGGCATAACTTGAAACAAGCAAGGTTCTGACTGGATATAAGGAGAAACTTTTCACCATAAGGATAGCCAGGCATTGAGATCTGGAAAAGCAACAGCGATCTGAAAAAAAACTCTTATCCCAACTAAACTACTCTTCTGTTATCCTCAACTAATATCCTCAATGTACCTTCCAAGCTGGCAAAAGGCTTTGATTTTCATGGGGTAAAAAACTATTGTAGTATTTAAATGGTCAGAAACAGCCATGGGATGAAGAATATATGAAAACAGGAGGATTCTAAACCAAACAAATCAAATCTAGTGATGCCAAAATTCTACCATTTAAGAACAGTGCTTATACAATGTTAGAAAAATTGCAGTCCTATTACTTCCATAACATCTTCAGAGCTGGCAAAAACTCTGAATGTTCAGCTATTGATCTAAATGCCAGGTGCCAATACTTTTAACATGGATCCAAGAGCAGTACACATTTTCAAGAAGTGAATCTGGCCTTATTCCTTAATAAAAGAGAATGCACAGATGTTAAGAAAAGTCACTAGAGGGTATCACACTCAGCCACAGCTGATCAGCATATGATATGCTGAACAAAATCCACTCTGTTTTCACATCCCTCCTTAGGCAAATAAACTAGCTAAAATGATATATTGCACAGAAATGTAAATACAGTCACAGAATCTCCCGAACTTTAACAACTCAGAACCATAGAAAGCAAATCTGAAAATAGATAAAACAGCAGAGAACTTAAATGTCCATTTCTAAGCAAGGAAGGAAATATGATTCATCAAAACTCAACCTATAGCAACTGTATTTTCTTTAACTTTTGGATCAGTGAGAAGGAAAACTTGCACCCCTTATTCTACCAATTTATTTTCACTTAAATACACTACCTTTACAATTACTTATTGAGCTAGAGCCTGTAGATCCACTTCCAGCACAAACCCACAAATGAATATTAATCAAAATTTTGGCAATTAAAAGTTGTTATACTACATCTCACAGTTCATCGTGTATTACCACTTTACCAGTGTTATCACTTCAAATGACACAAATACAAAAAATTAATATCTGTGTTTCTGAAGCAGCCTGAATTTTATCACTTCAGTCTACAGAGATTAAGACTGTGGAAAAATATCTGAATAAAGAGGTCTTTGCCAGTCCTCTTAGTAACAACAACAGGTCCTACAGATGAATACCATCTCCTTCCCTAGGTGAGTACAAGTTGAGGCTAAGAATT